>NC_086446.1:59879017-60183959 GCF_028390025.1 Pseudophryne corroboree | reverse complement strand
ATGTTTCCCCCAAACAGAGTTTTCGGAACCTATCACCTCCTCTTTTTGTGCTTGTAAACTGTTCAAGCCCTATAATAGAGAGGGATGATGGATCACCATTGTGTTCTCTTGAGAAGTGGCGGGACACGCTGTGAGTTTGAAGTTTTTTAATAATGTTAAGCCTATGTTCTCTAAATCTTGATTTAATTGATCTGGTAGTTCTTCCCACAT
Source organism: Pseudophryne corroboree (assembly GCF_028390025.1). Classification (NCBI taxonomy): domain Eukaryota; kingdom Metazoa; phylum Chordata; class Amphibia; order Anura; family Myobatrachidae; genus Pseudophryne; species Pseudophryne corroboree. The sequence goes on along the minus strand of NC_086446.1, from coordinate 60,183,749 downwards.
ACTGAAGAGAACATGCGCATTGTAATAAATATACGCAATATTCTGAGTCACAATTAATAAATTGTTTAATCTGAAAAGTCGTACCATTAGATTGAGAGGTTACACAAGATTCTTTATTCCTCATATATTTACATGTTAGACACACTTTTTTATTACATCGGAAGTTACCTAGCGGTTTCTTTGGTAACCAATTAGAATCTGTATCTATATCTATTGGTCTAAGAAAACTAGGGGCCAGCATTTCTTTTAAATTGGTGTTTCTTTTGAAAATAATTAGTGGTTTATCCGATAGGCTTTTATTTAGGATTGGATCTTGTTTAACTATCTCAAAATTATTTTGTATTATCTTTTTTATAATATTAGATTTATTATTAAATTTAGAAATAAATTTAACAGAATCTCCTATCGAAAAATTATTCAATTTGTTTTGAGATTTCATTATTTTTTCTTTATTGGAGTTTTTTGACCTATCTGATAGATCAATATTGACCTTCAGAAGTGAATTTGCAAAGACCTGTGAATCCTCTAGGAGATGAGGAGGATAACCTCTTTCTCCAAACTGTTTCAGAAGAACTTTGACTTGAGAGAGAAATGCTAAGTCCTCAGAACAATTACGTCTGAGTCTAGTAATTTGATTTTTTGGAATATTTTTTAACCATGGTTTGTAGTGGCTACTTGAATAGTGTAGGTAATTACCTGTACCTACCGGTTTAATATAGTTGGTAGATATAATTTTGTCATTGTCAATTGAGAACGTGATATCAAGAAAGTGAGTAGTGAAGAAATCAAAATTATAAGTGAATTTTAAATTATAAGAGTTGTCATTCAAAAAATTAACAAAATTAAGTGCTTGTTGGTGACCCCCTTTCCAAATAATGAACAAGTCGTCTATGTAACGGCCATAGAGAACCAGGTTCTCTCTATATGGGCCGCCCCAGATGTACTCCTCTTCGAAGCGGCCCATATAGAGGTTAGCAAAACTAGGTGCAAACCTGGTCCCCATGGCCGTTCCAAGGCGCTGTAGATAGTAACGAGTGTCGAACAAAAAATAATTGTGAGTTAAAATAAAAGAAATAGATTCCAATACAAAGTCACGTCTGCCCGATTTAATGTTAGGGTCTCTGTCCAAATAATATTTGGCCGCATTGATCCCTTCTTGATGAGGAATATTAGTATAAAGAGATTGGACATCTAGGGTTAAAAAACCCCAGTCCTTAGTCCAACTTTTTCCTACTGTTTGTTGTAATATTTGTTGTGTATCTTTAATGTATGATTTTAATGTGGCGACGTGGCCTTGTAAATGGAAGTCAACGAAATGGGATAAATTAGATGTGAGTGAATCCACTCCCGAAATTATAGGTCTCCCAGGTGGGTGTAACAAATCTTTATGAATTTTGGGTAAATGATAAAAAATGGGTGTGACAGGGTGTGAGGGCAACAAAAAATAATACTCATCATCTGATATCACGTCATCTTCTTTCACCTTTTGTAATAGATTTTTTAGTTCTGATATAAAGGGGGTACTTGGGTTACTCGGTAATGCTGTATAGTAATCAGCATCATTGAGTTGTCTATGAGCTTCCGCAACATAGTCAGATCTGGATTGTAAGACTATCCCTCCCCCCTTATCCGCTGACTTTATAACTATTGAAGAGTCATCTTTGGGGGCTTTTATTGCATTTCTCTCTAATTTAGTTAAGTTTTGCATATGGTAGACTGAGGATTTCCTTTTATTCCTTTCAGATTTCTGACACACAGTTTTGAAGTCTTTTAAGGTTTTATTATAGAAAACAGTAATGGCAGCACTTTTTTGTTCTAAAGGGAAGAAATTTGATTTCCTTTTGAATTTTGAACATATAGGCTCAGAATTATTAGTCTTAATATCAAATAGTTTAATTTCTAGGTCGGTACTTTCTTGTTGTAGTTCTTCTAACATCAAAAGACCTGCATTGTCCATATCATCCAAGATTATAGGGGAAGATTCGTTGTCTGGATCATGACTATTCAATTTTTTGATAGCGAAATAACGCTTCCTACAGAGGTCTCTGGTGAATTTATTCAAATCAACGAACAACTCAAAAATATTGGGTTCCTTACTAGGTACAAAATTTAGACCTTTTTTTAGTAATCGCATTTGGTCAGCAGTGAGATTGTGGGAGGATAGGTTATAGATCCCTTTACTATCTACTTGTACCTCGCTTTTCTTGGGCCTCTTTCCTCCGCCTCTGCATCCTCGCTTTCTCTGTATCTTTTTGGGGTATGATTGGATAGGGGCCTGTATGGATTGGGGTGATGGAAAGTGTTCAATCTGGAAAAATCCCCTGACTGTTCAGTGTGATTAGCCCCAGTCCAATGCTTTTTTGGATGGTCTGTACGTTCTCTAACGCTGGGTCTATTTGGATAAGAATATTTTTGTGATCTATTTTGTCTAGGTGTAGAAATACCTGCCTCTGAATTTGGTTGCGATTTAATTTGAGGGGATCTGTGGTAGGATTCATTTGAGTAATTATTAGTATATCTAGGGTTCTCTGATCTGATTTTTTGTTTATTATAAGTTCTTACTTTGTTTAATCTATAATCTTCTTGGTCTCTAGACCATTTCTTCTTCTTATTATATATCAGATCTTTCTCAAACCTTTCGACTCTATTGTTTATTTGTTCGTCTTTTTCTTTAAATAGAGGATGATCTTTAAAGCTTAAAAGATCATCTTTGGTTTTATCAATTTTATTGACTGTATATTCAACTTTATCATTTCTATATTTAACAAGAAGCTTCATAAGTGACAAAGAACACATATCTAAAGTTTCATCCCACTCTTTTTGGAGGTTAGGGTTATCATTAATAGACAGATGTTTAAAAACCCTTAATCCTCTAGGGATGACTTTAGCATCAATATATTTCTGTAATGAAATACTGTCCCACCAATTACGCATTTCATCTTTTAATAGATCTTCTAATTGATAGAACAGTTTATTCATGTCTGGGTCTGTCTGACCGGTAACTTTTTCTCCTTCATATGTAAATGAGGACAAATATTGATCCCGTCTACTTTTTCTATCATAATAACTTTTAAATTCTGCCATGTCAGACTGCACAATAAAAAATCAACCACTAAATGTGGGAATATTTGTTTATAAATTAATGATCTATAAGTATTAACACAGCTGCCAGGGTGTAGCCAATTAAACAAGAAAAGAAAGAGATCACAAAACGGAGACCGTTTGTGATAACCCGGCGCTGTAATAGTGTAAATAGTTATATATTTGAGATGTTTCAGCAGCTAAGCATAAACAACTTGCCAGGTTGCAACGTTAAAATCTAGAGAGAAAAAAAGGAGGGGAGTATGCTTTGCGCTTGAAACAATATATCAAAAATTAGATGTGCAGTCGGACAAAGAAGATAGACTCAGTACAACCCAAAATAATACACTGGGACGCCAGTGTTGTGATTTTTTTATTATCACCATTTGAATATAATCATTTAACTGTTTTATTTTTATTCTTATGTTTATTTTTATTTTCAGTTTAGTTTATCTAACAAATTGTAAAACTGTCATTATTTTAATTCATTCTATATGTGGCATACTCTGCTTTAATTGATACCATAAAAGTGTTTTTTTATTATCATTTTGAAGTTGTACTGAGTCTATCTTCTTTGTCCGACTGCACATCTAATTTTTGATATATTGTTTCAAGCGCAAAGCATACTCCCCTCCTTTTTTTCTCTATATATTGATACGTATTGTATATTTTTCTGTTTATTGTGTAGATAGAGGCAGTTATTGTTGACTGCCAAAAGGTGGACTGTTAAAGCCGTAAAATATAGTAATGTACTAACCCCATGCGCATGCTCGCTGCGTGTGTACTCAGTCTGCCGTGCATGCACATATCCGCAATTTGCGTAAGATCGCACCGGCGATCACGCGCCTGGTATGAGCATTTACGTAGGATTTGTGAGCACGTAGAGGGTTATTAGAACATTGCATATTTAACCCAAATAGCGTATATTCTAGATATAGTTCCCCTAGACCGCATCAGCGAGTATAAACAGTTTAAACCGTTCCAGAACTAAGGGATTCACCTTTGCATGATAGGAAGTGTCAGACAAAGGTTGGAAGGTGATGTCTAGTATCCAGCTGTAGGGTATTTTGAGGGTAACATTCCGGTGTTGGTTAGAGAAGGATCGCATGTTCCTGCGTATAGTTATGTACAAAAGTATAATATAGATATTTACTGTATTTACTGTATATTAAGTATGCGGCGGGAATCCAGAGGCTACCACACACAAGAGCAGTTGGGGAAAGACATCCCCCACCTATTCAAATCAACCTATGACCTCTTCTGTAATTGATAGACACATCCCTGTGTCCAATGGACAATGAGGTTACAGTGACCATTGTATTGTGTATTCATGCTGTGTATAAAAAGACCGTCGTGGCCTGGCCAGTCCTCAGACTCTGAACGCTATCTACTTGACGAGCGGAAGACCGGATCTGGGTTGCGCTTAGGAACATTCTCACGTACGTATATTCTCTGTAGCCATTATTCTGTTTAGACTTATCTTGTTAGCCTGTAGTGTATAAATTGTATTGTTTACCTTTTGCAATCAATCCACAGTGGCCTAGAACCCTGTGGTTTCAACAACAAACCAGTGTGGTGTCTTCACTTTCCTGCAAGGGTTTAAAGAGTATTTTAACTGTTTAAAGTATATAAGTATTGATAAGGTGTACGTGGTGCAGTTACTTTGTACCGTCAATGCTACTTAAGGTTTAAGTTATAACATCATTACAGTACTTTGCTGATAAGGGTTTAGTGGGGATCAGTACGTAATCCCGCTGAACGGGATCCCGGCGGTCGAAATACCGATGCCGGAATCCCGACCACACAATCCCGACAGGGGTGGCAAGCGGAATGCAGCCCCTTGCGGGCTCACTTCGCTCACCATGCTGCGGGCACGATGCCTCGCTACGCTCGGCACACTATTATATTCTCCTTCTATGGGTGTCGTGGACACCCACGGAGGGAGAATATGTCGGGATTGTGGCGGTCGGGATTCCGGCATCGGTATTTCGACCGCCGGGATCCCGTCCAGCGGGATGTTGACCGCATCCCATTTAAAGTATAAGCACATTGTTACATTGTATCATTAACAAGGTTTAAAGGTTTCCAAGTGTGTGTGCGTGCGCTGTGCGTACTCTGTACTATCAGCGCAGCGTGTGTACGCTGAGTACGTACCACGTACGGGACTCGGTCCGCAAATAGCGTACAGAGTGCGTAGCACGTGTATTAAGTCTCGCGGCCATAGTGGCTCAACGGTAAAAGTGCATTACGAGGTATAGCTTTGTGTTTTAAGATAATATCGACATTATCAGAGAGCAGAAAATTACTCTAATAAAGGCGCTCTTCAAGTGCTCACATGTAAAACATCAGAAGAAAAAGTGTGCAGGATATTACACTTGCCTTTTCACACAATACAGTACATAAAACAATAGTCCCCATATGTTATTAAATCCTGTAGTTCCTTGTTTGGAATATAGATTGTTCAGGAACTCATTTGCAGCCTTAACTTATGAGGTACTCCTTCACTCCTTCATTGATGCACCTGTAGAAAGTGCCTCCTCTACCAAATGCACTTGGCAACAAGTTTCAAGGCAGACACATAGTGGGAAATTTACTAAAGCTTCTAAAACAGAGACTTGGTGATGTTGCACATAGCAACCATTCAAATGCTGCCTATCATTTCTCTCTTGCCTAATTGGTTTCTACAGGCTACATCACCATTTCTATGTTTTAAAAGCTTTAGTAAATATAACCCCTAGAACTTATAGTACTCAAGGCACACTAACAGTCCAGGTTTTAGTGATATCCAGGCTTGAGCACAGGTGACTTAATTAGTACCTCAGTTATTTTGATTTAACTATCTGTGGTGAAGCCTGGATATCACTAAAACCTGTCCAGTTGCTTGGAGTCCAAAAGTACCAGAATCACACTTAATGCGTTTCAGACCAAAAGGCCCTTCATCAGAAGCACGTTGTCAGCTCTCACAAAAACAAAGTTATATCCTAAATCTAATATACAGCCAGCTGTAATCATTCGCCACTGATCAGTGTTCTCCACAAACTAGGACAGGAAAACAAAAGTGGCCGTTTGCGTTCCAAAAGCGTTCCACTGGACTTGGAAGTAGCATTCCACGATCCAGACAGCATAGTGAATCCAGAAGCTGCTCAACTCTATAATATAGTCAGGGCCAGCTCTACCATTAGGCAGCTTTAGGCAGATGCCTAGGGTGCCAGTATCTGGGGAGGGTGGAAGGCGCCACTGAGTCTGCCTATCACAAAATTAAGGATGTCTCTGAAAGAACACATTCTTGTTGAACTTAATGCAAGTGGTGGCTGTGGAACTCATAAGTCACACTTTCATCTGAAGGGCTGGGATGGTGGTGGTTGGGGGCAGTAGGCTGAAGTTTTGGCTAGGGTGCTGAGAACTTTGCACCGGCCCTGAATATAGTATTATTACAAAAGGTATATTAACCTCTTATTTCACTTACTGATTTGATGAGAAGAACGGGTAAATAGTATCCGACAGTGATCAATCACAGTCTATTATAACAAGTATTCATTCTGCAGAATGAAGATCTCTGTTTCCTACATTCCATGGACATCCTGAGAAATACTATAACTTACATATGATTTAGAGATGAGTGGGTTTGGTTCTCCGAGATCTGAACCCCCCCGATCTTCACCTATTTTACACGGTTCTGAGGCAGCCTCGGATCTTCCCGCCTTGCTTGGTTAACCCTAACACGCCCGAACGTCATCATCCCGCTGTTGGATTCTCGCGAGATTCATATTCTATATAAAGAGCCGTGCATCGCCGCCATTTATACTCGTGCATTGGAGATTGAACGGAGAGGACGTGGCTGCCTTCTCTCCCTGAAAAGCTCCATTTCTGTGCTCAGTGTGCTGCAAATATCTGTGCTCAGTGTGCTGCAAATATCTGTGCTCAGTGTGCAGCATTTCGGTGACCAGCAGTATACATATAGTACAGTACAGTAGGGCATTGCTGTATCTTGCAGCTATGTGTCAAGTATACTATCTCTGTGCTGCATTATTGTGAGCAGTATATAGTAGGACAGTGCAGCATTTTGGTGACCAGCAGTATACATATATAGTACAGTACAGTAGGCCATTGCTGTATCTTGCAGCTCTGTGTCAAGTATACTATCTCTGTGCTGCATTATTGTGAGCAGTATATAGTAGGACAGTGCAGCATTTTGGTGACCAGCAGTATACATATTTAGTACAGTACAGTAGGCCAATGTAATTGATATATTACTGGCATATAATTCCACACATTAAAAAATGGAGAACAAAAATGTGGAGGGTAAAATAGGGAAAGATCAAGATCCGCTTCCACCTCGTGCTGAAGCTGCTGCCACTAGTCATGGCCGAGACAATGAAATGCCATCAACGTCGTCTGCCAAGGCCGATGCCCAATGTCATAGTAGAGAGCATGTAAAATCCAAAAAACTAAAGTTCAGTAAAATGACCCAAAAATCTAAATTAAAAGCATCTGAGGAGAAGCGTAAACTTGCCAATATGCCATTTACAACACAGAGTGGCAAGGAACGGCTGAGGCCCTGGCCTATGTTCATGGCTAGTGATTCAGCTTCACATGAGGATGAAAGCACTCATCCTCCTGCTAGAAAACTGAAAAGAGTTAAGATGGCAAAAGCACAGCAAAGAACTGTGCGCTATTCTAAATCACAAATCCCCAAGGAGAGACCAATGGTGTCGTTTGCGATGCCTGACCTTCCCAAAACTGGATGGGAAGAGGTGGCACCTCCCCTCTCCTCGCTTAGGAGGAAATTGACAAGAAGGATTCAGATGGTGAGGTGGTTTGTTTAAGCCAGGCACCCGGGGAGACACCTGTTGTCCATGGGATGAACATGACCATTGACATGCCTGGTCAAATTACAAAAAAAAATCCCCTCTTCGGTGTGGAATTATTTTAACAGAAATGCGGACAACAGGTGTCAAGCCGTGTGTTGCCTTTGTCAAGCTGTAATAAGTAGGGGTAAGGACGTTAACCACCTAGGAACATCCTCCCTTATACGTCACCTGTAGCGCATTCATCAGAAGTCATTGACAATTTCAAAAACTTTGGGTGACAGTGGAAGCAGTCCACTGACAACTAAATCCCTTCCTCTTGTACCGAAGCTCCTGCAAACCACACCAGCAACTCCCTCAGTGTCAATTTCCTCCTTAGACAGGAACACCAATAGTCCTGCAGGCCATGTCACTGGCAAGTCTGACGAGTCCTCTCCTAACTGGGATTACTCCGATGGATCCTTGAGTGTAATGCCTACTGCTGCTGGTGCTGCTGTTGTTGCTGCTGGGAGTCGATTGTCATCCCAGAGGGGCAGTCGGAAGACCACTTGTACTACTTCCAATAAGCAATTGACTGTCCAACAGTCCTTTGCAAGGAAGATGAAATATCACAGCAGTCATCCTGCTGCAAAGTGGATAACTCAGGCCTTGGCAGCTGTGGTGGTGCTAAATGTGTGTCCGGTATCCACCATTAATTCACAGCGAATTATACAATTTATTGAGTTAGTGTGTCCCCGGTACCAAATACCATCTAGGTTCCACTTCTCTAGGCAGGCGATACCGAGAATGTACAGACGTCAGAAAACGAGTCACCAGTGTCCTAAAAAATGCAGTTGTACCCAATGTCCACTTAACCACGGACATGTGGACAAGTGGAGCAGGGCAAACTCAGGACTATATGACTGTGAGAGCCCACTGGGTAGATGTATTGCCTCCCGCAGCAAGAACAGCAGCGGCGGCACCAGTAGCAGCATCTCACAAATGCCAACTCGTTCCTAGGCAGGCTACGCTTTGTATCACCGCTTTCCATAAGAGACACACAGCTCAAAACCTCTTACGGAAACTCAGGAACATCATCGCAGAATGGCTTACCCCAATTGGACTCTCATGGGGATTTGTGACATCGGACAATGCCACCAATATTGTGCATGCATTAAATCTGGGCAAATTCCAGCAAGTCCCATGTTTTGCACATACATTGAATTTGGTGGTGCAGAATTATTTAAAAAACAACAGGGGCGTGTAAGAGATGCTGTCGGTGGCCCGAAGAATTGCGGGCCACTTTCGGCATTCAGTCACCGCGTGCCGAAGACTGGAGCACCAGCAAACACTCCTGAACCTGCCCCGCCATCATCTGAAGCAAGAGGTGGTAACGAGGTGGAATTCAACCCTCTATATGCTTCAGAGGATGGAGGAGCAGCAAAAGGCCATTCAAGCCTATACATCTGCCTACGATATAGGCAAAGGAGGGGGAATGCACCTGACTCAAGCGCAGTGGAGAATGATTTCAACGTTGTGCAAGGTTCTGCAACCCTTTGAACTTGCCACACGTGAAGTCAGTTCAGACACTGCCAGCCTGAGTCAAGTCATTCCCCTCATCAGGCTTTTGCAGAAGCAGCTGGAGAGATTGAAGGAGGAGCTAAAATGGAGCGATTCCACTAGGCATGTGGGACTTGTGGATGGAGCCCTTAATTTGCTTAACCAGAATTCACGGGTGGTCAATCTGTTGAAATTAGAGCACTACATTTTTGCCACCGCGCTCGATCCTAGGTTTAAAGCCTACGTTGTATCTCTCTTTACGGCAGCCACAAGTCTGCACATGTTCAAAGATCTGCTGGTGAGACACTTGTCAAGTCAAGCGGAACATGACCCGTCAACAGCTCCTTCTTCACATTCTCACAAAACTGGGGCTGCGAGGAAAAGGCTAATAATTCCGAGCCCACCCACTGGTGGTGATACAGGGCAGTCTGGAGCGAGTTCTGACATCTGGTCCGGACTGAAGGACCTGCCAATGATTACTGACATGTCGTCTACTGTCACTGCATATGATTCTGTCACCATTGAAAGAATGGTGGAAGATTGTATGAGTGACCGCTTCCAAGTAGGCACGTCAGACAGTCCGTACGTATACTGGCAGGAAATAGAGGCAATTTGGAGGCCCTTGCACAAACTGGCTTTATTTTACCTAAGTTGCCCCTCTTCCAGTGTGTACCCTGAAAGAGTGTTTAGTGCAGCCCGTCACCTTGTCAGCAATTGGCGTACGAGGTTACTTCCAGAAAAAATGGAGAAGATGATGTTCATCAAAATGAATTATAATCAATTCCTCCGTGGAGACATTTACCAGCAATTGCCTCTAGAATGTCCACAGGGAGCTAAGATGGTGGATTCCAGTGGGGACAAATTAATACTCTGTGAGGAGGGGGATGTATACAGTGAAAGGGGTGATGAATCAGATGATGAGGAGGAGGTGGACATCTTGCCTCTGTAGAGCCAGTTTGTGCAAGGAAAGATTGATTGCTTCTTTTTTTGGTGGGGGCCCAAACCAACCAGTCATTTCAGCCACAGTCATGTGGCAGACCCTGTGGCTGAAATGATGGATGTGTTAAAGTGTGCATGTCCTGTTTATACAACATAAGGGTAGGTGGGAGGGCCCAAGGACAATTCCATCTTGCACCTCTTTTTTTATCTCTGCTTCATGTGAAGTTTTGGGCTAATTTTTTTAAGTGCCATCCTGTCTGACAGTGCAGTGCCACTCCTAGATGGGCCAGGTGTTTGTGCCGCCCATTTGGGTTGCTTAGATTAGTCATCCAGTGACCTCGGTGCAAATTTTAGGACTAAAAATAATATTGTGAGGTGTGAGGTGTTCAGAATAGACTGGAAGTGAGTGGAAATTATGGTTATTGAGGTTAATAATACTATGAAAAACAAACAAACACATAACTCGAAAAATTTCCGGTGCACATATGTTTATTTATGATTTTGCTACTTTGTAAACATTTTTTGACTGTACTGTATGTTTTTTAGTTTTAGTAATAAAATATCTAATTACTTTTAAGTAGAGTTGAGCGGGTTCGGTTCGTCGAGATCCGAACCCCCCCGAAATTCACGTGGTTTACACGGGTCCTAGGCAGCCTTGTTTCTTCTCGCCTTACTCGCAAAACCCGAACGAGGCAAAACATCATTATCCCGCTGTCGGATTCTCGCAAGATTCAAATTCTATATAAAGAGCCGCACATCGCCGCCATTTTCACTCGTGCATTGTAGATTGAGCGGAGGGGATGTGGCTACGTTCTCTGCCTGAATAGCCCAATATCAGCTCATTTTCAGCTCAATATCTGTGCTCAGTATCAGTGCTGCATTGTAGTGACCAGTATATAGTAGTACAGTACAGTAGTTCATTGCTTTATCTTGCTGCTCTGTGTCAGTTCTAGTATCCTGAACAGTGCTCAATATCTGTGCTTAGTATCAGTGCGGCATTGTGGTGACCAGTATATAGTAGTACAGTACAGTAGTCCATTGCTGTATCTTGCTGCTCCATGTCAGTTCTAGTATCCTGAACAGTGCTCAATATCTGTGCTCAGTATCAGTGCTGCATTGTGGTGGCCAGTATATAGTAGTACAGTACAGTAGTCCATTGCTGTATCTTGATTCTTTGTGTCAGTTCTAGTATCCTGAACAGTGCTCAATATCTATGCTCAGTATCAGTGCTGCATTGTTCTGACCATTATATATTAGTACAGTACAGTAGTCCATTGCTGTATCTTGCTGCTCCATTTTAGACTCAGTTCTATTCTCCTAATCAGTGGACGTGTATGGACTTGTTCCTGGGCTCCATTTGGTTACCTGAGGGATCCCGCCCCCTCTCCCAGCTTTGGGAGCTGGGAAGTAGGCAGTTGAAGCAGGATACAAAAAAGAAAAATTGGTACTTAGTACCTCCTGGCGCCAATTTTTAATGCTCAGTAATTTAAAAACAGTCTGTCTGCAGCTCTCTTAAATTAGAGGAACCACCACGCCCTCCACAGGTATAGAAGTACAAAGAAAAACAACTAAGAAAGTGCTGACACACTATAAAATATTACAATACACTCACTTTTTATTAAAATATGTAAAATACATAGGACTGTTCCTAGACTACCTTTAAACACTATATTACTATAGTAATCCTGATCAATCCCTAAAAGTAGATAGACAAATGAGTTCCCTATAATCACAGCACTATAAGTTTTTGGCCAAAAATAAATATAATAAATTTATACAGCAGAATTAGTGCACTTAATACAGCCAGATGTTTGGATGGCAGCAAAATATAATAAATAACTTTGTAGTAGTAACTGTTGCAGTATTTGTTTCATATAGCACAAGTGGTTACAAGTAAACACAGTTATTTCCAAATATTGTAACAAGAGTTCCAGTTGTTAAGTGTTGGTTTGCCAAGTAGATTTGGAACTTTTATGCATGCAGAGTTGAAATGGATTACAGAGTTATAATTGTTAATCTCTATTAAACATGGCCATGCTCTAAATATCTGATTGTTTTTACCGTGACCTCTCTGGTAAACGGGTTCCTGTCCACTCCCGGCTCTGGTGCTCCACAACCTTTTATCAAGCCCTATCCGGAGTAAAGACGGTCCCAAAAGCAATGGAGGGTAACGATCCAGCGGTACAAAGAGGGAACCTCAGTGCAGGTCTCAGGTCACAGTCCGTATGAGACGCGTTTCCCCACCTTAAAGCAATTCAGCATCGGTGGCTTCATCAGTCAATCAAGTTGAAGCAGGAGAAACCCCTGCCTGGAGGGCCCAGCTGAGGCCTGTATTCCTGAACATTTGATGGTGCCTGGAGGTGCCCTAATACCAGGATGAAGAAGTGGGGGGTCCTGCCGGCATCCCCAGCTAAAGTAAAAAAGAAAGAGGATGTCAGAACATCTGCTCGTGTTGCAGCAGCTGCAGCTGCTGCGAAGGAGGAAAAAGGAAAGTTGCAGGATCCAAGAACAGAGTGCCCAGGACCAGTGAAAGTAAGAGGAAGGCAAAACATCCCCTCTGTGCAAAGGGGGGGGGGGGGTACCTCAAAGCAAGAGGCGATGGGAACAGAGAATCCTGGATCCAAGAAAGGTCCGCCCGTAGAAGGGAAAGTGGAGTCTGTGGGTCCGTCCGGAGAAGGGGAGCGGCGAACAGCACAGCAGGAAGGTAAATCCTGAAAAGGGTCCCTGTCCAGGGCAGCCCCCCTTCCCGTGCTAGCAGCAGGCATCCCTGGGGGTAGTGTAGCTCCTGGGGAGAATGCTGCAAAGGCCGGGGGTCCCCGTGAGGGGATTGGGGGGAAGCTGCGGGATGGAGGGGAGTGGCCAGTGCCGCTAGTGCAAAAAGCAAATATTAAAGTCCAAGAGCAATTGTCATGGTATGATGCATCCCTTGAGGCCCCCGAGCCCCCTGAGTTAGCAGAGAGTACCTTTGGGGGATAGCCAGCTCCCGGGGGGAAATCTGCGGATACCAGGGGGTTAGGGGTTAATCAAGAAGAGTACAGTATGGAGGAAGTGTCAGAATCGAAGGAGACGTCAGTATCCTAAGATACATCTGACACTGAGGAAATATTAGCGATGATGTCCTTACAAGAACTGATAATGGAATCAAAGAAAATAAGCAATTGTATTGTGACTGCAGAGAAAAGAAGGAATAAAAGTCAAGTGTGGGAGAGGCAGCGGTATATAAATCAAATTGAGGACTTAACTAAATACCGTGCTCGTATTAAAGGAAAAATGGTAGCTGCCAGGGGGAAAAGTAATAAAAAGGACAGTACTGAAAACTTGCTGGTGCTACAGGGGTTAATGACAGTACCATCTACAAAGGATTTCCCTGTAGAGCAGCCGGAGACAGCAGTGCAGGAGGAGCGGCCTCAGGGAGGAATTCCATGCGACGTCAGTGTGGAGGGGGTGCCGGGAGCAGTGGACCAATGCAGAATCCGAGGGAACCCCGGTGACGTGGCCACTGACGTGGAAGAAATCCTGGTTGCTATGGAGACGGAGGGAAAGCCGGGGTCCATGGATGAAGGTGAGCCAGCGGTGATGCAGAAGCAGCAGGAAGATCAAGCAGTGGCGGCCAGAGCGGTAGAGGCAGAAAAGACCCGTGCGAGGATCCCGGCTGGAAGACAAGTGACATCAGCGGGAGTCCCATCCAGCGTTAAGCCCTGCAAAGTGGCTAAGAGCAGCAGACAAGAGGTGTGTGTCCCAGACAGCAGAGGAAAGGAAAGAGCAAAGGGGGCTCCAGAATTTTGTTTGGGCGGTGGGGGCCCAGTTGGGCTTTGCAGGGGGGTGGAGGGACAAAGTGGGGAAAATGAAGATGAAAATGCAAATGGGGAAATAAATAAAAACCGTGGAAATGAAGAAAAATCCAGTGAAGTTCAAGGCCAGACAAGGCTGGATAAAAGCTCGCTTTCTAAAGCAGAGTTAGAAGTGGTGAATACAGTTTATGGGGAACTACAGTTACCAGAAAGAATGCAAGCTGCGGCAAAGCTCATAAGTACTGAAATGCTTAAACATAAGGATAAAAGCAAGAATGTGGTTCCAGGGAGAGAGGTGAAGCCTGCAGTTGTCCCTATTTCAGCCCCTGGCCCTGTGTTTTTCCCTGTTCCCATTGTCCCTGTTGCAGGTAAAGGTGCAACATCAAATTAGTCGCGTCTTATGCAAAGGTACTGTGCGAACCACTGTCTTTGAGACAAAGGGAAGATGTTTGGGGGGAGGGAGGAGATGCAGGAGATTTTGGGAAGAGAAAGATGATACATTTTAAATGGAATGGTAAGGGGGATGCTCCTTCAAAGGTTGATTTTTTTTAAATAATTTTTTGCATTGGGGTTTTCAGCCAGGCAACTGTACTCCTGCATTCACCCTGTGAACTCAAAAGAGTTTTACGTGGCCTTTATGGCAAACAAGGTGATGCAGGAGTGCTTCTTAAATTAACTGATCAAGTAGAGGGAGGCTTCTTTAGTCAATTTTCCATTTTCATGAGGGGAAGGATTGAAAGTGTTAAAGTATCTATCTTAGTAAGAAATAAGACAATACCGGAAAACAACATTAAATTCTGTTTAAGCAGGCAATGTGAAAAAGTGTTGGGTTTAGAGAAAGCTGATTATACACTGGGAGTGTGGGAGGAACATGGTCAGCAAATGTGCACTTGGTGCGAAATGGAGAAGGAGTGAAACATCTGCCGTCTGCCGCAAACATTGGCCGTGATCGCATTCAGGCGTTCTACAAGGGTCAGCCAAAGACCTGCTTTAAGTGTGGTGACCCTGGGCACTTGAGCAATGAGTGCGACGCAGTCAAATGCAACTTATGCGACGGACTGGGCCATAAGTCAAAGGTTTGCAACATAATTCAATGCAATTTATGTAAGGGTGAAGGTCATCCATATAGTAGGTGCCCGGAGGTGGTGAAAATTAAGGAATGGGGGAGAAGGAGGGAAAGTGTGGTGGAATTAGCAATGCAGAGCAGGGAAAGAGAGATGGAAGAAAGAGAGAAAAATGTGCAAGTAGGGTCAGCGAAGGTACAGGAAGGAAAGGTGGAATGGAAGTTGGTAGGAGGAAAGGGGAAAGGAAAGGAGGGAAAGGAAGAGAAGGACGAGGGATTCCAGCTAGTAATTAAGGGAGGAAAAAGGCAGTCAGAAAGAATTAAAGAAAACGTGTTGCTTTTCAATAGGTTTTAGGGGGTGCCTACGGAGGAAGAAGAAGGGGAAATCATGAGAGAAAAAGGAAAGTTAGTGCTTAAGCAAAGGAAAGTAAGGAAGAGATGGAAGAGAGAGAAAGGGGGTGGGGAAGGACGGAGAGAGAAGAAGGAAAGAAAAGGAAGTTTGACGGAAGTTTCAGGAAAAGAATCAGAAAGTGAGCTGGAGTGGGACCCGTTAGGATCTACATTAGTGGGGAAAGACAAGGAGGAAGGTGATCATGTAGAATCAAACATGGAAGAATTGGGGAGGGGGTGCAGGAATCCCTAATAGAGAAGGATCCACCTTCAATGGATCCTGCCCGGAAACCCCCAGATCCTGGTTCAGGCGTGGAGGGAGCCGGGATGAAAGAAGGAGAGGCTATTGTAAGAATGGAATGTGGTGTTGGTGGTGGTGATGGTGATGGAGGTGGTGTGGAGAAGTGAATAAGGAAAATGGGTAGTGAAACTCAATCACCAAAGAAACATGGATCTCCACCCTATACGATGTGCCACGATTAATGTGGCTTTTGTTCTTTCCGATAAGGCTCGGTTTATGGCTTTTGAATTTTTTAACAACCAGGATTTTGATATTTTGTTTTTGCAGGAGACCGGGTTAGCAGGTTGGCAGCTCTTCACACAGCCAAAAGCGAGTGGAGAGGTGGGCCCTCCTATTGGTCTCTTGCAGCTGAGCCTTATGGTTGGGTGGCAGTACTTTTTGCCGGTATAGTAACTGTGCACAAGGTTATTGAGCTACAAATTTGAAGGTGTATGATCTTAGATGTCACCTTGAGAGGACATGACCTAAGGCTGATCAATATCTATGGGCCCCAGACAGCCTGGGATAGGAAATACCTTTTCAAGAGGATCAAGCCATTTCTTTTTACGGCCCTGCAGGTTGTTTTTGGTGGCGATTTCAACACCGTAGTTAGGCCAAAATACAGGGGAGGTGCCAAAAAAACATGGGCAATGATTCAAATTATTTAGTGTCAATGTGTAGGCAGGCTGGTTTGTTTGATGTCCGTATTCGGCATCATCCAGACCTCACCGGGTACACTTACTTTAGCGGTCAGAGTAGGACTAGAATAGATAGGTTTTTTGTTTAAGAAACTTCCAAGACTTTGCCTTCACAGGTAAGGTTAGTGGAATTTTCGGATCACGGGTTCTTGACTTTTTCTTTGAATGCCTCACAGTCCATTTCGAAAGGAAGAGGCCTATGGAGGCTGAACTCAGAGCTCCTAAAGGAAGAGAAGGTAAGACAATCCTTAGGGAATTCTTCCAAGCACAGGAAACACTGTTGGAGGCAGGATGGAGTAGATCAAAGTGGTGGGAGGAGTTCAAAGAGAGGACCCAAGGGTTTTTCAAGTGGCTGGTAGCAAAGAAAAACTTGGTAAAGAAAAGTGCCTACTATGCTCTGAGGAGGAAATTAGACTTCCTGATCTCTGAAAGAGGAGGTGATGGGGAAATCTCTCGAGTGAAATCTCGGATGCAGCAGTTGCAGTGTAGTCGACTTTCGTCTTTGATTCGGGAGAGGGATTATGGCAAGTACCACTCCCCGGATCCCTACAAGAATTGTAGGCGAAAGATCGAGTTAAAGGAAATCAGAGGTCTGATTGATGGAAAGGGTATCGTGCAGGAGGGGAGAAAGGGCATCCTGGAAGTCATTAGAACCTATTACACTGATCTGCTGTCCGAGAAGGCACTTAGCAGAGAAAAGATGGAGGAATTTCTGGGGAGGATACCAGGGCTTGTGGAACCGGATGCCTCAATTGATTCCTTAGAGAGTGAGATATCTGTGGAGGAGGTCGGATAAGCGATTGGCGGTTTAACATTAAAAAAGACCTGGACCAGATGGTTTGACAGCTGAATTCTATAAAGAATTCTCAAACGTCCTGGAACCTCATCTCATGGAGGTTTTTAACAGTGGCCTGGCAGAGGGTGAACTCCCTCCCTCCATGAGGCTTTCTGCACTTATCTTACTCTCTAAGGGAAAGGACCCGGTCTGTATTGAAAACTGGCGCCCCATAGCACTCCTCGATACGGATAGAAAGGTGTTGGCAAAAATCATATTTAATAGGCTGATGGAATTTTCTGGGAAGTTGCTCTCTACTCCTCAGCATTGTACTGTGAAAGGTCGAAGCACATTTAGTGCTGTCCTTGGTGTCCGGTAGGCCCAGGGACGTGCAGTCAGGGGAGGCAGGGGAGGCAGTGCCTCCCCTGTCATTAATGATTACAGTAATACACAGAAGATACTTATGACACAAAGTGTCATAAGTATATGCTTTACATTACTGTAATCAGTTTTACAGTGCTAAAGCTGGTTTAAATTAGTTTCGGAGGCACCATGAGCGGTGCCTCCCGAAGCCAATGATAAGGGGTCAGAAACGGGGGTGGCGCCAAACAATGGGCAGTAAAAAGCCCATTTAAAAACAGCGCTGTAAGTGGCACCAGTATGAGTGCCTCAGTGACAGGGGCGTGCTTGCAGGCCATGTGAAAGCCCGCCCCTGTCACTGAGGCAGAAATGATTGGGCACCAGGTTCAGAGCTGTCCCTGGTCCAGCCCACTTTCACTACAGGGACTCCTTATTGTTCACCCCCAGAGAGGCCGCAGCTGCTCCAGCTCACCTCTCACAGCCGGGGGTAGCCGCTCTCACTGCCGCGCGGATTGTCCGTTCGAGGTAAGCGCCGGCATAACACTTAAGGCTGGGCGCCGCAGCCAGACATGCATTACTCATGAGTGAGCCTCCACTATCATCAGCTGCTCCGCCCGCCGCTGTACTACCAGCGCAGCCAGAGAGCCAGCCGACCTCATCTCGTGGTGTCCGTGCTGAACGCTGCTGTGTAACCATGGGCTGCCCTGCGCTCTGTGTTTCAGAGCTCCGGGCAGTCCATGGTCTGTACACAGCAGCGCTCAGCATGGAGAAGTGCACACTCTGAAGGAGGGGGGGGGGGTAGGCAAATACTCCAAGACCAGGGGGGAAAAGGGGTTGGGTGGGGGGAGATTACCATGTGGCTATGTGCTGGGGTATAAAGGGATATGTGGCCATGTGCTGGGGTATAAGGGGATATGTTGCTATGTGCTGGGCATATAAAGGGATATGTGGCTATGTGCTGGGGTATAAGGGGATATGTTGCTATGTGCTGGGCATATAAAGGGATATGTGGCTATGTGCTGGGGTATAAGGGGATATGTTGCTATGTGCTGGGCATATAAAGGGATATGTGGCTATGTTCTGGGGTGTAAAGGGATATGTGGCTATGTGCTGGGCATATAAAGGGATATGTGGCTATGTTCTGGGGTGTAAAGGGATATGTTGCTATGTGCTGGGCATATAAAGGGATATGTGGCTATGTTCTGGGGTGTAAAGGGATATGTGGCTATGTGCTGGGCATATAAAGGGATATGTGGCTATGTTCTGGGGTGTAAAGGGATATGTGGCTATGTGCTGCGGTATAATGGGATATGTGGCTATGTTCTGGGGTATAAAGGGATATGTGGCTATGTGCTGGGGTATGAAGGGATATGTGGCTATGTGCTGGGGTATAAAGGGATATGTGGCTATGTGCTGGGGTATAAGGGGCCTGCAGCTGTAATCCGCTTCCATACTTCCAGGTAGTCTCTCCGCTGCTGTCCTTAACCCCGGGCATCTCTGCTGCCCAGACTTAACGGGCAATGGTGGCAGCATCGGACTGGGAAATAGCTGTAGCTGGCGGTGACTTTAGCAGGCATTGGCAGCTGGCGTGGGTGGCAGTACAGTAGCGGGCTCTGGCGCCAGCTATAGTGCTGGTAGCGGGCATGCCTCCCCAGCCACTGACCTCACCGCACGCCACTGGGTAGGCCTTACAGCGGGGGGGGAGTACTTACTGGCATTGTATCAGTCCAAAGCTTTTGACCGAGTCAACCATGAGTATCTCTGGACTTTGCTGGGAAGGTATGGCATTCCAGTTAAATTAGTCAATTGGCTACGCATATTGTACAGCAAGGCCGAGAGCTTCCCGCTTGTTAATGGTTGGGTAGGGCTTGCCTTTGTGGTGAATTCTGGGGTCCGTCAGGGTTGCCCCCTGAGCCCTCTCCTTTACGTGTTTGCGATCGATCCTTTTATTCGGAGGATTGAGGACAGCATGGTGGGAGGGGTGCAGCTGGGCCAGGGTGAATCACTAAAGGTAACTGCCTATGCTGATGATGTCACAGTGGTTCTGTCATCAAAGACAGAGGAATGTGATGTGGACCAACTGATAGGCGAATACTCTGGAGCCTCAGGCTCCATGATAAATCAGGACAAGTGTGAAGTTTTCTGGATGGGGGAGGAAGGTAGAGAATTTGACCTTCCGGACAGCCTCCCTGTGGCCAGCCACCAAATCAAGATACTAGGAATAAGATTCGACCAGGGCGATTATGCCAAAGCAAATTCGGAAAGGATACTGGAAGAGGCGACCCGGAAAGTAAGAAGTTGGAGAGGATGGAAATTCTCCCTGAGGGAAAGGGTTGACTTGTGTGAAACCAATCTGATTCCATTGTTTTTATATGTCAGTTATGTATGTTTTTTGCCACAACCACTGTGGTCTAAAATTGGCTCCTGTTTTTCCTGCTGTTGTGGGGAAACAAAATGAATATAGTCAAGAGAGGCATTGCGTGCAAACCGAGGACCAAGGGGGGCTGAATATGGTCAACCTGGTGGTGTTTTTTATAACAGCATTTTTTTTTAAATGAGTTTCAGGGGTCTGTTTTCAGAGACCCCTCCTCGGTGGGCAGACGGTTTTAGGGAATGGATATCCCCCTTCCTCACTGTGTGGATAGAAGGAGGTCACTTGAGAAACTCTCGGCCTATAAGAGGCCACCTCCCGATCTTCGTGATCCAGTGCTTGAGAGTGATTGGGCGATGGGGCTTGGGAGTGGGGGAGTTAAGAGATCTCAGTAGGGAGGAGTTGGGGAAGAGGGTCTAAACTCACTTCCATGTCCCATTGGCCCTGAAGGATTGCCCAGAAATGGTATGTTCAGAAGGGATTTCTCTGATAAATTCTCAGAGGATCCCGTTGAAATTTAGGGACATCGCCTGGTTCTCATTCCAAGGGAAGCTCTATGTTAGGGGGAACCTGAAGTTTAGAAGATCCAATGATCGTGATTGTCCACGGGAGGAGTGTCAAGGTCAGGAGGAGCATATGGACCATTTCTTGCTTCAGTGTCCTCTTAATATAAACATTTACAAAAGAGTGTCAAGCGCTCTAGGAGTACCTTGTATTTCTGGTTTGGATTACCGGGGATGGGCATAAGGGGCACTCAAAGGGTATGAGAAATTTGATTTATTCACAATTTTTATGATAAGTTTAGCTGTCAGGTATCATTTATGGTATGCACGGTGTCAGGTTTCATTGAGAAATAAAATCCTTCCCTGCGAAGTGGTGGAGGGATTAATACTACACGAGGTGAAGTGGATGATGCAAATGGAGGAGGAGAGATGGGACATCAACAGTTTGGTCCCACTTGTGGCGCCGGCTGAAGCCCCCTTAGTGGGTGATGGAAAATTTTCAGCCTCCAGGTACTGGTAGAAACTTTTCTATAACTATCTCTATTTTTAGTTGAAATAGAATTTTGAGATTTGGTTTAGTTTTAAATGGCTGCGTACACTGGAAGAGCTACCTAGATTTGTTATTGACTCCTCATTAAATGTTGGATTGTCCTGGGAAAAAGAAGAATGTATGGTGTGGAAGGTGAGAGGGTGAGTGGGTTGAGAGTGGAGTGAAAGGTGGTGGTGGGGAATGAATGGAAGTGTGAGAGTGGTATGCATGGGCTCAAGAACAGGTGAGGGGGGAGTATGGAGGAGGAGGAGGCTAGTCTCAGTATAAAAAGGTTCTTAAGGAAGTTGTTAGACTTAAGGGGAAAATTGAAGGGAAAGATGGAACTTGGAAATATGTCAAACAGGGGAGAAGAGGTAGGAACAAATGGGAAAATTTGATAGAGATTGTTGTTCTTTTTTTACTTTATTTATTTATTGTAAATTTGTAAAAGTGTAAATAAAATGCAAGAAGGTTGCAATATTTCAATTAAAACATTACCAATATATAGTAGTATAGTACAGTAGTTAATTGCTGTATCTTGCTGTTCCATGTCATTTCTAGTATCCTGAACAGTGCTCAATATCTGTGCTCAGTATCAGTGCTGCATTGTTGTGACCAGATTATAGTAGTACAGTACAGTAGTCCATTGCTGTATCTTGCTGCTCCGTGTCAGTTCTAGTATCCTGAACAGTGCTCAATATCTGTGCTCAGTATCAGTGCTGCATTGTGGTGACCAGAATATAGAAGTACAATACAGTAGTCCATTGCTATATCTTGCTGCTCCGTGTCAGTTCTAGTATCCTGAACAGTGCTCAATATCTGTGCTCAGTATCAGTGCTGCATTGTGGTGACCAGTTTATAGTACTACAGTACAGTAGTCCATTGCTGTATCTTGCTGCTCCGTGACAGTTCTAGTATCTTGAACAGTGTCAATATCTTTGCTCAGTATCAGTGCTGCATTGTGGTGACCAGTATATGGCAGTACAGTAATGTAGTCCATTGCTGTATCTTGCTGCTCCGTGTCAGTTCTAGTATCCTGAACAGTGTTCTATATCTGTGCTCAGTATCAGTGCAGCATTGTGGTGACCAGTACATAGTAGTACAGTACAGTAGACCATTGCTGTATCTTGCTGCTCCGTGTCAGTTCTAGTATCCTGAACAGTGCTCAATATCTGTGCTCAGTATCAGTGCCGCATTGTGGTGACCAGTTTATAGTAGTATAGTACAGTAATCCATTGCTGTATTTTGCTGCTCCGTGTCAGTTCTAGTATCCTGAACAGTGCTCAATATCTGTGCTATAACAAAGGTTTAAGGGAAAAAATTGTGCGCAATCAAGCTGCTGGAAGAGACACACTTTCCTGAAGGATCCCTCTCCCTTCACCATAAGTGCCACAATATAGAAAAAATGGAAAGCGTAACTTATCCTGCGCTTGTCTTTGTTTCCATCGACAACAATCAGATACTCAATAGAAGTTGTGTTGGAGCATATAAAAAGATTAAAAAAGTGGATATAGTGAAGAACAATTTAATATAATAAAATTCAACACACTTAAAATCCATAATACATAATCATAGCAGCAAAATATATTGCACAGAGATCTCCATGGGCAAAAGACTGGTGGATAATTACCAATGTGTTAAGAACTGTAAAAACAGTTCTAAGCCAGCAGACAGGTTTTTATTTCAGAGGATCCCGGAAATCCTCTCAATCCTCGTGTGGCTGGAACAGAATGGCAAGTTCTCCAGTGTAATTGTCCCCACGGCACCTGTGCGCTCCACCGACGGGTTTCCACTCCAAACAAGAGTCTTTTTCATGGTGTAGTGTTCACAGTGCTGCTACTCCAATACTGAAATTTAAACCCTCGATCAACCAATAGAAACGCCACCCCCTCAGCTGGACCCTATACATGTTTAATTCTATCAAGTCCCATGGTCCTTTGCGATTGGTGACGTTCTACTGTGATTTCCCAGGCCGCATCACCCGTCCGTGCCGTCTTGCGCCTATTCGTTTCCATAGCGACGGTCACTTCCGGTGTTACTTCTGGGTCGCGGTAGCGCTATATACTTTTCTCACACAGCTTTCATCGATCTCAGCCCAGCAACTGGACCTATCACTCTAGAGTCTCATTGGTCACATTTTATGTTTTTACAGTTACTTGAAACATGTCCATTTAGTTTAATCCCGGCGGCCAATAACGCAACGTCACTTCCGGTGATGTCATCTGTCACAAATAGTAAATATTGATAATGGCTTCAAACAAACGTGAAAAAACATGAAAAAACAGGTGTAGTGCAATAAAGTGCTCAATATCTGTGCTCAGTATTTGTGCTGCATTTTGGTGACCAGTATATAGTAGTACAGTACAGTAGTCCATT
Organism: Pseudophryne corroboree; assembly: GCF_028390025.1. Classification (NCBI taxonomy): domain Eukaryota; kingdom Metazoa; phylum Chordata; class Amphibia; order Anura; family Myobatrachidae; genus Pseudophryne; species Pseudophryne corroboree. The sequence goes on along the minus strand of NC_086446.1, from coordinate 60,160,246 downwards.
GCTCTATCTTGCTGCTCCGTGTCAGTTTTAGTATCCTGAACAGTGCTCAATATCTGTGCTCCATATCAGTGCTGCATTTTGGTGACCAGTATATAGTAGTACAGTACAGTAATCCATTGCTGTATCTTGCTGCTCCGTGTCAGTTCTAGTATCCTGAACAGTGCTCAATATCTGTGCTCAGTATCAGTGCTGCATTGTGGTGACCACTATATAGTAGTACAGTACAGTAGTCCATTGCTGTATCTTGCTGCTCCATGTCAGTTCTAGTATCCTGAACAGTGCTCAATATCTGTGCTCAGTATCAGTGCTGCATTGTGGTGACCAGTATATAGTAGTACAGTACAGTAGTCCATTGCTGTATCTTGCTGCTCCGTTTCAGTTCTAGTATCCTGAACAGTGCTCAATATCTGTGCTCAGTATCAGTGCTGCATTGTGGTGACCAGTATATAGTAGTAGAGTACAGTAGTCCATTGCTGTATCTTGCTGCTCTGTGTCAGTTGTAGTATCCTGAACAGTGCTAATATCTGTGCTCAGTATCAGTGCTACATTGTGGTGACCAATATATAATACTACTACAGTACAGTAGTCCAGTGCTGTCCACGCTGCCCAGTCAGTGCTCAGTATCACTACTCATTGTCTTGTGCTGCCTTGTGGTGACTAAAAGTCCAGTGTCTTGTGCTGCATCTTGCTGCTTTAGGTTGCTGTGGTAGTGTCCTGTCACTGTGCATAGGTCATCATCACTCCAGTCACAGTGGTATCTGGTATCTATCTAGTGTTATCTAATTCCAGACATTACTGCTGTCTAATTCCAGATATATTACTGGCATATAATTCCACACATTAAAAAATTGAGAACAAAAATGTGGAGGGTAAAATAGGATAAGATCAAGATCCACTTCCACCTAGTGCTGAAGCTGCTGCCACTAGTCATGGCAGAGATGATGAAATGCCATCCTCGTCTGCCAAGACCGTTTCCCAATGTCATAGCAGAGAGCATGTTAAATTCAAAAAACAAAAGTTCAGTAAAATGACCCAAAAATCTAAATTAAAAGCATCTGATGAGAAGCAAAAACTTGCTAATATGCCACTTACGACACGGAGTGGCAAGGAACGGCCAAGGCCCTCTCCTATGTTCCTCATGACTAGTGGGTCAGCTTCACATGAGGATGGAAGCACTCATCCTCCCACTAGAAAAATGAAAAGAGTTAAGCTGGCAAAAGCACAGCAAAGAACTGTGCATTATTTTAAATCACAAATCCCCAAGGAGAGTCCAATGGTGTCGGTTGTGATGCCTGACCTTCCCAACACTGGACAGGAAGAGGTGGCTCCTTCAACCACTTGCACGCCCCCTGCAAGTGCTTGAAGGATCACCCACAGTACAGTTCCTGATATTAAAATTGAAGATGTCACTGTTGAAGTACACCAGGATGAGGATATGGGTGTTTCTGGCGCTGAGGAGGAAATTGACAAGGAGAATTCTGATGGAGAGGTGGTTTGTTTAAGTCAGGCACCCGAGGAGACACCTGTTGTCCGTGGGATGAATAAGGCCATTGACATGCCTGGTCAAAATACAAAAAAAATCCCCTCTTCAGTGTGGAATTATTTCAACAGAAATCCGGACAACTGGTGTCAAGCCGTGTGTGGCCTTTGTTAAGCTGTAATAAGATGGGGTAAGGACATTAACCACATAGGAACTTACACGTCACCTGGAGCGCATTCATCAGAAGTCATTGACAAGTTCAAAAACTTTGGGTGGCAGCAGAAGCAGTCCACTGACAACTAAATCGCTCTTCCTCTTGTACCCAAGCTCCTGCAAACCACCCCACCAACTCCCTCAGTGTCAATTTCCTACTTAGACAGCTCCTGTCAGCGCCAACAGCTCTTCCTTCATTTTCTCACGCCACTGGAGCTGCCAGGAAAAGGATAACATTTCCAAAACCACCTGCTGGCGGTGATACAGGGCAGTCAGGAGCGATAGCTAAAATCTGGTCCTGACTGAAGGACCTGCCAACGATTACTGACATGTCGTCTACTGTCACTGCATATGATTCTTTCACCATTGAAAGAATGGTGGAGGATTATATGAGTGACAGCATCACTGTAGGCATGTCAGACAGTCCGTACTTATACTGGCAGGAAAAAGAGGCAATTTGGAGGCCCTTGCACAAACTGGCTTTATTTTACCTAAGTTGCCCCCACCTCCAGTGCGTACTCCGAAAGAGTGCTTAGTGCAGCCGGTAACCTTGTCAGCGATCGGCCTAGTAGGTTACTTCCAGAAAATGTGGAGATGATGTTCATCAAAATGAATTATAATCAATTCCTCCGTGGAGACATTTACCAGCAATTGCCTCCAAAAAGTACACAGGAACCTGTGATGGTGGATTCCAGTGGGGACGAATTAATTCTCTGTGAGGAGGGGAATGTACACAGTGAAAGGGGTGTGGAATCAGACGATGAGGAGGAGGTGGACATCCTACCTCTGTAGAGCCAGTTTGTGTAAGGAGAGATTGATTGCTTCTTTTTTGGTGGGGGCCCAAACCAACCAGTCATTTCAGCCACAGTCATGTGGCTGACCCTGTGGATGAAATGATGGGTTTGTGTGCATGTCCTGTTTATACAACATAAGGGTGGGTGGGTGGGCCCAAGGACAATTCCATCTTGCACCTCTTTTTTATCTTTGCATCATGTGATGTTTGGGGACTATTTTTTTAAGTGCCATCCTGTCTGACACTGCAGTGCCACTCCTAAATGGGCCAGGTGTTTGTGCCGCCCACTTGGGTCGCTTAGCTTAGTCATCCAGCAACCTCGGTGCAAATTTTAGGACTTAAAATAATATTGTGAGGTGTTCAGAATAGACTGGAAATGAGTGGAAATTATGGTTAATGAGGTTATTAATACTATAGGATCAAAATCACCCCCAAATTCTATGATTTAAGCTGTTTTTGAATGTTTTTTGAAAAAAACACCCAAATCCAAAACACACCCGAATCCAACAAAAATTCTTAAGGGAGGTTTTGCCAAAACCCATCCGAATCCAAAACACGACCGCGGAACCGAATCCAAAACCAAAACACAAAACCCAAAAAATGCCCGCTGCACATCTCTGCTTTTAAGTAGCATGACATATTGCAATAATACACAGCAAAAATTTCCTGCACACTATAAATCCAGTTCATGCAAATAATACAATGCTCATCGAAAACACACTGCAAACATTAAAACCATAAGCCTTTGCATAAACCAACTGCAAAAAGTGCTTGCAAACATTAAAACTGTAATGCATTGCAAATAAGCAATGCACAGTACCTGCAAACAATACAAACATAATACATTTTGTTTTTAAAAATCACTGAAAACAGTCCAAGCAGAAAGCATAAAAACTCTGAAGCATCTAGTGCATATATTAATTCTGGTTTTCGGTTGATAGATAGACCGTATCTAGTTAGACAGTCAAAAGATAAACACCATAAGTTAGACAGTACAAAAGGTCGACAGGGTCAAAAGGTCGACAGGATCAAAAAGTCGACATGAAAATGGTTGACATAAAAAAGATAGACAAATGGTTTTTTTTTTAAATGTAGCATGTTTTTGGACTATTTCATACCTTCTCTATCCATGTCGGCATAGAGTTGGTTATAAACATTGTGGCGAGCACAGCGAGCAACTGAGCCAAATGCATGGAAAGCGAAGAAAGCTCTGCGAGGGTATGCCTTTCTACAATTGGTGGTCCCAGATGACAAAACTATCCACAAAAATGCAAAAAACATGGTGTCTACCTTTTTCATGTCGGCCTTTTGACCATGTTGACCTTTTGACCCTGTCGACCTATTGACCCTGTCGACCTAATGTCTGTCTAACATATGGTAATAAAAAGATAAGTGAACCCCTGCGTTGGATAATGTAGGCAGCAAATGGATATCTACCAGTGTTATCAAAGACATAAGCAGTCAAAACGCGTTGGTGGAGTTTTATATGACATCATCCTAGGTTTTTTCTTGGTCATAACATCGTGGTGTATCCTTTTTTACCATTTGTTATATGTTTTATTATTATTTTTTATCAATAAATCTACCATTGTATCATTGTTATACGGTGAACATTTTTTGGATTTTGGCTGCCCCGAGTGGAGAGGTAAAGAAAACGCTATATGATTGTATCGACTTGTCTCAAGTAAGCTTGAGTGTAAGCCGAATAGAAATACTCTTATTTGGTCATTAGAAAATTATCTGGTAGTATTGTTTTCATCTCTATATACCAGTTGAGCATTAATCCATTCCAGCACATTTGTGGTGATCCCTAAAGAAAGTTCTTTCCACCTTGTGGGAGAGGGTATAGAATAGCCTACCCCATGTGATAATTTAGAGAGAAGGATTATCTACACATTGTTTTTGTATCTTTCCATTTTCCATTTAATATCCATGGACGGGAGCATGTGAAAACGTCATCCCTTCTGTGTGAAAACGATAAAAGAAACCGTTATATGATTACATCTGCTTGTTACAAGTAAGCCACGTGTAAACTGAAGCTCTTTCTGGCCATTTGGGTAGTACATGTGAATTCACTGTGAGAAGTAAAAGACAAAGAAAAAGATACCTTTATGTGCATGAGAATACTTGTTTTATGTAAGCTTACAAAGTGAGCACGAATTAGGATACATCATCACGTTGATTTGGGTGGTCCCCTAACATAGACCATACACGGAGTGGGAATTTGCTTCTGAGGAACCCGTTTTCCCAAGTTGATCTATATTTCAGACTGTGGAAAAGACTGTACTACACATTGGATTTTTTGTTTGTTTTTCTCCTTTCCCCTGTTGCCATCCATGGCATCCGTTTGGAGGAAACAACTTGGGTCTTCCAGCATAAAGGAGTGATAAAGGAGAACTGTTTGGACTTGCTACACGAGAACTTTCACATGATTAAGTATCTGTTTTACCCTAAAAACTTCTATATAAATACAGCTGGAGATTAATCTCAAACTGTATATATCTGGAGCTATATATGATATATAATAAATTTACCGGCTGGTAATCAGTATAAAATCGTGATATTGGAGCTGCTGAGCAAAACAGCTGGCTAGGCTGAAAAACCAAATGAGACACAAATAAAGAAAAATGCTCTGCGCTCCAAAAATCACATAAAGTTAATTGATCAATTAAATGCAGTCTAGCAAGGAGAATAATTGACTCAATGAGGCTTGACCTTTTGAAAAGAAAATATTTTATCAAACAGTTAATACCACAAAGACACATAAGACAGACAATACATAAATATAGCAGATTAAAAAATCAGAGGTTTCTACCTCTTGCATGTGTGAACAGAAACACTGTATCTATATTTGTAAACGTGCTGTTTATAACAGCATACAATGTATCTAAAGTGCAAAAGTAGATAACTTGAGAGAGAAGCTCTCTACAGGGAATGTCAATTGATTCTAACACTGGCATCCCAGTGTGAAATCATATGAAATGATCATTATATTTACCTCGAGCAATTGCATACAGGACCCTGTAGTAAATTCCAGGAACCAGCACGGGGGTAACTATTATTGTTTGTTTTGCCTCTAATAATTTCTTATTAGCTACTGTGGAGCCTTCTGTGGACATTTCATATGATTTCACACTGGGACGCCAGTGTTGCACTTGAGTTACATTGTATGCTGTTATAAACAGCACGTTTACAAATATAGATACAGTGTTTCTGTTCACACATGCAAGAGGTAGAAACCTCTGATTTTTTAATCTGCTATATTTATGTATTGTCTGTCTTATGTGTCTTTGTGGTATTAACTGTTTGATAAAATATTTTCTTTTCAAAAGGTCAAGCCTCATTGATTCAATTATTCTCCTTGCTAGACTGCATTTAATTGATCAATCAATTAACTTTAAGTGATTTTTGGAGCGCAGAGCATTTTTCTTTATCTGTTTTACCCTATCAAATGTTGGGCGCATAAGATATCCAATCCCTTTTTTTGTTATTGTTGTCTAACATACGGTGTCCATGTTTTGACTGTCTTACTAGACACTATCTTTTATACCGGAACCCTATCAAATTGGTCAAAAATGTGTGTCCCAATTTCTGCCGGCCTATCAAATTGGTCAAAAATTAAATTTTCAAAAGAGAAACAATTTCTGCTTTACACTTTAGCTACCATCCCAAAATGTTTCACTGAGGTGACAGAAATTGATTTTGGAGCTTGATTTTTGACAGGTTCTTTAATGGTTTTGTGACATATGAGAAATTCCCTAAGCCCAAAACCTATTGAATTTGTCAAAAATGAAAATTTCAAAAGTGCCCCAATTTCTCCTTAAAACTTTAGGTACCATCCCAAAATGTATCACTGAGGTTACAGAAGTTGATTTCAGAGCATGATTTTTGGATAGGCGCTTTAACGGTTTTGTGATGTATGAGAAATTCCCTAAGCCCCGGACCTATCGAATTGTTCAAAAATGAATTTTTTTTAAATTGCCACAATTTCTGCTTTAAACATTAGGTACCATCCCAAAATGTATCACTGAGGTGACAGAAGATGATTTTGGAGCATAATTTTTGAACTGGAGCTTTAACAATTTTGTTACATATGAGAAATTCCCTAAGACCCAGACCTATTGAATTTGTCAAAAATGAAAACTTCCAAATTGCCACAATTTCTGCTTTAAACTTTTGGTACCATCCCAAAATGTATCACTGAGGTGACAGAAGTTGATTTCGAAGCATGATTTTTGAACAGGAGCTTTACCGGTTTTGTGATGTATGAGAAATTCCCTAAGCCCCAGACCTATCGAATTGGTCAAAAAATAAAATTTCAAAAGTGCCTCAGTTTCTGCTTTAAACTCTAGGTACTATCCAAAAATGTATCACTGAGGTGACAGAAGATGATTTTGGAGTATGATTTTTGAACAGGCACTTTAACGGTTTTGTAACATATTAGAAATTCCATAAGACTCGAAAATATCGAATTGATAAAAAATGAACATTTCAAAAGTGCCCCAATTTCTGCTTTAAACTTTAGGTACCATCTAAAAATGTATCACTGAGGTGACAGAAGATGATTTTGGAGCATGATTTTTGAACAGGCACTTTAACGGTTTTGTGACATATTAGAAATTCCCTAAGCCTCGGAAGTATCGAACTGGTCAAAAATGAACATTTCAAAAGTGTAAACTTTAGGTACTTTAGGTACCATCCCAAAATGTATCACTGAGGTGACAGAAGTTGATTTCGGACCATGATTTTTGAACAGGAGCTTTAATGGTTTTGTGACATATAATATCTTTCCTAAGCGCCAGACATATCGAATTGGTAAAATTGAACATTTCAAAAGTGCCCCAATTTCTGCTTTAAACTTTAGGTACCATCCCAAAATATATCACTGATGTGACAGAAGTTGATGTTGAAGCATTATTTTTGAACAGGAGCTTTAACGGTTTTGCGACATATGAGAAATTCCCTAATCCCCAGACCTGTCGAATTGGTGAAAAATTAAAATGTTAAAAGTGCCCCAATTTCTGCTTTAAACTTTAGGTACCATCCCAAAATGTATCACTAAGGTGACAGAAGTTGATGTCGAAGCATGATATTTGAACAGGATCTTTAGCGGTTTTGTGACATATGAGAAATTCCCAAAGCCCCAGACATATTGAATTGGTCAAAAATTAAAATTTCAAAAGCGCCCCAATTTCTGCTTTAAATTTTAGGTACCATCCCAAAATGTATCACTGAGGTGAGAGAAGTTGATTTCGGAGCATGATTTTTGAACAGGAGCTTTAAAAAAATTTTGTGAAATATGATAAATTCCCTAAACCCCGGACCTATCGAATTGGTCAAAAATGAAAATGTAAAGAGTGCCCCAATTTCTGTTTTAAACTTTAGGTTCTATACCAAAATGTTTCACTGAAGTGACAAAAGTTGATTTCATAGCTTGATTTTTGTACAGGTTCTTAATGGTTTTGTGACATGAGAAATTCCCTAAGCCTCGGACCTATCAAATTGGTCAAATATGAAAATTTCAAAAGTGTCCAAATTTCTGCTTTAAACTTTAGGTACCATCCCAAAATTTATCACTTAGGTAACATAAGTTGATGTCGAAGCTTTTTGAACAGGAGCTTTAGCGGTTTTGTGACATATGAGAAATTCCATAAGCTCCGGACCTATCGAATTGGTCAAAAATGAAAATTTCAAAAGTTCCACAATTTCTGCTTTAAACTTTAGGTACCATCCCAAAATGTATCACTGAGGTGACAGAAGTTGATGTTGGAGCATGATTTTTGAATAGGAGCTTTACCGGTTTTGTGACGTATGAGAAATTCCATGTGCCCCAGACCTATCGATTTGGGGAAACCTGAAGTTTAGAAGATCCAATGATCGTGATTGTCCACGGGAGGAGTGTCAAGGTCAGGAGGAGAATATGGACCATTTCTTGCTTCAGTGTCCTCTTAATATAAACATTTACAAAAGAGTGTCAAGCGCTCTAAGAGTACCTTGTCTTTCTGGTTTGGATTACTGGGGATGGGCATAAGGGGCACTCAAAGGGTATGAGGAATTTTATTTATTCACAATTTTTATGATAAGTTTAGCTGTCAGGTATCACTTATGGTATGCACGGTGTCAGGTTTCATTGAGAAATAAAATCCTTCCCTGCGAAGTGGTGGAGGGATTAATACTACACGAGGTGAAGCGGATGATGCAAATGGAGGAGGAGAGATTGGACGTCAACAGTTTGGTCCCACTTGTGGCTCCGGCTGAAGCCCCCTTAGTGGGTGATGGAAAATTTTCAGCCTCCAGGTACTGGTAGAAACTTTTCTATAACTATCTCTATTTTTAGTTGAAATAGAATTTTGAGATTTGGTTTAGTTTTAAATGGCTGCGTACACTGGAAGAGCTACCTCGATTTGTTATTGACTCCTCATTAAATGTTGGATTGTCCTGGGAAAAAGAAGAATGTATGGTGTGGAAGGTGAGAGGGTGAGTGGGTTGAGAGTAGAGTGAAAGGTGGTGGTGGGGAATGAATGGAAGTGTGAGAGTGGTATGCATGGGCTCAAGAACAGGTGAGGGGGGAGTATGGAGGAGGAGGAGGAGGCTAGTCTCAGTATAAAAAGGTTCTTAAGGAAGTTGTTAGACTTAAGGGGAAAATTGAAGGGAAAGATGGAACTTGGAAATATGTCAAACAGGGGAGAAGAGGTAGGAACAAATGGGGAAATTTGATAGAGATTGTTGTTCATTTTTTACTTTATTTATTTATTGAAAATTTGTAAATGTGTAAATAAAATGCAAGAAGGTTGCAATATTTCAATTAAAAACATTACCAATATATAGTAGTATAGTACAGTAGTTAATTGCTGTATCTTGCTGTTCCATGTCATTTCTAGTATCCTGAACAGTGCTCAATATCTGTGCTCAGTATGAGCGCTGCATTGTTGTGACCAGTATATAGTAGTACAGTACAGTAGTCCTTTGCTGTATCTTGCTGCTCCGTGTCAGTTCTAGTATCCTGAACAGTGTCAATATCTTTGCTCAGTATCAGTGCTGCATTGTGGTGACCAGTATATAGCAGTACAGTAATGTAGTCCATTGCTGTATCTTGCTGCTCCGTGTCAGTTCTAGTATCCTGAACAGTGTTCTATATCTGTGCTCAGTATCAGTGCAGCATTGTGGTGACCAGTACATAGTAGTACAGTACAGTAGACCATTGCCATATCTTGCTGCTCCGTGTCAGTTCTAGTATCCTGAACAGTGCTCAATATCTGTGATCAGTATCAGTGCCGCATTGTGGTGACCAGTTTATAGTAGTATAGTACAGTAATCCATTGCTGTATTTTGCTGCTCCGTGTCAGTTCTAGTATCCTGAACAGTGCTCAATATCTGTGCTATAACAAAGGTTTAAGGGAAAAAATTGTGCGCAATCAAGCTGCTGGAAGAGACACACTTTCCTGAAGGATCCCTCTCCCTTCACCATAAGTGCCACAATATAGAAAAAAATGGAAAGCGTAACTTATCCTGCGCTTGTCTTTGTTTCCATCGACAACAATCAGATACTCAATAGAAGTTGTGTTGGAGCATATAAAAAGATTAAAAAAGTGGATATAGTGAAGCACAATTTAATATAATAAAATTCAACACACTTAAAATCCATAATACATAATCATAGCAGCAAAATATATTGCACAGAGATCTCCATGGGCAAAAGGCTGGTGGATAATTACCAATGTGTTAAGAACTGTAAAAACAGTTCTAAGCCAGCAGACAGGATTTTATTTCAGAGGATCCCGGAAATCCTCTCAATCCTCGTGTGGCTGGAACAGAATGGCAAGTTCTCCAGTGTAATTGTCTGTTATGCACACCAGTGCCTGCAGGAAAGTACTGGTGTCAGAACTGTTATGCACTCCAGTGTCTGCAGGAATGTACTGGTGTTTGAACTGTTATGCAAAACAAATGGACTCACAGACAAACTGGGGAATATGACATAACGTACACAGAAGGTGATAGGGTAACAAAATACACACAAAGTGAACAGAGAAGCCCAGAGGCTAAGGAACTGGGTATCTCCCTTGTATTAGAACTGCTAAGATGGAAAAAGCAAGATGTTGTGTTTTAATACGTAGAGAACCCGAAATGCTGTTGCTAAGGGCAACAGCAAAACCCTAAAGGGTTACCAACGGGTGTGGCAGTAAACTCCTTGGTCAGAGATGGAATGATAGACACAAGGAGAGTCCCCACAATCCTAATTCTCACTTGCAGTGCACAGGTTTTAGCTTACTGCCACTAAACTGGCCCCTGACACCTAGCACAGTGAGACAGGATTAGACAGGCAAGTCTTAGAATACAGCCGCAAACTTGCTAAGTTCACAGAGTAGTAACAGAACCCCAGCAAGCTAAACGACTGACTCCAGTCTTACTGCTAGGTCTGGATTGGCAGAGTGTAATACCAAATCCCCAGGCCTATTTGCAGTAAGCAACAAACAAATACAAAGCTACACAGTACTGGCTAACTTTCATGAACTGACTAACCAACAAAGATTCAGCAGCATCTGCTTACCCTGAAAAGAGGCCTTATAAAGCAGGTGCTGTCCACGCCCCACTCAGACCTCACAGACTGTGAGCACAAAAACCAGCACCGGATCCCCTGCCGTGCACAGAGCCTATAACCACTGCACAGCAAAAGACCCGAACCGGAGTATCAGCTGCGCTCAGGTTACTCCACTAGCACTTGTCTCCCGGTTGCCATGACGACGTGGCAGCACAGGGCAGGAGACCCTAACAGTACCCCCCCTCTGACGAGGGGTCAAAGAACCCCTACCACCGGGTTTATCGGGGAACTGCGAGAAGAAAGAGCGTATCAGTCTGGGGGCATGAAGATCACAACTGCGCACCCACGACCGCTCCTCCGGGCCATACCCCTTCCAGTGCACCAAAAATGACAGCCGACCCCGAACCACCTTGGAGTCAAGAATCCTTTCAACAACAAACTCCCTCTGGCCACGTATCAGAAGAGGGGAAGGTCTTCCACTGGAAGAAGGATTACTAATCGCCCGTTTTAAAAGGGAACAATGAAATGTTTTATTGATACCCAAAGAACGGGGCAGATCTAACTGAAATGCCACCGGATTGATAACCCTGGTGATCTTATAAGGGCCGATGAACCGGGGCCCTAACTTATGAGATGGCTGTCTCAACTTCAAATTCTTGGTAGACAACCAGACGAAGTCTCCTAATTTGAAGCTGCAGGGTCTTTTCCGCTTATCAAAAACCCTTTTGGTCACTAATGACACAGACACAAGGGCTTTCTTCACTTTCCGCCAAATACCTCTAAGGACCGAAACCACAGAGGAACCACCAGGCGTGGAGTCCAGGGGGTCAAAAGAATTGGCCTTAGGATGATGCCCATACACACAAAGGAAGGGAGAGATCCCTGTAGCAGAGTGAGCCGCGTTGTTATAGGCAAACTCCGCCATGGACAGATGAGCAACCCAGTCAGTCTGACACTTGGAGACATAACACCTGAGGAACTGCTCTAAGGACTGGTTCACCCTTTCAGTCTGCCCATTAGACTGCGGATGGTAGCCTGACGACAAGCTGACAGAAATCTGGAGATCGGAACAAAATGCCCTCCAGAATTTGGCCACAAACTGGGATCCGCGGTCAGAGACCACATCAAGTGGCAACCCGTGGAGACGCACAACATGCAGCATAAATAATTCAGACAGGCGTCTGGCTGATGGCAGCCCAACCAGTGGAACGAAGTGCGCCATCTTCGAAAACCTGTCAACGACAACCCAGATGGCTGTCATCCCCGAGGATTTGGGCAAGTCCACCACAAAATCCATTGAAATGTGGGTCCATGGCTTAGATGGGATAGAGAGTGGATGTAATGGGCCAACAGGAATCCCTCTAGGAGTCTTATTTCGGGCACAGATGTCACATGCCCGAACCCACTGATCCACATCCTTAGCCACCGAGGGCCACCACACCGCCCTAGATAGCAACTCCCGAGTTCTGGCAATACCCGGGTGACCTGCCGACTTCTTGGCATGGAATTCCAGGAACACTCGCTGTCTTAACCTAGGAGGCACAAACAAAAGACCTACCGGAAGGTCTGGAGGAGCCTGCTCCTGTGCTCTAAGGACTAATGATAAGAGGTCCTGGGTAATGCCCACTTTAATACATGATGGGGAAACAATGGGCAACGGCTCCTCGGTGGTCTCCTGGATTGGAGCAAAACTCTGCGAGAGCGCATCAGCCTTGATGTTTTTTGACCCAGGGCGATATGTTATCAAAAAATTAAAGCGAGCAAAAAACAAAGCCCATCGTGCCTGCCTGGCATTGAGACGCTTCGCTGACTCTAAATATGCCAGATTCTTATGGTCAGTGAGAATTGAGACCACAAACTTAGCCCCCTCAAGCCAGTGTCTCCACTCCTCGAGTGCATCCTTAATAGCCAACAATTCCCGGTTACCCACGTCATAATTCATCTCGGCAGGTGAAAAATTTACGGGAAAAGTAAGCACAGGGATGAAGGCGATTATCAGACACTCCCATCTGAGAAAGCACTGCCCCAATACCCATCTCAGAGGCATCCACCTCCACCACAAAAGGACGCTCTGGATCTGGGTGTCGCAGCACCTTGGCCGAAACAAATGCCCTTTTGAGACGGGCAAAAGCCGCTTTAGCCTCACAAGACCAGTGAGCAACATCCACCCCTTTCTTAGTGAGTGCCACCAAGGGCGCCACTATAGACGAAAATCCAGCGATAAATCGTCTATAAAAATTTGCAAAGCCCAGGAAATGCTGAAGCGCCTTCAAACTAGTGGGCTGCACCCAATCCAGGACTGCCTGTACCTTGGAACCCTCCATTTGGAAACCTTCTGGGGAGATAATATATCCTAGAAATGCAATTTGCTGAACTTCAAATTCGCACTTCTCCAGCTTTGCCCCAAGCCGGTGGTCTCTGAGTTTCTGGAGGACTAAGCGTACATGCTTCCGATGTTCCTCCAGGGAATGGGAGAAGATTAGGATGTCATCTAAGTATACAACTAAGAATCTATCCAAATATTCCCTGAGCACATCATTCATGAAATCCTGGAAGACTGCCGGGGCATTACAGAGCCCAAAAGGCATCACCAAATATTCATAATGCCCTGAGTGGGTATTAAAGGCAGTCTTCCATTCATCCCCCTCTCTTATTCGGATTAGATTGTACGCACCGCGTAGGTCAATCTTAGAAAAAATGGTGGCAGTACGAAGCTGGTCAAACAAGACCGAAATGAGAGGCAGTGGGTATGAGTTTTTAATCGTGATACGGTTCAATTCCCTGAAGTCGATGCAGGGTCGCAACGAACCGTCCTTTTTACCCACGAAGAAGAACCCCGACCCAACTGGAGACTGTGAAGGTCTGATAAATCCCTTAGCCAAGTTCTCCTGAATGTACTCTGCCATAGCCTGAGTCTCAGGACGTGACAGGGAGTACAACCTGCTCTTGGGAAGCTTAGCATTTGGCAACAAATCAATGGCACAGTCATAGGGGCGATGGGGAGGTAGTACCTCTGCAACTTTTTTGGAGAACACGTCCGCAAAATCTGCATAACACCTTGGCAATCCTGGCAAACTTAGCTGCGAGAGCCTGACTGGAAGGCTCAAGCAACTCCTGAAACAATCAGTACCCCAACTAAGAATCTCCCCAGAGACCCAGTCAAATTGAGGATTGAGGGCCCTTAACCAGGGTAACCCCAACACCAATGGGGCAAAAGTACAGACAGTCACATAAAAGGACAATTTTTCAGAGTGTGTGGCTCCAATAAACAAAGAAATCTGGCTAGTGCAAGAGGTAATTTTACCTTGGGATAATGGTTCCCCGTTTAACCCACAAATCTCAATTTCCGATGCCAAGGGTACTAAGGGAACAGAGTGTTTCAGGGCGAATTGGCGGTCCATAAAAACCCCGTCGGCCCCACTGTCCACAAAGGCCTCAGTCTTGACAGTTTGACCGAGGATCTTCAAGGTCACCGGAATGATAAAAGTCTTCTTGGGAAATTCTGACTTCTGGCCTGACAGGATATTTCCCATCACCCTCAGGCCCTGAAGTTTTCCGGCTTTTCTGGGCATGATACTACCACATGACCTTTATTCCCACAGTACAAACACAACCCCTGCTGTCTCCTCCGCGTCTTCTCACGCGAGGAGAGGCGGGTAGCCCCAATCTGCATAGGCTCCTCAGAAAATTCCTCAGAGTCTGAGGTTCCCTTGGGAAGGAAGGAAATCTCAGTCTCCCTTTCAAGCCTACGCTCTCTCAGCCGTCTATCCACCCGGATGGATAACTGCATGAGCTGATCCAAGCTATCAGGCAAGGGATATTGTACCAGTTGGTCCTTTATCTGGTTAGAAAGACCTCTTCGGTACTGGTGTCTCAGGGCTGGGTCATTCCACTGGGTATCATGGGCCAACCTCCGAAACTCCGTACAGTAAACCTCAACTGGCCTTCGCCCTTGCTTAAGGATCGAAATCTGAGCCTCGGCTGAGGCCGTCTTGTCAGGGTCATCATACAACATGCCCAGTGCCGTAAAAAAAGCATCAACACTTTTAAGCGACGGACAGTCAGGCTGCAACCCATATGCCCAGACCTGTGGGTCTCCTTGTAGCAAGGAAATCACTATGCCCACCCGCTGAATCTCCGACCCAGAAGACTGAGGCCTAAGCCGGAAGTATAGCTTGCAGCTCTCCTTGAAACAAAAGAACTGCGAGCGATCTCCAGAAAAACGATCCGGGAGATTTACTTTCGGCTCCTTAACCCCTGCAGGTGCTGCTGCTGCGGGAGCTCTGCCAGCAGCCTGGGAGGTGTGCATTTTAATGGACAAATCATTAAATTGTCGAGTCAGGACCTGCACCTGATCGACCACCTGTTGCAACGTATTTTGAGGGGTATGCTCCATATTCCCACAAAATTTCAACAGGAGTATTAGGCTGCTGAATATGTTATGCACACCAGTGCCTGCAGGAAAGTACTGGTGTCAGAACTGTTATGCACTCCAGTGTCTGCAGGAATGTACTGGTGTTTGAACTGTTATGCAAAACAAATGGACTCACAGACAAACTGGGGAATATGACATAACGTACACAGAAGGTGATAGGGTAACAAAATACACACAAAGTGAACAGAGAAGCCCAGAGGCTAAGGAACTGGGTATCTCCCTTGTATTAGAACTGCTAAGATGGAAAAAGCAAGATGTTGTGTTTTAATACGTAGAGAACCCGAAATGCTGTTGCTAAGGGCAACAGCAAAACCCTAAAGGGTTACCAACGGGTGTGGCAGTAAACTCCTTGGTCAGAGATGGAATGATAGACACAAGGAGAGTCCCCACAATCCTAATTCTCACTTGCAGTGCACAGGTTTTAGCTTACTGCCACTAAACTGGCCCCTGACACCTAGCACAGTGAGACAGGATTAGACAGGCAAGTCTTAGAATACAGCCGCAAACTTGCTAAGTTCACAGAGTAGTAACAGAACCCCAGCAAGCTAAACGACTGACTCCAGTCTTACTGCTAGGTCTGGATTGGCAGAGTGTAATACCAAATCCCCAGGCCTATTTGCAGTAAGCAACAAACAAATACAAAGCTACACAGTACTGGCTAACTTTCATGAACTGACTAACCAACAAAGATTCAGCAGCATCTGCTTACCCTGAAAAGAGGCCTTATAAAGCAGGTGCTGTCCACGCCCGACTCAGACCTCACAGACTGTGAGCACAAAAACCAGCACCGGATCCCCTGCAGTGCACAGAGCCTATAACCACTGCACAGCAAAAGACCCGAACCGGAGTATCAGCTGCGCTCAGGTTACTCCACTAGCACTTGTCTCCCGGTTGCCATGACGACGTGGCAGCACAGGGCAGGAGACCCTAACATTGTCCCCACGGCACCTGTGCGTTCCACCGACGGGTTTCCACTCCAAACAGGAGTCTTTTTCGTGGTGTAGTGTTCACAGTGCTGCTACTCCAATACTGAAATTGAAACCCTCGATCAACCAACAGAAACGCCAGCCCCTCAGCTGGACCCTATACATGTTTAATTCTATCAAGTCCCATGGTCCTTTGCGATTGGTGACGTTCTACTGTGATTTCCCAGGCCGCATCACCCGTCCGTGCCGTCTTGCGCCTATTCGTTTCCATAGCGACGGTCACTTGCGGTGTTACTTCTGGGTCGCGGTAGCGCTATATACTTTTCTCACACAGCTTTCATCGATCTCAGCCCAGCAACTGGACCTATCACTCCAGAGTCTCATTGGTCACATTTTATGTTTTTACAGTTACTTGAAACATGTCCATTTAGTTTAATCCCGGCAGCCAATAACACAACGTCACTTCCGGTGATGTCATCTGTCACAAATAGTAAATATTGATAATGGCTTCAAACAAACGTGAAAAAACATGAAAAAACAGGTGTAGTGCAATAAAGTGCTCAATATCTGTGCTCAGTATTTGTGCTGTATTTTGGTGACCAGTATATAGTAGTACAGTACAGTAGTCCATTGCTCTATCTTGCTGCTCCGTGTCAGTTCTAGTATCCTGAACAGTGCTCAATATCTGTGCTCCATATCAGTGCTGCATTTTGGTGACCAGTATATAGTAGTACAGTACAGTAGTCCATTGCTGTATCTTGCTGCTCCGTGTCAGTTCTAGTATCCTGAACAGTGCTCAATATCTGTGCTCAGTATCAGTGCTGCATTGTGGTGACCAGTATATAGTAGTACAGTACAGTAGTCCATTGCTGTATCTTGCTGCTCCGTGTCAGTTCTAGTATCCTGAACAGTGCTCAATATCTGTGCTCAGTATCAGTGCTGCATTGTGGTGACCAGTATATAGTAGTAGAGTACAGTAGTCCATTGCTGTATCTTGCTGCTCTGTGTCAGTTGTAGTATCCTGAACAGTGCTAAATATCTGTGCTCAGTATCAGTGCTACATTGTTGTGACCAATATATAATACTACTACAGTACAGTAGTCCAGTGCTGTCCACGCTGCCCAGTGTCAGTTCAGTGCTCAGTATCACTGCTCATTGTCTTGTGCTGCCTTGTGGTGACTAAAAGTCCAGTGTCTTGTGCTGCATCTTGCTGCTTTAGGTTGCTGTGGTAGTGTCCTGTCACTGTGCATAGGTCATCATCACTCCAGTCACAGTGGTATCTGGTATCTATCTAGTGTTATCTAATTCCAGACATTACTGCTGTCTAATTCCAGATATATTACTGGCATATAATTCCACACATTAAAAAATTGAGAACAAAAATGTGGAGGGTAAAATAGGGAAAGATCAAGATCCACTTCCACCTAGTGCTGAAGCTGCTGCCACTAGTCATGGCAGAGATGATGAAATGCCATCGTCGTCTGCCAAGACCGTTGCCCAATGTCATAGCAGAGAGCATGTTAAATTCAAAAAACAAAAGTTCAGTAAAATGACCCAAAAATCTAAATTAAAAGCATCTGATGAGAAGCAAAAACTTGCCAATATGCCACTTACGACACGGAGTGACAACGCCCTCTCCTATGTTCCTCATGACTAGTGGGTCAGCTTCACATGAGGATGGAAGCACTCATCCTCCCGCTAGAAAAATGAAAAGAGTTAAGCTGGCAAAAGCACAGCAAAGAACTGTGCATTATTTTAAATCACAAATCCCCAAGGAGAGTCCAATGGTGTCGGTTGTGATGCCTGACCTTCCCAACACTGGACAGGAAGAGGTGGCTCCTTCAACCACTTGCATGCCTCATGCAAGTGCTTGAAGGATCACCCACAGTACAGTTCCTGATATTAAAATTGAAGATGTCACTGTTGAAGTACATCAGGATGAGGATATGGGTGTTTCTGGCGCTGAGGAGGAAATTGACAAGGAGAATTCTGATGGAGAGGTGGTTTGTTTAAGTCAGGCACCCGAGGAGACACCTGTTGTCCGTGGGATGAATAAGGCCATTGACATGCCTGGTCAAAATACAAAAAAAATCACCTCTTCAGTGTGGAATTGTTTCAACAGAAATGCGGACAACTGGTGTCAAGCCGTGTGTGGCCTTTGTTAAGCTGTAATAAGATGGGGTAAGGACATTAACCACATAGGAACTTACACGTCACCTGGAGCGCATTCATCAGAAGTCATTGACAAGTTCAAAAACTTTGGGTGGCAGCAGAAGCAGTCCACTGACAACTAAATCGCTCTTCCTCTTGTACCCAAGCTCCTGCAAACCACCCCACCAACTCCCTCAGTGTCAATTTCCTACTTAGACAGCTCCTGTCAGCGCCAACAGCTCTTCCTTCATTTTCTCACGCCACTGGAGCTGCCAGAAAAAGGATAACATTTCCAAAACCACCTGCTGGCGGTGATACAGGGCAGTCAGGAGCGATAGCTGACATCTGGTCCTGACTGAAGGACCTGCCAACGATTACTGACATGTCGTCTACTGTCACTGCATATGATTCTTTCACCATTGAAAGAATGGTGGAGGATTATATGAGTGACAGCATCACTGTAGGCATGTCAGACAGTCCGTACTTATACTGGCAGGAAAAAGAGGCAATTTGGAGGCCCTTGCAAAAACTGGCTTTATTTTACCTAAGTTGCCCCCACCTCCAGTGTGTACTCCGAAAGAGTGCTTAGTGCAGCTGGTAACCTTGTCAGCGATCGGCCTAGTAGGTTACTTCCAGAAAATGTGGAGATGATGTTCATCAAAATTAATTATAATCAATTCCTCCGTGGAGACATTTACCAGCAATTGCCTCCAGAAAGTATGAGATATATAGGGAATGGAGGGAAGGGGATGTGTTCTGCACCAGCTATCGAATTCTAAATATTTATAAGAAGAGGCCCCAATAAATGTCCATCAATTATATTAAATGTTAGTTGTAGGACGTTCGGGGGTGCTACCAGAGACAAGTAATGTTAGGCAGGAAAGGAGAAGAGAAAAGAATGTCTCTTTTGCTGGCGCACAAATGATGATTTAAAAATTAACTTTTAATAAATTTGTTAAAATTGTCTAAACACGAAATAAAGTACCATAAATTTGTATAATGCATTTACCATATATAATAAATGGGAATAAATTTATTAATATCAAGGTTCGCTACCTGTGTCGTGTCTTTATTGATCCAAATTGACTATATCAATTAGTCTGATACTGAATTGCTGGACACTATGTAATATTAATTGAATGTATATTAATAATTCACTTGACAAATGTCAAAACCTGGCAATAGTTCTACACATCATACACTTGCTGCACTCTTTCCACAATATTTTCCCTTTATTCCAGATCAAATGGTATAATCCCCCACAATGATTATTCCTGTTATAGTATAATACAGTATGGTTACTGGGGATGTCTTTAATGAAAAGAGAGGGAACATCTAATGTGTCTCCTTATGGGTAAAGTACTTGCAAGCTAAGTGCTATGAATAGCATCAGCATGTAGATAAATGCTGAGTGTTAGGTGAGTAATGCAGATGAATAGGGATATCTAATAATTCAGCCACTATTCTATAGTTTTTACACATGTACATATATCTTCATAATTAATGCAGATTGTGTTATTCATGTGTTCCCACTAAAACAATGAAATATGCATCTAAGCATGTCCCCATATGTTTTTCAAAGAGACGGGACACTGAAAATCACCCTTATATTCGCTATAGAAAATGCTTTGAGTGGGAAAGGATATAGTTTTCCACAAAGGCTGCCTTCACTAATAACATATAGCTACTGAATTATAGTGACTCCTTTAATTATGAGTCAGTTAATATAATATTCCACAGTAGTTGTTATTGTTGTTGTTACAATAGAATAGAATATAGCATCTAGAGAGAGTTTTTCATAAACAGGAGAAAAGCACCATGTATGTCTGCTTGTACAATATTTATGAGCAAAATTGTTATTAAGTTGCTCTATAGTGCAGCCTGTGAATGCATTTATTCTGCTGAGAGAATCACCTTAAATAAGTGGAAACATATTGTGCAACAGTAACTACATTTATTACCATGGATACCATGTAACTATTGTATCACACTGATGTGTGTAATCCTTGTAGTTCAGTGACTATATGGTAATTATATTATTCCTATCACTAATTGATACACATGAGAGCACATAAAATGAAAGAAGTATGCAATTCTGATCTCTCATTAATTTTTAAAGAGGTCTAATACAGATTGTATATTGTGATTCACATTTACGTTTGCTATAGATAGCACTTAAATGGAGGAGGAGATAGCTCTCCACACTGACTGGCAGCAGTGGCTTCCTTAGCTGCAGGTCAGTTAATATGATCTCCCACAGCAGCTGTCTCTCATATGTAATACGCTGCTCATGCACATCAATGGTAATGCTGCAGTACCCTAGTTCCCTATTGCTTCTCTGCAGTAACAAACTATGCCATTAAATATTCCTGTTACAATTCTCAATACGTTCTTTTTATGACCAGGTAGCGACCATAACGCCGACACGTGTTTCGTGCTATTAAGACTTTTTCACGTGAAAAAGTCTTAATAGCACGAAACACGTGTCGGCGTTATGGTCGCTACCTGGTCATAAAAAGAATGTATTGAGAATTGTAACAGGAATATTTAATGGCATAGTTTGTTACTGCAGAGAAGCAATAGGGAACTAGGGTACTGCAGCATTACCATTGATGTGCATGAGCAGCATATTACATATGAGAGACAGCTGCTGTGGGAGATCATATTAACTGACCTGCAGCTAAGGAAGCCACTGCTGCCAGTCAGTGTGGAGACCTATCTCCTCCTCCATTTAAGTGCTATTTATAGCAAACGTAAATGTGAATCATAAGATACAATCTGGGAGATCATATTAACTGACCTGCAGCTAAGGAAGCCACTGCTGCCAGTCAGTGTGGAGAGCTATCTCCTCCTCCATTTAAGTGCTATCTATAGCAAACGTAAATGTGAATCACAATATACAATCTGTATTAGACCTCTTTAAAAATTAATGAGCGATCAGAATTGCATACTTCTTTCATTTTATGTGCTCTCATGTGTATCAATTAGTGATAGGAATAATATAATTACCATATAGTCACTGAACTACAAGGATTACACACATCAGTGTGATACAATAGTTACATGGTATCCATGGTAATAAATGTAGTTACTGTTGCACAATATGTTTCCACTTATTTAAGGTGATTCTCTCAGCAGAATAAATGCATTCACAGGCTGCACTATAGAGCAACTTAATAACAATTTTGCTCATAAATATTGTACAAGCAGACATACATGGTGCTTTTCTCCTGTTTATGAAAAACTCTCTCTAGCAGCTATATTCTATTCTATTATAACAACAACAATAACAACTACTGTGGAATATTATATTAACTGACTCATAATTAAAGGAGTCACTATAATTCAGTAGCTATATGTTATTAGTGAAGGCAGCCTTTGTGGAAAACTATATCCTTTCCCACTCAAAGCATTTTCTATAGCGAATATAAGGGTGATTTTCAGTGTCCCGTCTCTTTGAAAAACATATGGGGACATGCTTAGATGCATATTTCATTGTTTTAGTGGGAACACATGAATAACACAATCTGCATTAATTATGAAGATATATGTACATGTGTAAAAACTATAGAATAGTGGCTGAATTATTAGATATCCCTATTCATCTGCATTACTCACCTAACACTCAGCATTTATCTACATGCTGATGCTATTCATAGCACTTAGCTTGCAAGTACTTTACCCATAAGGAGACACATTAGATGTTCCCTCTCTTTTCATTAAAGACGTCCCCAGTAACCATACTGTATTATACTATAACAGGAATAATCATTGTGGGGGATTATACCATTTGATCTGGAATAAAGGGAAAATATTGTGGAAAGAGTGCAGCAAGTGTATGATGTGTAGAACTATTGCCAGGTTTTGACATTTGTCAAGTGAATTATTAATATACATTCAATTAATATTACATAGTGTCCAGCAATTCAGTATCAGACTAATTGATATAGTCAATTTGGATCAATAAAGACACGACACAGGTAGCGAACCTTGATATTAATAAATTTATTCCCATTTATAATATATGGTAAATGCATTATACAAATTTATGGTACTTTATTTCGTGTTTAGACAATTTTAACAAATTTATTAAAAGTTAATTTTTAAATCATCATTTGTGCGCCAGCAAAAGAGACATTCTTTTCTCTTCTCCTTTCCTGCCTCCAGAAAGTACACAGGAACCTGTGATGGTGGATTCCAGTGGGGACAAATTAATTCTCTGTGAGGAGGGGAATGTACACAGTGAAAGGGGTGTGGAATCAGACGATGAGGAGGAGGTGGACATCCTACCTCTGTAGAGCCAGTTTGTGTAAGGAGAGATTGATTGCTTCTTTTTTGGTGGGGGCCCAAACCAACCAGTCATTTCAGCCACAGTCATGTGGATGAAATGATGGGTTTGTTAAAGTGTGCATGTCCTGTTTATACAACATAAGGGTGGGTGGGTGGGCCCAAGGACAATTCCATCTTGCACCTCTTTTTTATCTTTGCATCATGTGATGTTTGGGGACTATTTTTTTAAGTGCCATCCTGTCTGACACTGCAGTGCCACTCCTAAATGGGCCAGGTGTTTGTGCCGCCCACTTGGGTCGCTTAGCTTAGTCATCCAGCAACCTCGGTGCTAATTTTAGGACTAAAAATAATATTGTGAGGTGTTCAGAATA
This sequence comes from Pseudophryne corroboree, assembly GCF_028390025.1. Classification (NCBI taxonomy): domain Eukaryota; kingdom Metazoa; phylum Chordata; class Amphibia; order Anura; family Myobatrachidae; genus Pseudophryne; species Pseudophryne corroboree. The sequence continues at coordinate 60,137,048 of NC_086446.1, read as the reverse complement.
GACTGGAAATGAGTGGAAATTATGGTTAATAAGGTTATTAATACTATAGGATCAAAATCACCCCCAAATTCTATGATTTAAGCTGTTTTTGAATGTTTTTTAAAAAAAACACCCAAATCCAAAACACACCCGAATCCAACAAAAATTCTTAAGGGAGGTTTTGCCAAAACCCATCCGAATCCAAAACACGACCGCGGAACCGAATCCAAAACCAAAACACAAAAACAAAAAATGCCCGCTGCACATCTCTGCTTTTAAGTAGCATGACATATTGCAATAATACACAGCAAAAATTTCCTGCACACTATAAATCCAGTTCATGCAAATAATACAATGCTCATCAAAAACACACTGCAAACATTAAAACCATAATCCTTTGCATAAACCAACTGCAAAAAGTGCTTGCAAACATTAAAACTGTAATGCATTGCAAATAAGCAATGCACAGTACCTGCAAACAATACAAACATAATACATTTTGTTTTTAAAAATCACTGAAAACAGTCCAAGCAGAAAGCATAAAAACTCTGAAGCATCTACTGCATATATTAATTCTGGTTTTCGGTTGATAGATAGACCGTATCTAGTTAGACAGTCAAAAGATAAACACCATAAGTTAGACAGTACAAAAGGTCGACAGGGTCAAAAGGTCGACAGGGTCAAAAAGTCGACATGAAAATGGTTGACATAAAAAAGATAGACAAATGGATTTTTTTTTAATGTAACATGTTTTTGGACTATTTCATACCTTCTCTATCCATGTCGGCATAGAGTTGGTTATAAACATTGTGGCGAGCACAGCGAGCAACTGAGCCAAAAGCATGGAAAGCGAAGAAAGCTCTGCGAGGGTATGCCTTTTTACAATTGGTGGTCCCAGATGACAAAACTATCCACAAAAATGCAAAAAACATGGTGTCTACCTTTTTCATGTCGGTGTTAGGCGCCGGGGTCCGCTCGTCGCTGCGGCCCGACGCCTAGCAACCAGGGACGCCGTGCGCGTACAGCCGCCGGCTCCCTGGCAACGCTAGACGCCGGGCGCACGGAGCCGCACGGACCCTAGCAACGGGTACGCCACTTACGGACTGCGTTCCCCGTTGCTGGGTTCAATTTAAATAATGAGATGTCTGTTTTCCTGGCCATGCAGCTTGGCAGCTGTATGGCATTTAATCCAATCAGCCTCCAACCAGCTGATTGGAGGACTCCCTGTTAAATACACTTCCTGGGCTTCTCACAGACGCCGGTAATAGCTTCCTGAATGCTGAATCTGTTTGCTGAAAGTGTTTCCAGTCCTGCTGTATCCGGTCGTTCCTGTTCTCAGTTGTCCTGTACTCGGAAGTCGTCATCTGTTCCTGGAGTCCTGACTGAGCACCTTTGAACATCCAGTGGTGTTCGTGAGTCACGGCGTAGCCGTGTGTTGCGGCTTAGGCCGCTTAATTATTTATCATTTATTATTTGTGTTCCGGAGCTTTTGCGGAGGATTCCGCTCCCACAGATCCACTCTGGTATCCAGCGGTGCTGGGTAGGAGTACGGACTAGTGGATTTTGGTTGTCCTTTTCCCTGGCGGGTTACCGCACATACCTCAAGTTTAGTCAGTTAGTTTGTAGCCCCTGGCCTGGTTGTTTAGTCAGAGGGCCCCTTGTTATCACCCTGTCTCGGATTTCCCTTTGTCTCCCATTAAGACCTGAGGGGGCATCGGAGTTGGGCAGACATAATCCGCCCTTCAAACGCGGCTGCCATGGGCTCAAGCAACCATAGTCTCGCAGGGGATTTCTGACCACACGGGCGAGACAACGGAGTTAGGGCGCATGGGGCTACTTTCTATTCCCGCTCCCTTCCCCAGCATTCCGTTCCAGTGCTCCGGTCCTTGCAATAGGACCACCTCAGACCAGAGTGCTGGAATCATAACATTATTACCGGTCACACCAAAACTTAAAATTAAACAGGGTTTGATTTTTCCCTTATTCAGTTTTGTAAGGTTTGTCGGCCTCATGAATCCCACAGGTTTAGGGCCAAATCCAGGCCAGCTTCTAGTTAGCCAGATTCAAGAACTTACTCAAATGGTTCAGGATCTTTCCCTTCGGGTGAAGTCGCAGGAAGATCTTTTACGAACTTCCCCGAGGGTAGTTCCTGAACCGAAAATGCACTTGCCTGACCGTTTTTCTGGTGATAGGAAGCAGTTTTTTAATTTTAAAGAGTCCTGTAAACTTTATTTTCGTTTAAGACCAATCTCCTCAGGTACTGAATCTCAGCGGGTCGGAATTATTATTTCTTTGCTCCAGGGGGATCCCCAGACCTGGGCTTTTGGTTTAAAAGCAGAGGATCCGGCATTGTTGTCTGTAGACGCCTTTCTGGGGTCTTTAGGGCTTTTGTATGATGACCCTGATAGAGAGGCATCCGCCGAGAGTCAGTTACGCGCTCTCAGACAAGGTAGAAATCCTGCAGAGGTTTATTGTACAGAGTTTCGCCGTTGGTCGAACGACTGTGGCTGGAATGACCCAGCCCTGCGCAGTCAGTTTCGCCTCGGCTTATCTGAGTCTATAAAAGACAGTCTCCTTCAGTATCCCGCTCCTGAGACTCTCGATAAACTCATGGAGCTTTCTATTAAGATTGATCGTCGTCTCAGAGAGCGGAGGGCTGAAAAAGGAGCACCTGTCAGATCTACTCCGTGTGTATTTTCCATTCCTGAGGACATAGAGGAGCCCATGCAGATGGGTCTCTCCAGGCTTTCTCCAGAAGAAAGAGCCAGAAGGCAAATCTCTGGTCTTTGTTTATACTGTGGGGGTAAGGGACATTTTGCCCGTAATTGTCCGAACAAGTCGGGAAACGCCTCGACCAAGTGAATTGTGAGGGGGTTCACTTTGGTCTGCAGCTTATCTCCTCGAATAAATCCCTGTTAGTCCCAGCTAAAGTTTCCTTTGGCAGCCTCAGTTCTTCGGTGTCGGCTTTTGTTGACAGTGGAGCTGCAGGGAACTTAATGGACTTAACGTGGGCCAAGGCCTTAGGTATTCCTCAGTTAAACTTGGGTAGGTGTGTCACCATGCATAATTTAGATGGGAGTCCCTTGTCCAATGGGGTTATTTCCCTCTGTACACCCCCTGTACTACTTACGGTAGGAGCTCTTCATTCCGAAAAGATTGAGTTTTTCCTTACCCATTGCCCAGCAGTTCCAGTGGTTCTGGGTCACCCTTGGCTGGCCTTTCATAATCCCATCATTGATTGGCAGTCGGGGGAGATCTCACAATGGGGTACCATCTGTAATAAGGAATGTATTACGTTTCCCGTCAGAATAGCTGCTGCCATTCCCGAACCCATTCCCGTGGAATACCAGGACTTTGTTGATGTATTTTCCAAGGGCAATGCGGACATTCTGCCTCCCCATCGGCCTTATGATTGTGCTATTGAGCTAATTCCTGGTGCCACATTGCCAAAGGGAAGGTTATATGCATTGTCCGGGCCAGAAACTGCGGCCATGAATGAGTATGTTAAGGAGAGCCTAGGGAAAGGATTTATTAGGCCATCTAAATCCCCTTTAAGTGCAGGCTTCTTCTTTGTGGAGAAGAAAGATGGATCACTCAGACCTTGCATCGACTTTAGAGCCCTGAATAAGATCTCAGTTAAAAATACTTACCCTCTGCCGCTGATTTCTGTCCTCTTTGCGTGCTGCGTTCGGCTGTGATTTTTTTCTAAGATTGACCTGAGGGGAGCGTATAACCTCATCCGAATCAAGTCGGGAGATGAGTGGAAAACGGCGTTCAGTACTCAGTCGGGTCACTACGAGTATCTGGTGATGCCGTTCGGCTTGTCTAACGCTCCGGCAGTTTTCCAGGATCTCATTAACGATGTGCTCCGTGATTTTCTTGGAAGATTCGTGGTCGTTTACTTAGACGATATCCTGATCTATTCTGACTCTATTGAACAACATGTTACCCAGGTGCGTCAGGTTCTTCAAAAATTACGTGAAAATCACCTATATGCCAAGCTGGAGAAGTGTGAGTTTCATGTCACGGAGGTATCCTTTTTAGGGTACATTATTTCCCCTCGGGGATTCTGTATGGAACCAAAGAAGCTCCAAGCCATCCTTAGTTGGGCGCAACCCACCAACTTAAAAGCAATTCAGCGCTTTTTAGGGTTTGCGAATTATTATAGAAGATTTATTCATTCTTTTTCCGACCTGGTTGCTCCCATTGTGGCACTGACTAAGAAGGGAGCGGATCCTACCAACTGGTCACGTGAAGCTGAGTTATCCTTTCAGGCCTTGAAACAAGCTTTCGTCTCAGCCCCAGTCCTCAGACATCCCAACCAAGAATTGCCCTTCATTGTTGAGGTTGATGCCTCGGAGGTTGGAGTGGGGGCTATCCTATCCCAGAAGGATCCGGACTCTCTAGAATTACATCCTTGTGCCTTTATGTCCAGGAAATTCTCATCCGCTGAATCCAACTACGATGTTGGTAACCGGGAGTTACTGGCTATTAAATGGGCTTTCGAGGAGTGGAGGCATTGGCTTGAGGGAGCAACACATACCATTTCAGTATTGACTGACCACAAAAATCTTCAGTACATCGAATCAGCTAAGTGGCTGAATGCCCGGCAGGCTCGTTGGGCTTTATTTTTTACTCGTTTCAAGTTTATTATCACCTTCAGGCCAGGTTCCAAGAATACCAAGGCGGATGCCCTGTCACGCAGTTTTCTTCCAGTTCATAATAACAGTCCTGTTACTCCCATACTTCCGTCTTCAGCCATTTGGGCAGGCCTCACACAAGATTTATTTACCCAGTTAAAGCAGCTTCAACATCAAGCTCCTGGGAATACTCCTGCTGGTCGTCTTTATGTCCCTGAGTTTTTGAGAGCTACTGTTTTGACTGAGTTTCACGATCGCAAAGTTGCCGGGCATCCGGGGATCTCTAAGACTTTGGAATTAGTGTCCCGCTCAGTATGGTGGCCTGGTCTTTCTAAAGACATTAAGGAGTTTGTTTTTTCTTGTCAGGTCTGTGCACAGCATAAAGTTCCCCGTTCCTTGCCTATCGGGCAACTTATGCCCTTAAATGTTCCTCTCAGGCCATGGTCTCATATTTCCATGGATTTTGTGGTAGACCTCCCTCTGTCAGCCGGATTCCGAGTCATATGGGTGGTAGTGGACCGTTTTAGCAAGATGGCCCATTTCATTGCTCTTCCCCGACTGCCATCTGCCCAGGGATTGGCAGTTTTGTTTCTCCGCCATGTTTTCAGACTTCATGGGTTACCCACTGATATTGTTTCTGATCGGGGTCCACAATTCATTGCACAATTTTGGAAGTCTTTTTGTGCCTCATTAAAGATGAAATTGTCTTTAACGTCTGGCTACCATCCCCAATCCAACGGGCAGACCGAGCGAGTTAATCAATCATTAAAACAGTATTTGCGTTTGTACTCAGCCAAACTCCAGAATGATTGGTCCGAGTTTCTTCCTTTGGCGGAGTTTGCGTACAACAATTCATGTCATTCCTCCACTAATGTGTCTCCATTCTTTTCAGTTTTTGGTTTTCACCCCAGAGCTAATTCTTTTTTTCAACATTCCTCTGTCTCCTCGCTAACCTTAACCTCTCATCTCAGACTCATTTGGAGAAAAGTGCACCTTGCTCTCAGAAAAGCGGCATTTCGAGAGAAAAAAATTTCTGACAGGCTCCGGCGGCCTTGCACTTTTAAGGTGGGAGATAGGGTATGGTTGTCGAATCGTAACATTAAACTTCGACAAACCTCAGCTAGATTGGGCCCCAAATTTATTGGACCATTTCATATTATTAAAAAAATCAATCCAGTTGCTTTCCGGTTACGTTTACCAAGAGCTCTCCGGATCGGAAATACGTTCCATTGCTCCTTGTTGAAACCATACGTTTCTTCCAGTAGATTTCCTCGGAAGATCTCTCAGGGGAAATCACCAGTAGATGTACAGGGTCATAAGGAGTTCTTGGTAGAGAAGGTTCTCGATTCCAAATTGTCCCGGGGTCGGCTTTATTTTCTGGTGCACTGGAGAGGCTATGGTCCAGAAGAAAGGTCTTGGGTCCTGGATAAGGATCTCCATGCCCCGAGGCTCAAGAGGGCATTTTTTCGGGAATTTCCTCGGAAACCTGGCTTTAGGGGTTCCTTGACCCCTCCTCAAGGGGGGGTACTGTTAAGCGCCGGGGTCCGCTCGTCGCTGCGGCCTGGCGCCTAGCAACCAGGGACGCCGTGCGCGTACAGCCGCCGGCTCCCTGGCAACGCTAGACGCCGGGCGCACGGAGCCGCACGGACCCTAGCAACGGGGACGCCACTTACGGACTGCGTTCCCCGTTGCTGGGTTCAATTTAAATAATGAGATGTCTGTTTTCCTGGCCATGCAGCTTGGCAGCTGTGTGGCTTTTAATCCAATCAGCCTCCAAACAGCTGATTGGAGGACTCCCTGTTAAATACACTTCCTGGACTTCTCACAGACGCCGGTAATAGCTTCCTGAATGCTGAATCTGTTTGCGGAAAGTGTTTCCAGTCCTGCTGTATCCGGTCGTTCCTGTTCTCAGTTGTCCTGTACTTGGAAGTCGTCATCTGTTCCTTGAGTCCTGACTGAGCACCTTTGAACATCCAGTGGTGTTCGTGAGTCACGGCGTAGCCGTGTGTTGCGGCTTAGGCTGCTTAATTATTTATCATTTATTATTTGTGTTCCGGAGCTTTTGCGGAGGATTCCGCTCCCACAGATCCACTCTGGTATCCAGCGGTGCTGGGTAGGAGTACGGACTAGTGGATTTTGGTTGTCCTTTTCCCTGGCGGGTTACCGCACATACCTCAAGTTTAGTCAGTTAGTTTGTAGCCCCTGGCCTGGTTGTTTAGTCAGAGGGCCCCTTGTTATCACCCTGTCTCGGATTTCCCTTTGTCTCCCATTAAGACCTGAGGGGGCATCGGAGTTGGGCAGACATAATCCGCCCTTCAAACGCGGCTGCCATGGGCTCAAGCAACCATAGACTCGCAGGGGATTTCTGACCACACGGGCGAGACAACGGAGTTAGGGCGCCAGGGGCTACTTTCTATTCCCGATCCCTTCCCCAGCATTCCGTTCCAGTGCTCCGGTCCTTGCAATAGGACCACCTCAGACCAGAGTGCTGGAATCATAACAGTCGGCCTTTTGACTATGTTGACCTTTTGACCTGTCGACCTATTGTACTGTCTAACTTTTTCATGTCGACCTTTTGACCCTGTCGACCTTTTGACCCTGTCGACCTAATGTCTGTCTAACATATGGTAATAAAAAGATAAGTGAACCCCTGCGTTGGATAATGTAGGCAGCAAATGGATATCTACCAGTGTTATCAAAGACATAAGCAGTCAAAACTAGAGATGAGCACCAGAAATTTTTCGGGTTTTGTGTTTTGGTTTTGGGTTCGGTTCCGCGGCCGTGTTTTGGGTTCGACCGCGTTTTGGCAAAACCTCACCGAATTTTTTTTGTCGGATTCGGGTGTGTTTTGGATTCGGGTGTTTTTTTCAAAAAACACTAAAAAACAGCTTAAATCATAGAATTTGGGGGTCATTTTGATCCCAAAGTATTATTAACCTCAAAAACCATAATTTCCACTCATTTTCAGTCTATTCTGAATACCTCACACCTCACAATATTATTTTTAGTCCTAAAATTTGCACCGAGGTCGCTGTGTGAGTAAGATAAGCGACCCTAGTGGCCGACACAAACACCGGGCCCATCTAGGAGTGGCACTGCAGTGTCACGCAGGATGTCCCTTCCAAAAAACCCTCCCCAAACAGCACATGACGCAAAGAAAAAAAGAGGCGCAATGAGGTAGCTGTGTGAGTAAGATTAGCGACCCTAGTGGCCGACACAAACACCGGGCCCATCTAGGAGTGGCACTGCAGTGTCACGCAGGATGGCCCTTCCAAAAAACCCTCCCCAAACAGCACATGACGCAAAGAAAAAAAGAGGCGCAATGAGGTAGCTGTGTGAGTAAGATTAGCAACCCTAGTGGCCGACACAAACACCGGGCCCATCTAGGAGTGGCACTGCAGTGTCACGCAGGATGGCCCTTCCAAAAAACCCTCCCCAAACAGCACATGACGCAAAGAAAAAAAGAGGCGCAATGAGGTAGCTGACTGTGTGAGTAAGATTAGCGACCCTAGTGGCCGACACAAACACCGGGCCCATCTAGGAGTGGCACTGCAGTGTCACGCAGGATGGCCCTTCCAAAAAACCCTCCCCAAACAGCACATGACGCAAAGAAAAAAAGAGGCGCAATGAGGTAGCTGACTGTGTGAGTAAGATTAGCGACCCTAGTGGCCGACACAAACACCGGGCCCATCTAGGAGTGGCACTGCAGTGTCACGCAGGATGGCCCTTCCAAAAAACCCTCCCCAAACAGCACATGACGCAAAGAAAAAAAGAGGCGCAATGAGGTAGCAGACTGTGTGAGTAAGATTAGCGACCCTAGTGGCCGACACAAACACCGGGCCCATCTAGGAGTGGCACTGCAGTGTCACGCAGGATGTCCCTTCCAAAAAACCCTCCCCAAACAGCACATGACGCAAAGAAAAAAAGAGGCGCAATGAGGTAGCTGTGTGAGTAAGATTAGCGACCCTAGTGGCCGACACAAACACCGGGCCCATCTAGGAGTGGCACTGCAGTGTCACGCAGGATGGCCCTTCCAAAAAACCCTCCCCAAACAGCACATGACGCAAAGAAAAAAAGAGGCGCAATGAGGTAGCTGTGTGAGTAAGATTAGCGACCCTAGTGGCCGACACAAACACCGGGCCCATCTAGGAGTGGCACTGCAGTGTCACGCAGGATGGCCCTTCCAAAAAACCCTCCCCAAACAGCACATGACGCAAAGAAAAAAAGAGGCGCAATGAGGTAGCTGACTGTGTGAGTAAGATTAGCGACCCTAGTGGCCGACACAAACACCGGGCCCATCTAGGAGTGGCACTGCAGTGTCACGCAGGATGGCCCTTCCAAAAAACCCTCCCCAATCAGCACATGACGCAAAGAAAAAGAAAAGAAAAAAGAGGTGCAAGATGGAATTGTCCTTGGGCCCTCCCACCCACCCTTATGTTGTATAAACAAAACAGGACATGCACACTTTAACCAACCCATCATTTCAGTGACAGGGTCTGCCACACGACTGTGACTGATATGACGGGTTGGTTTGGACCCCCCTCAAAAAAGAAGCAATTAATCTCTCCTTGCACAAACTGGCTCTACAGAGGCAAGATGTCCACCTCATCATCACCCTCCGATATATCACCGTGTACATCCCCCTCCTTACAGATTATCAATTCGTCCCCACTGGAATCCACCATCTCAGCTCCCTGTGTACTTTGTGGAGGCAATTGCTGCTGGTCAATGTCTCCGCGGAGGAATTGATTATAATTCATTTTAATGAACATCATCTTCTCCACATTTTCTGGATGTAACCTCGTACGCCGATTGCTGACAAGGTGAGCGGCGGCACTAAACACTCTTTCGGAGTACACACTTGTGGGAGGGCAACTTAGGTAGAATAAAGCCAGTTTGTGCAAGGGCCTCCAAATTGCCTCTTTTTCCTGCCAGTATAAGTACGGACTGTGTGACGTGCCTACTTGGATGCGGTCACTCATATAATCCTCCACCATTCTATCAATGTTGAGAGAATCATATGCAGTGACATTAGACGACATGTCCGTAATCGTTGTCAGGTCCTTCAGTCCGGACCAGATGTCAGCATCAGCAGTCGCTCCAGACTGCCCTGCATCACCGCCAGCGGGTGGGCTCGGAATTCTGAGCCTTTTCCTCGCACCCCCAGTTGCGGGAGAATGTGAAGGAGGAGATGTTGACAGGTCGCGTTCCGCTTGACTTGACAATTTTCTCACCAGCAGGTCTTTCAACCCCAGCAGACTTGTGTCTGCCGGAAAGAGAGATCCAAGGTAGGCTTTAAATCTAGGATCGAGCACGGTGGCCAAAATGTAGTGCTCTGATTTCAACAGATTGACAACCCGTGAATCCTTGTTAAGCGAATTAAGGGCTCCATCCACAAGTCCCACATGCCTAGCGGAATCGCTCCGTGTTAGCTCCTCCTTCAATGTCTCCAGCTTCTTCTGCAAAAGCCTGATGAGGGGAATGACCTGACTCAGGCTGGCAGTGTCTGAACTGACTTCACGTGTGGCAAGTTCAAAGGGCATCAGAACCTTGCACAACGTTGAAATCATTCTCCACTGCGCTTGAGACAGGTGCATTCCACCTACTATATCGTGCTCAATTGTATAGGCTTGAATGGCCTTTTGCTGCTCCTCCAACCTCTGAAGCATATAGAGGGTTGAATTCCACCTCGTTACCACTTCTTGCTTCAGATGATGGCAGGGCAGGTTCAGTAGTTTTTGGTGGTGCTCCAGTCTTCTGTACGTGGTGCCTGTACGCCGAAAGTGTCCCGCAATTCTTCTGGCCACCGACAGCATCTCTTGCACGCCCCTGTCGTTTTTAAAAAAATTCTGCACCACCAAATTCAAGGTATGTGCAAAACATGGGACGTGCTGGAATTTGCCCATATTTAATGCACACACAATATTGCTGGCGTTGTCCGATGCCACAAATCCACAGGAGAGTCCAATTGGGGTAAGCCATTCCGCGATGATCTTCCTCAGTTGCCGTAAGAGGTTTTCAGCTGTGTGCGTATTCTGGAAACCGGTGATACAAAGCGTAGCCTGCCTAGGAAAGAGTTGGCGTTTGCGAGATGCTGCTACTGGTGCCGCCGCTGCTGTTCTTGCGGCGGGAGTCCATACATCTACCCAGTGGGCTGTCACAGTCATATAGTCCTGACCCTGCCCTGCTCCACTTGTCCACATGTCCGTGGTTAAGTGGACATTGGGTACAACTGCATTTTTTAGGAGACTGGTGAGTCTTTTTCTGACGTCCGTGTACATTCTCGGTATCGCCTGCCTAGAGAAGTGGAACCTAGATGGTATTTGGTAACGGGGGCACACTGCCTCAATAAATTGTCTAGTTCCCTGTGAACTAACGGCGGATACCGGACGCACGTCTAACACCAACATAGTTGTCAAGGCCTCAGTTATCCGCTTTGCAGCAGGATGACTGCTGTGATATTTCATCTTCCTCGCAAAGGACTGTTGAACAGTCAATTGCTTACTGGAAGTAGTACAAGTGGGCTTACGACTTCCCCTCTGGGATGACCATCGACTCCCAGCAGCAACAACAGCAGCGCCAGCAGCAGTAGGCGTTACACGCAAGGATGCATCGGAGGAATCCCAGGCAGGAGAGGAATCGTCAGAATTGCCAGTGACATGGCCTGCAGGACTATTGGCATTCCTGGGGAAGGAGGAAATTGACACTGAGGGAGTTGGTGGGGTGGTTTGCGTGAGCTTGGTTACAAGAGGAAGGGATTTACTGGTCAGTGGACTGCTTCCGCTGTCACCCAAAGTTTTTGAACTTGTCACTGACTTATTATGAATGCGCTGCAGGTGACGTATAAGGGAGGATGTTCCGAGGTGGTTAACGTCCTTACCCCTACTTATTACAGCTTGACAAAGGGAACACACGGCTTGACACCTGTTGTCCGCTTTTCTGTTGAAATACCTCCACACCGAAGAGCTGATTTTTTTGGTATTTTCACCTGGCATGTCAACGGCCATATTCCTCCCATGGACAACAGGTGTCTCCCCGGGTGCCTGACTTAAACAAACCACCTCACCATCAGAATCCTCCTGGTCAATTTCCTCCCCAGCGCCAGCAACACCCATATCCTCCTCATCCTGGTGTACTTCAACACTGACATCTTCAATCTGACTATCAGGAACTGGACTGCGGGTGCTCCTTCCAGCACTTGCAGGGGGCGTGCAAATGGTGGAAGGCGCATGCTCTTCACGTCCAGTGTTGGGAAGGTCAGGCATCGCAACCGACACAATTGGACTCTCCTTGTGGATTTGGGATTTCGAAGAATGCACAGTTCTTTGCTGTGCTGCTTTTGCCAGCTTGAGTCTTTTCATTTTTCTAGCGAGAGGCTGAGTGCTTCCATCCTCATGTGAAGCTGAACCACTAGCCATGAACATAGGCCAGGGCCTCAGCCGTTCCTTGCCACTCCGTGTCGTAAATGGCATATTGGCAAGTTTACGCTTCTCCTCCGACAATTTTATTTTAGGTTTTGGAGTCCTTTTTTTTCTGATATTTGGTGTTTTGGATTTGACATGCTCTGTACTATGACATTGGGCATCGGCCTTGGCAGACGACGTTGCTGGCATTTCATCGTCTCGGCAATGACTAGTGGCAGCAGCTTCAGCACGAGGTGGAAGTGGATCTTGATCTTTCCCTAATTTTGGAACCTCAACATTTTTGTTCTCCATATTTTAATAGGCACAACTAAAAGGCACCTCAGGTAAACAATGGAGATGGATACTAGTATACAATTATGGACTGCCTGCCGAGTGCAGACACAGAGGTAGCCACAGCCGTGAACTACCGTACTGTACTGTGTCTGCTGCTAATATAGACTGGTTGATAAAGAGATGTCTATGTAACTATGTATGTATAAAGAAGAATGAAAAAAAAAACACGGTTAGGTGGTATACAATTATGGACGGACTGCCTGCCGAGTGCAGACACAGAGGTAGCCACAGCCGTGAACTACCGTACTGTACTGTGTCTGCTGCTAATATAGACTGGTTGATAAAGAGATGTCTATGTAACTATGTATGTATAAAGAAGAAAGAAAAAAAAACCACGGTTAGGTGGTATACAATTATGGACGGACTGCCTGCCGAGTGCAGAGACACAGAGGTAGCCACAGCCGTGAACTACCGTACTGTACTGTGTCTGCTGCTAATATAGACTGGTTGATAAAGAGATGTCTATGTAACTATGTATGTATAAAGAAGAATGAAAAAAAAACCACGGTTAGGTGGTATACAATTATGGACGGACTGCCTGCCGAGTGCAGACACAGAGGTAGCCACAGCCGTGAACTACCGTACTGTACTGTGTCTGCTGCTAATATAGACTGGTTGATAAAGAGATGTCTATGTAACTATGTATGTATAAAGAAGAATGAAAAAAAAACCACGGTTAGGTGGTATACATTTATGGACGGACTGCCTGCCGAGTGCAGACACAGAGGTAGCCACAGCCGTGAACTACCGTACTGTACTGTGTCTGCTGCTAATATAGACTGGTTGATAAAGAGATGTCTATGTAACTATGTATGTATAAAGAAGAAAGAAAAAAAAACCACGGTTAGGTGGTATACAATTATGGACGGACTGCCTGCCGAGTGCAGACACAGAGGTAGCCACAGCCGTGAACTACCGTACTGTACTGTGTCTGCTGCTAATATAGACTGGTTGATAAAGAGATGTCTATGTAACTATGTATGTATAAAGAAGAAAGAAAAAAAAACCACGGTTAGGTGGTATACAATTATGGACGGACTGCCTGCCAAGTGCAGACACAGAGGTAGCCACAGCCGTGAACTACCGTACTGTACTGTGTCTGCTGCTAATATAGACTGGTTGATAAAGAGATGTCTATGTAACTATGTATGTATAAAGAAGAAAGAAAAAAAAAACACGGTTAGGTGGTATACAATTATGGACGGACTGCCTGCCGAGTGCAGAGACACAGAGGTAGCCACAGCCGTGAACTACCGTACTGTACTGTGTCTGCTGCTAATATAGACTGGTTGATAAAGAGATGTCTATGTAACTATGTATGTATAAAGAAGAATGAAAAAAAAACCACGGTTAGGTGGTATACATTTATGGACGGACTGCCTGCCGAGTGCAGACACAGAGGTAGCCACAGCCGTGAACTACCGTACTGTACTGTGTCTGCTGCTAATATAGACTGGTTGATAAAGAGATGTCTATGTAACTATGTATGTATAAAGAAGAAAGAAAAAAAAACCACGGTTAGGTGGTATACAATTATGGACGGACTGCCTGCCGAGTGCAGACACAGAGGTAGCCACAGCCGTGAACTACCGTACTGTACTGTGTCTGCTGCTAATATAGACTGGTTGATAAAGAGATGTCTATGTAACTATGTATGTATAAAGAAGAAAGAAAAAAAAACCACGGTTAGGTGGTATACAATTATGGAATGACTGCCTGCCGAGTGCAGACACAGAGGTAGCCACAGCCGTGAACTACCGTACTGTACTGTGTCTGCTGCTAATATAGACTGGTTGATAAAGAGATGTCTATGTAACTATGTATGTATAAAGAAGAATGAAAAAAACCCACGGTTAGGTGGTATACAATTATGGACGGACTGCCTGCCGAGTGCAGACACAGAGGTAGCCACAGCCGTGAACTACCGTACTGTACTGTGTCTGCTGCTAATATAGACTGGTTGATAAAGAGATGTCTATGTAACTATGTATGTATAAAGAAGAAAGAAAAAAAAACCACGGTTAGGTGGTATACAATTATGGACGGACTGCCTGCCGAGTGCAGACACAGAGGTAGCCACAGCCGTGAACTACCGTACTGTACTGTGTCTGCTGCTAATATAGACTGGTTGATAAAGAGATGTCTATGTAACTATGTATGTATAAAGAAGAAAGAAAAAAAAAACACGGTTAGGTGGTATACAATTATGGACGGACTGCCTGCCGAGTGCAGAGACACAGAGGTAGCCACAGCCGTGAACTACCGTACTGTACTGTGTCTGCTGCTAATATAGACTGGTTGATAAAGAGATGTCTATGTAACTATGTATGTATAAAGAAGAATGAAAAAAAAACCACGGTTAGGTGGTATACAATTATGGACGGACTGCCTGCCGAGCGCAGACACAGAGGTAGCCACAGCCGTGAACTACCGTACTGTACTGTGTCTGCTGCTAATATAGACTGGTTGATAAAGAGATGTCTATGTAACTATGTATGTATAAAGAAGAAAGAAAAAAAAACCACGGTTAGGTGGTATACAATTATGGACGGACTGCCTGCCGAGTGCAGACACAGAGGTAGCCACAGCCGTGAACTACCGTACTGTACTGTGTCTGCTGCTAATATAGACTGGTTGATAAAGAGATGTCTATGTAACTATGTATGTATAAAGAAGAAAGAAAAAAAAAACACTGTTAGGTGGTATACAATTATGGACGGACTGCGTGCCGAGTGCAGACACAGAGGTAGCCACAGCCGTGAACTACCGTACTGTACTATGTCTGCTGCTAATATAGACTGGTTGATAAAGAGATGTCTATGTAACTATGTATGTATAAAGAAGAAAGAAAAAAAAACCACGGTTAGGTGGTATACAATTATGGACGGACTGCCTGCCGAGTGCAGACACAGAGGTAGCCACAGCCGTGAACTACCGTACTGTACTGTGTCTGCTGCTAATATAGACTGGTTGATAAAGAGATGTCTATGTAACTATGTATGTATAAAGAAGAAAGAAAAAAAAACCACGGTTAGGTGGTATACAATTATGGACGGACTGCCTGCCGAGTGCAGACACAGAGGTAGCCACAGCCGTGAACTACCGTACTGTACTGTGTCTGCTGCTAATATAGACTGGTTGATAAAGAGATGTCTATGTAACTATGTATGTATAAAGAAGAAAGAAAAAAAAACCACGGTTAGGTGGTATACAATTATGGACGGACTGCCTGCCGAGTGCAGAGACACAGAGGTAGCCACAGCCGTGAACTACCGTACTGTGTCTGCTGCGACTGGATGATAAATGATATAAAAAATATATATATATCACTACTGCAGCCGGACAGGTATATATTATATATTATATAATGACGGACCTGCTGGACACTGTCTGTCAGCAGAATGAGTTTTATTTTTATAGAATAAAAAAAAAAACAACACACAAGTGAAGTCACACGACGAGTGTTTAACTTTTTCAGGCAATCACAATATAAGTATACTACTAACTATACTGGTGGTCAGTGTGGTCAGGTCACTGGTCAGACAGTCACACTGGCAGTGGCACTCCAGCAGCAAAAGTGTGCACTGTTTAATTTTAATATAATATTATGTACTCCTGGCTCCTGCTATAACCTATAACTGGCACTGCAGTGCTCCCCAGTCTCCCCCACAATTATAAGCTGTGTGAGCTGAGCAGTCAGACAGATATATAATATATATAGATGATGCAGCACACTGGGCTGAGCCTGAGCAGTGCACACAGATATGGTATGTGACTGAGTCACTGTGTGTATCGCTTTTTTCAGGCAGAGAACGGATATATTAAATAAACTGCACTGTCTGGTGGTCACTCACTATATAATATATTATGTACTCCTGGCTCCTGCTATAACCTATAACTGGCACTGCAGTGCTCCCCAGTCTCCCCCACAATTATAAGCTGTGTGAGCTGAGCAGTCAGACAGATATATATAATATATATAGATGATGCAGGCGCAGCACACTGGGCTGAGCCTGAGCAGTGCACACAGAGATATGGTATGTGACTGAGTCACTGTGTGTATCGCTTTTTTCAGGCAGAGAACGGATATATTAAATAAACTGCACTGTCCTCACTAGTAAACTCTCTGCACTCTCTACACTTCTACAGTACTCCTCCTAGTCCTAAGCTCCAGTAAATCTCTCTCTCTTATAATCTAAATGGAGAGGACGCCAGCCACGTCCTCTCCCTATCAATCTCAATGCACGTGTGAAAATGGCGGCGACGCGCGGCTCCTTATTTAGAATCCGAGTCTCGCGAGAATCCGACAGCGTCATGATGACGTTCGGGCGCGCTCGGGTTAACCGAGCAAGGCGGGAGGATCCGAGTCTGCTCGGATCCGTGAAAAAAAACATGAAGTTCTGGCGGGTTCGGATTCAGAGAAACCGAACCCGCTCATCTCTAGTCAAAACGCGTTGGTGGAGTTTTATATGACATCATCCTAGGTTTTTTCTTGGTCATAACATCGTGGTGTATCCTTTTTTACCATTTGTTATATGTTTTATTATTATTTTTTATCAATAAATCTACCATTGTATCATTGTTATACGGTGAACATTTTTTTGATTTTGGCTGCCCCGAGTGGAGAGGAAAAGAAAACGCTATATGATTGTATCGACTTGTCTCAAGTAAGCTTGAGTGTAAGCCGAATAGAAATACTCTTATTTGGTCATTAGAAAATTATCTGGTAGTATTGTTTTCATCTCTATATACCAGTTGAGCATTAATCCATTCCAGCACATTTGTGGTGATCCCTAAAGAAAGTTCTTTCCACCTTGTGGGAGAGGATATAGAATATCCTACCCCCATGTGATAATTTAGAGAGAAGGATTATCTACACATTGTTTTTGTATCTTTCCATTTTCCATTTAATATCCATGGACGGGAGCATGTGAAAACGTCATCCCTTCTGTGTGGAAACGATAAAAGAAACCGTTATATGATTACATCTGCTTGTTACTAGTAAGCCACGTGTAAACTGAAGCTCTTTCTGGCCATTTGGGTAGTACATGTGAATTTACTGTGAGAAGTAAAAGACAAAGAAAAAGATACCTTTATGTGCATGAGAATACTTGTTTTATGTAAGCTTACAAAGTGAGCACGAATTAGGATACATCATCACGTTGATTTGGGTGGTCCCCTAACATAGACCATACACGGAGTGGGAATTTGCTTCTGAGGAACCCGTTTTCCCAAGTTGATCTATATTTCTGACTGTGGAAAAGACTGTACTACACATTGGATTTTTTGTTTGTTTTTCTCCTTTCCCCTGTTGCCGTCCATGGCATCCGTTTGGAGGAAACAACTTGGGTCTTCCAGCATAAAGGAGTGATAAAGGAGAACTGTTTGGACTTGCTACACGGGAACTTTCACATGATTAAGTATCTGTTTTACCCTAAAAACTTCTATATAAATACAGCTGGAGATTAATCTCAAACTGTATATATCTGGCGCTATATATGATATATAATAAATTTACCGGCTGGTAATCAGTATAAAATCGTGATATTGGAGCTGCTGAGCAAAACAGCTGGCTAGGCTGAAAAACCAAATGAGACACAAATAAAGAAAAATGCTCTGCGCTCCAAAAATCACATAAAGTTAATTGATCAATTAAATGCAGTCTAGCAAGGAGAATAATTGACTCAATGAGGCTTGACCTTTTGAAAAGAAAATATTTTATCAAACAGTTAATACCACAAAGACACATAAGACAGACAATACATAAATATAGCAGATTAAAAAATCAGAGGTTTCTACCTCTTGCATGTGTGAACAGAAACACTGTATCTATATTTGTAAACGTGCTGTTTATAACAGCATACAATGTATCTAAAGTGCAAAAGTAGATAACTTGAGAGAGAAGCTCTCTACAGGGAATGTCAATTGATTCTAACACTGGCATCCCAGTGTGAAATCATATGAAATGATCATTATATTCACCTCGAGCAATTGCATACAGGACCCTGTAGTAAATTCCAGGGACCAGCACGGGGGTAACTATTATTGTTTGTTTTGCCTCTAATAATTTCTTATTAGCTACTGTAGAGCCTTCTGTGGACATTTCATATGATTTCACACTGGGACGCCAGTGTTGCACTTGAGTTACATTGTATGCTGTTATAAACAGCACGTTTACAAATATAGATACAGTGTTTCTGTTCACACATGCAAGAGGTAGAAACCTCAGATTTTTTTAATCTGCTATATTTATGTATTGTCTGTCTTATGTGTCTTTGTGGTATTAACTGTTTGATAAAATATTTTCTTTTCAAAAGGTCAAGCCTCATTGAGTCAATTATTCTCCTTGCTAGACTGCATTTAATTGATCAATCAATTAACTTTAAGTGATTTTTGGAGCGCAGAACATTTTTCTTTATCTGTTTTACCCTATCAAATGTTGGGCGCATAAGATATCCAATCCCTTTTTTTGTTATTGTTGTCTAACATACGGTGTCCATGTTTTGACTGTCTTACTAGACACTATCTTTTATACCTGAACCCTATCAAATTGGTCAAAAAATGTGTGCCCCAATTTCTGCCGGCCTATCAAATTGGTCAAAAATTAAATTTTCAAAAGAGAAACAATTTCTGCTTTACACTTTAGCTACCATCCCAAAATGTTTCACTGAGGTGACAGAAATTGATTTTGGAGCTTGATTTTTGACAGGTTCTTTAACGGTTTTGTGACATATGAGAAATTCCCTAAGCCCCAAACCTATTGAATTTGTCAAAAATGAAAATTTCAAAAGTGCCCCAATTTCTCCTTTAAACTTTAGGTACCATCCCGAAATGTATCACTGAGGTTACAGAAGTTGATTTCGGAGCATGATTTTTGGATAGGAGCTTTAACGGTTTTGTGATGTATGAGAAATTCCCTAAGCCCCGGACCTATCGAATTGTTCAAAAATGAATTTTTTTTAAATTGCCACAATTTCTGCTTTAAACATTAGGTACCATCCCAAAATGTATCACTGAGGTGACAGAAGATGATTTTGGAGCATAATTTTTGAACAGGAGCTTTAACAATTTTGTTACATATGAGAAATTCCCTAAGACCCAGACCTATTGAATTTGTCAAAAATGAAAACTTCCAAATTGCCACAATTTCTGCTTTAAACTTTTGGTACCATCCCAAAATGTATCACTGAGGTGACAGAAGTTGATTTCGAAGCATGATTTTTGAACAGGAGCTTTACCGGTTTTGTGATGTATGAGAAATTCCCTAAGCCCCAGACCTATCGAATTGGTCAAAAAATAAAATTTCAAAAGTGCCCCAGTTTCTGCTTTAAACTCTAGGAACTATCCAAAAATGTATCACTGAGGTGACAGAAGATGATTTTGGAGCATGATTTTTGAACAGGCACTTTAACGGTTTTGTGACATATTAGATATTCCCTAAGCCTCGGAAATATCGAACTGGTCAAAAATGAACATTTCAAAAGAGCCCCAATTTCTGCTTTAAACTTTAGGTACCATCCCAAAATGTATCACTGAGGTGACAGAAGTTGATTTCGGACCATGATTCTTGAACAGGAGCTTTAATGGTTTTGTGACATATAATATCTTTCCTAAGCCCCAGACATATCGAATTGGTAAAAAATGAACATTTCAAAAGTGCCCCAATTTCTGCTTTAAACTTTAGGTACCATCACAAAATGTATCACTGAGGTGACAGAAGATGATTTTGGAGCATGATTTTTGAACAGGCACTTTAACGGTTTTGTAACATATTAGAAATTCCATAAAACTCGAAAATATCGAATTGATAAAAAATGAACATTTCAAAAGTGCCCCAATTTCTGCTTTAAACTTTAGGTACCATTTAAAAATGTATCACTGAGGTGACAGAAGATGATTTTGGAGCATGATTTTTGAACAGGCACTTTAACGGTTTTGTGACATATTCGATATTCCCTAAGCCTCGGAAATATCGAACTGGTCAAAAATGAACATTTCAAAAGTGCCCCAATTTCTGCTGTAAACTTTAGGTACCATCCCAAAATGTATCACTGAGGTGACAGAAGTTGATTTCGGACCATGATTCTTGAAAAGGAGCTTTAATGGTTTTGTGACATATAATATCTTTCCTAAGCCCCAGACATATCGAATTGGTAAAAAATTAACATTTCAAAAGTGCCCCAATTTCTGCTTTAAACTTTAGGTACCATCCCAAAATATATCACTGATGTGACAGAAGTTGATGTTGAAGCATTATTTTTGAACAGGAGCTTTAACGGTTTTGTGACATATGAGAAATTCCCTAATCCCCAGACCTGTCGAATTGGTCAAAAATTTAAATGTTAAAAGTGCCCCAATTTCTGCTTCAAACTTTAGGTACCATCCCAAAATGTATCACTAAGGTGACAGAAGTTGATGTCGAAGCATGATATTTGAACAGGACCGTTAGCGGTTTTGTGACATATGAGAAATTCCCAAAGCCCCAGACCTATTGAATTGGTCAAAAATGAAAATTTCAAAAGCGCCCCAATTTCTGCATTAAATTTTAGGTACCATCCCAAAATGTATCACTGAGGTGAGAGAAGTTGATTTCGGAGCATGATTTTTGAACAGGAGCTTTAAAAAAAAATTGTGACGCATGATAAATTCCCTAAACCCAGAACCTATCGAATTGGTCAAAAATGAAAATGTAAAAAGAGCACCAATTTCTGTTTTAAACTTTAGGTTCTATACCAAAATGTTTCACTGAAGTGACAAAAGTTGATTTCATAGCTTGATTTTTGTACAGGTTCGTTAATGGTTTTGTGACATGAGAAATTCCCTAAGCCTCGGACCTATCAAATTGGTCAAATATGAAAATTTCAAAAGTGTCCCAATTTCTGCTTTAAACTTTAGGTACCATCCCAAAATGTATCACTGAGGTGACATAAGTTGATGTCGAAGCTTTTTGAACAGGAGCTTTAGCGGTTTTGTGACATATGAGAAATTCCATAAGCTCCGGACCTATCGAATTGGTCAAAAATGAAAATTTCAAAAGTTCCACAATTTCTGCTTTAAACTTTAGGTACCATCCCAAAATGTATCACTGAGGTGACCGAAGTTGATTTTGGAGCATGATGTTTGAATAGGAGCTTTACCGGTTTTGTGACGTATGAAAAATTCCATGTGCCCCAGACCTATCTATTTGGTCAAAAATAAACATTTCAATAGTGCCCCAAGTACCCCTCAAAACCTTAGGTACCTACCATCCCAAAATGTATCACTGAGGTGACAGAAGTAGATTTCGAAGCATGATTTTTTAACAGGAGCTTTAACGATTTTGTGACGTATGAGAAATTCCCTATGCCCCAGACCTATAGAATTGGTCAAAAATTAACATTTCAAAAGTGCCCCAATTTCTGCTTTAAACTTTAGGTACCATCCGAAAATGTATCACTGAGGTGACAGAAGTTGATTTCGGACCATGATTTTTGAACAGGAGCTTTAACGGTTTTGAGACATATGAGAAATTTCATAAGCCACGGACCTATCTAATTGGTCAAAAAATATAATTTCAAAAGTGCCCAAATTTCTGCTTTAAACTTTAGATACCATCACAAAATGTATCACTGAGGTTGCAGAAGATGATTTTGGAGCATGATTTTTGAACAGGCACTTTAACGGTTTTGTGACATAAGAGAAACTCCCTAAGCCTTTGACCTATCAAATTGGTCAAATATTAAAAATTCAAAAGTGCCCCAATTTCTGCTTTAAACTTTAGGTACCATCCCAAAATGTATCACTGAGGTGACAGAAGATGATTTTGGAGCATGATTTTTGAACAGGCACTTTAACGGTTTTGTGACATATTAGAAATTCCCTAAGCCCCGGACCTATCGAATTGGTCAAAAATGAACATTTCAATAGTGCCCCATTTTCAGCTTTAAACTTTAGGTACCATTACAAAATGTATCACTGAGGTGACAGAAGTTGATTTCGGAACATCATTTTTTAACAGGAGCTTTAACGGTTTTGTGACATATGATAACTTACCTAAGCCCCGGACCTATCGTATTGGTCAAAAATGAAAATGTAAAAAGTGCCCCAATTTCTGCTTTAAACTTTAGGTACCATCCCAAAATGTATTAATGAGGTGACAGAAGATGATTTTGGAGCACGATTTTTGAACAGGCACTTTAACGGTTTTTTGACTTATTAGAAATTACCTAAGCTCCGGACCTATCGAATTGGTCAAAAATGAAAATTTCAATAGTGCCCCAATTTCTGCTTTAAACTTTAGGTACTATTCCAAAATGTATCACTGAGGTGACAGAAGTTGATTTCGGAACATCATTTTTGAACAGGAGCTTTAACGGTTTTGTGACATATGATAACTTCCCTAAGCCCCGGACCTATCGAATTGGTCAAAAATGAAAATGTAAAAAGTGCCCCAATTTCTGCTTTAAACTTTAGGTACCATCCCAAAATGTATTAATGAGGTGACAGAAGATGATTTTGGAGCACGATTTTTGAACAGGCACTTTAACGGTTTTGTGACATATTAGAAATTACCTAAGCCCCGGACCTATCGAATTGGTCAAAAATGAACATTTCAATAGTGCCCCAATTTCTGCTTTAAACTTTAGGTACCATTCCAAAATGTATCACTGAGGTGACAGAAGTTAATTTCGGAACATAATTTTTGAACAGGAGCTTTAAAAAAAAATTGTGACGCATGATAAATTCCCTAAACCCGGAACCTATCGAATTGGTCAAAAATGAAAATGTAAAAAGAGCACCAATTTCTGTTTTAAACTTTAGGTTCTATACCAAAATGTTTCACTGAAGTGACAAAAGTTGATTTCATAGTTTGATTTTTGTACAGGTCCTTTAACGGTTTTGTGACATGGGAAATTCCCTAAGCCTCGGACCTATCAAATTGGTTAAATATGAAAATTTCAAAAGTGTCCCAATTTCTGCTTTAAACTTTAGGTACCATCCCAAAATGTATCACTGAGGTGACAGAAATTAATGTGGAAGCTTTTCGAACAGGAGCACTAGCGGTTTTGTGACATATGAGAAATTCCATAAGCTCCGGACCTATCGAATTGGTAAAAAATTTAAATTTCAAAAGTTCCACAATTTCTGCTTTAAACTTTAGGTACCATCCCAAAATGTATCACTGAGGTGACAGAAGTTGATTTTGGAGCATGATTTTTGAATAGGAACTTTACCGGTTTTGTGACGTATGGGAAATTCCATATGCCCCAGACCTATTGATTTGGTCAAAAATGAAATTTTCAATAGTGCCCCAAGTACTCCTCAAAACTTTAGGTACCATCCCAAAATGTAACACTGAGGTGACAGATGTAGATTTCGAAACATGATTTTTTAACAGGAGCTTTAACGGTTTTGTGACGTATGAGAAATTCCCTATGCCCCAGACCTATCGAATTGGCCAAAAATTAACATTTCAAAAGTGCCCCAATTTCTGCTTTAAACATTAGGTACCATCCGAAAATGTATCACTGAGGTGACAGAAGTTGATTTCGGACCATGATTTTTGAACTGGAGCTTTAACGGTTTTGAGACATATGAGAAATTTCATAAGCCACGGACCTATCGAATTGGTCAAAAAATATAATTTCAAAAGTGCCCAAATTTCTGCTTTAAACTTTAGATACCATCACAAAATGTATCACTGAGGTTGCAGAAGATGATTTTGGAGCATGATTTTTGAACAGGCACTTTAACGGTTTTGTGACATATGAGAAACTCCTTAAGCCTTTGACCTATCAAATTGGTCAAATATTAAAATTCAAAAGTGCCCCAATTTCTGCTTTAAACTTTAGGTACCATCCCTAAATGTATCACTGAGGTGACAGAAGATGATTTTGGAGCATGAATTTTGAACAGGCACTTTAACGGTTTTGTGACATATTAGAAATTCCCTAAGCCCCGGACCTATCGAATTAGTCAAAAATGAACATTTCAATAGTGCCCCAATTTCTGCTTTAAACTTTAGGTACCATTCCAAAATGTATCACTGAGGTGACAGAAGTTGATTTTGGAACATCATTTTTTAACAGGAGCTTTAACGGTTTTGTGACATATGATAACTTCCCTAAGCCCCGGACCTATCGAATTGGTCAAAAATGAAAATGTAAAAAGTGCCCCAATTTCTGCTTTAAACTATAGGTACCATCCCAAAATGTATTAATGAGGTGACAGAAGATGATTTTGGAGCACGATTTTTGAACAGGCACTTTAACGGTTTTGTGACATATTAGAAATTACCTAAGCCCCGGACCTATTGAATTGGTCAAAAATGAACATTTCAATAGTGCCCCAATTTCTGCTTTAAACTTTAGGTACCATTCCAAAATGTATCACTGAGGTGACAAAAGTTGATTTCGGAACATAATTTTTGAACAGGAGCTTTAACGGTTTTGTGACATATGATAACTTACCTAAGCCCTGGACCTATCGAATTGGTCAAAAATGAAAATGTAAAAAGTGCCCCAATTTCTGTTTTAAACTTTAGGTTCTATACCAAAATGTTTCACTGAAGTGACAAAAGTTGATTTCATAGTTTGATTTTTGTACAGGTTCTTTAACGGTTTTGTGACATGAGAAATTCCCTGAGCCTCGGACCTATCAAATAGGTTAAATATGAAAATTTCAAAAGTTCCACAATTTCTGCTTTAAACTTTAGGTACCATCCCAAAATGTATCACTGAGGTGACAGAAGTTGATGTCGAAGCTTTTTGAACAGGAGCTTTAGCGGTTTTGTGACATATGAGAAATTCCTTAAGCTCCGGACATATCGAATTGGTCAAAAATTAAAATTTCAAAAGTTCCACAATTTCTGCTTTAAACTTTAGGTACCATCCCAAAATGTATCACTGAGGTGACAGAAGTAGATTTCGAAGCATGATTTTTTAACAGGAGCTTTAACGGTTTTGTGACTTATGAGAAATTCCCTATGCCCCAGACCTATTGAATTGGTCAAAAATTAACATTTCATAAGTGCCCCAATTTCTGCTTTAAACTTTAGGTACCATCCGAAAATGTATCACTGAGGTGACAGAAGTTGATTTCGGACCATGATTTTTGAACAGGAGCTTTAACGGTTTTGAGAAATATGAGAAATTCCATAAGCCACGGACCTATCGAATTGGTCAAAAAATATAATTTCAAAAGTGCCCCAATTTCTGCTTTAAACTTTAGGTACCATCTAAAAATGTATCACTGAGGTGACAGAAGAGTATTTTGGAGCATGATTTTTGAACAGGCACTTTAACGTTTTTTTGACATATTAGAAATTCCCTAAGCCTCAGAAATATCGAACTGGTCAAAAATTAACATTTCAAAAGTGCCCCAATTTCTGCTTTAAACTTTAGGTACCATCCCAAAATGTATCACTGAGGTGACAGAAGTTGATTTCGGACCATGATTTTTGAACAGGAGCTTTAATGGTTTTGTGACATATAATATCTTTCCTAAGCCCCGGACATATCGAATTGGTAAAAAATGAACATTTCAAAAGTGCTCCAATTTCTGCTTTAAACTTTAGGTATCATCCGAAAATGTATCACTGAGGTGACAGAAGTTGATGTCGAAGTATGATTTTTGAAAAGGATCTTTAGCGGTTTTGTGACATATGAGAAATTCCCAAAGCCCCAGACCTATTGAATTGGTCAAAATGAAAATTTCAAAAGTGCCCCAATTTCTGCTTTAAATTTTAGGTACCATCCCAAAATGTATTACTGAGGTGAGAGAAGTTGATTTCGGAGCATGAATTTTGAACAGGAGCTTTAACATTTTTTTGTGACGTATGATAAATTCCCTAAGCCCCGGACCAATCGAATTGGTCAAATATGAAAATGTATAAAGTGCCCCAATTTCTGTTTTAAACTTTAGGTTCTATACCAAAATGTTTCACTGAAGTGACAAAAGTTGATTTCATAGCTTGATTTTTGTACAGGTTCTTTAACGGTTTTGTGACATGAGAAATTCCCTAAGCCTCGGACCTATCAAATTGGTCAAATATGAAAATTTCAAAAGTGTCCCAATTTCTGCTTTAAACTTTAGGTACCATCCCAAAATGTATCACTTAGGTAACAGAAGATGATTTTGGAGCTTGATTTTTGAATAGGAGCTTTACCGGTTTTGTGATGTATGAGAAATTTCATATGACCAAGACCTATCGATTTGGTCAAAAATGAACATTTCAATAGTGCCCCAAGTACTCAATACTTTAGGTACCATCCCAAAATGTATCACTGAGGTGACAGAAGTAGATTTCGCAGCATGATTTTTAAACAGGAGCTTTAACGGTTTTGTGACTTATGAGAAATTCCCTATGCCCCAGACCTATCGAATTGGTCAAAAATTTTCAGTTCAAAAGTGCCCCAATTTCTGCTTTAAACTTTAGGTACCATCCGAAAATGTATCACTGAGGTGACAGTAGTAGATTTCGAAGCATGATTTTTTAACAGGAGCTTTAACGGTTTTGTGACGTATGAGAAATTCCCTATGCCCCAGACCTATCGAATTGGTCAAAAATTTTCAGTTCAAAAGTGCCCCAATTTCTGCTTTAAACTTTAGGTACCATCCGAAAATGTATCACTGAGGTGACAGTAGTAGATTTCGAAGCATGATTTTTTAACAGGAGCTTTAACGGTTTTGTGACGTATGAGAAATTCCCTATGCCAGAGACCTATCGAATTGGTCAATAAGTTTCAGTTCAAAAGTGCCCAAATTTCTGCTTTAAACTTTAGATACCATCACAAAATGTATCACTGAGGTGGCAGAAGATGATTTTGGAGCATGATTTTTGAACAGGCACTTTAACGGTTTTGTGACATGAGAAATTCCCTAAGCCTTTGACCTATCAAATTGGTCAAATATGAAAATTTCAAAAGTGCCCCAATTTCTGCTTTAAACTTAAGGTACCATCCCAAAATGTATCACTGAGGTGACAGAAGATAATTTTGGAGCTTGATTTTTGAACAGGCACTTTAACGGTTTTGTGACATATTAGAAATTCCCTAAGCCCCGAACCTATCGAATTGGTCTAAAATGAACATTTCAATAGTGCCCCAATTTCTGCTTTAAACTTTAGGTACCATTCCAAAATGTATCACTAAGGTGACAGAAGTTGATTTCGGAACATAATTTTTGAACAGGAGCTTTAACGGTTTTGTGACATATGATAACTTACCTAAGCCCCAGGACCTATCGAATTGGTCAAAAATGAAAATGTATAAAGTGCCCCAATTTCTGATTTAAACTTTAGGTTCTATACCAAAATGTTTCACTGAAGTGACAAAAGTTGATTTCATAGCTTGATTTTTGTACAGGTTCTTTAACGGTTTTGTGACATGAGAAATTCCCTAAGCCTCGGACCTATCAAATTGGTCAAATATGAAAATTTCAAAAGTGTCCCAATTTCTGCTTTAAACTTTAGGTACCATCCCAAAATGTATCACTGAGGTGACAGAAGATGGTTTTGGAGCTTGATTTTTGAATAGGAGCTTTACCGGTTTTGTGACGTATGAGAAATTCCATATGCCCAAGACCTATCGATTTGGTCAAAAATGAACATTTCAATAGTGCCCCAAGTACTCAATACTTTAGGTACCATCCCAAAATGTATCACTGAGGTGACAGAAGTAGATTTCGCAGCATGATTTTTTAACAGGAGCTTTAACGGTTTTGTGACGTATGAGAAATTCCCTATGCCAGAAACCTATCGAATTGGTCAAAAATTTTCAGTTCAAAAGTGCCCAAATTTCTGCTTTAAACTTTAGGTACAATCCGAAAATGTATCACTGAGGTGACAGTAGTAGATTTCGAAGCATGATTTTTTAACAGGAGCTTTAACGGTTTTGTGACGTATGAGAAATTCCCTATGCCAGAAACCTATCGAATTGGTCAAAAATTTTCAGTTCAAAAGTGCCCAAATTTCTGCTTTAAATTTTAAATACTATCACAAAATGTATCAATGAGGTGGCAGAAGATGATTTTGGAGCATGATTTTTGAACAGGCACTTTAACGGTTTTGTGACATGAGAAATTCCCTAAGCCTTTGACCTATCAAATTGTTCAAATATGAAAATTTCAAAAGTGCCCCAATTTCTGCTTTAAACTTTAGGTACCATCCCAAAATGTATCACTGAGGTGACAGAAGTTGATTTCGGACCATGATTTTTGAACTGGAGCTTTAACGGTTTTGAGACATATGAGAAATTCCCTATGCCAGAGACCTATCGAATTGGTCAAAAAATATAATTTCAAAAGTGCCCAAATTTCTGCTTTAAACTTTAGATACCATCACAAAATGTATCACTGAGGTGGCAGAAGATGATTTTGGAGCATGATTTTTGAACAGGCACTTTTAACGGTTTTGTGACATATGAGAAATTCCCTAAGCCTTGGACCTATCAAATTGGTCAAATATGAAAATTTCAAAAGTGCCCCAATTTCTGCTTTAAACTTTAGGTACCATCCCAAAATGTATCACTGAGGTGACAGAAGATGATTTTGGAGCATGGTTTTTGAACAGGCACTTTAACGGTTTTGTGACATATTAGAAATTCCCTAAGCCCCGGTCCTATCGAGTTGGTCAAAAATGAAAATTTCAAAAGTGCCATTATTTCTGCTTTAAACTTTAGGTACTATTCCAAAATGTATCACTGAGGTGACAGAAGTTGATTTCGGAACATCATTTTTGAACAGGAGCTTTAACGGTTTTGTGACATATGATAACTTACCTAAGCCCCGGACCTATCGAATTGGTCAAAAATGAAAATTTCAAAAGTGCCCCTATTTCTGCTTTAAACTTTAGGTACTATTCCAAAATGTATCACTGAGGTGACAGAAGTTGATTTCGGAACATCATTTTTGAACAGGAGATTTAACGGTTTTGTGACATACTGTATGATAACTTACCTAAGCCCCGAACCTATCGAATTGGTCAAAAATGAAAATTTCAAAAGTGCCCCTATTTCTGCTTTAAACTTTAGGTACTATTCCAAAATGTATCACTGAGGTGACAGAAGTTGATTTCGGAACATCATTTTTGAACAGTAGCTTTAACGGTTTTGTGACATATGATAACTTACCTAAGCCCCGGACCCATCGAATTGGTCAAAAATGAAAATTTCAAAAGTGCCCCTATTTCTGCATTAAACTTAAGGTACCATTCCAAAATGTATCACTGAGGTGACAGAAGTTGATTTCGGAGCATGATTTTTGAACAGGTCCTTTAACGGTTTTGTGCATATGATAACTTACCTAAGCCCCGGACCTATCGAATTGATCAAAAATTTAAATTTAAAAAGTGCCCCAATTTCTGCTTTAAACTTTAGGTACCATCCCAAAATGTATTAATGAGGTGACAGAAGATGATTTTGGAGCACGATTTTTGAACAGGCACTTTAACGGTTTTGTGACATATTAGAAATTACCTAAGCCCCGGACCTATCGAATTGGTCAAAAATGAACATTTCAATAGTGCCCCAATTTCTGCTTTAAACTTTAGGTACCATTCCAAAATGTATCACTGAGGTGACAGAAGTTAATTTCGGAACATAATTTTTGAACAGGAGCTTTAAAAAAAAATTGTGACGCATGATAAATTCCCTAAACCCGGAACCTATCGAATTGGTCAAAAATGAAAATGTAAAAAGAGCACCAATTTCTGTTTTAAACTTTAGGTTCTATACCAAAATGTTTCACTGAAGTGACAAAAGTTGATTTCATAGTTTGATTTTTGTACAGGTCCTTTAACGGTTTTCTGACATGGGAAATTCCCTAAGCCTCGGACCTATCAAATTGGTTAAATATGAAAATTTCAAAAGTGTCCCAATTTCTGCTTTAAACTTTAGGTACCATCCCAAAATGTATCACTGAGGTGACAGAAATTAATGTGGAAGCTTTTCGAACAGGAGCACTAGCGGTTTTGTGACATATGAGAAATTCCATAAGCTCCGGACCTATCGAATTGGTAAAAAATTTAAATTTCAAAAGTTCCACAATTTCTGCTTTAAACTTTAGGTACCATCCCAAAATGTATCACTGAGGTGACAGAAGTTGATTTTGGAGCATGATTTTTGAATAGGAACTTTACCGGTTTTGTGACGTATGGGAAATTCCATATGCCCCAGACCTATTGATTTGGTCAAAAATGAAATTTTCAATAGTGCCCCAAGTACTCCTCAAAACTTTAGGTACCATCCCAAAATGTAACACTGAGGTGACAGATGTAGATTTCGAAACATGATTTTTTAACAGGAGCTTTAACGGTTTTGTGACGTATGAGAAATTCCCTATGCCCCAGACCTATCGAATTGGCCAAAAATTAACATTTCAAAAGTGCCCCAATTTCTGCTTTAAACATTAGGTACCATCCGAAAATGTATCACTGAGGTGACAGAAGTTGATTTCGGACCATGATTTTTGAACTGGAGCTTTAACGGTTTTGAGACATATGAGAAATTTCATAAGCCACAGACCTATCGAATTGGTCAAAAAATATAATTTCAAAAGTGCCCAAATTTCTGCTTTAAACTTTAGATACCATCACAAAATGTATCACTGAGGTTGCAGAAGATGATTTTGGAGCATGATTTTTGAACAGGCACTTTAACGGTTTTGTGACATATGAGAAACTCCTTAAGCCTTTGACCTATCAAATTGGTCAAATATTAAAATTCAAAAGTGCCCCAATTTCTGCTTTAAACTTTAGGTACCATCCCTAAATGTATCACTGAGGTGACAGAAGATGATTTTGGAGCATGAATTTTGAACAGGCACTTTAACGGTTTTGTGACATATTAGAA
Source organism: Pseudophryne corroboree (assembly GCF_028390025.1). Lineage (NCBI taxonomy): Eukaryota > Metazoa > Chordata > Amphibia > Anura > Myobatrachidae > Pseudophryne > Pseudophryne corroboree. Next base: position 60,105,845 of record NC_086446.1, on the reverse strand, counting down.
ATTCCCTAAGCCCCGGACCTATCGAATTAGTCAAAAATGAACATTTCAATAGTGCCCCAATTTCTGCTTTAAACTTTAGGTTCCATTCCAAAATGTATCACTGAGGTGACAGAAGTTGATTTTGGAACATCATTTTTTAACAGGAGCTTTAACGGTTTTGTGACATATGATAACTTCCCTAAGCCCCGGACCTATCGAATTGGTCAAAAATGAAAATGTAAAAAGTGCCCCAATTTCTGCTTTAAACTTTAGGTACCATCCCAAAATTTATTAATGAGGTGACAGAAGATGATTTTGGAGCACGATTTTTGAACAGGCACTTTAACGGTTTTGTGACATATTAGAAATTACCTAAGCCCCGGACCTATTGAATTGGTCAAAAATGAACATTTCAATAGTGCCCCAATTTCTGCTTTAAACTTTAGGTACCATTCCAAAATGTATCACTGATGTGACAAAAGTTGATTTCGGAATATAATTTTTGAACAGGAGCTTTAACGGTTTTGTGACATATGATAACTTACCTAAGCCCTGGACCTATCGAATTGGTCAAAAATGAAAATGTAAAAAGTGCCCCAATTTCTGTTTTAAACTTTAGGTTCTATACCAAAATGTTTCACTAAAGTGACAAAAGTTGATTTCATAGTTTGATTTTTGTACAGGTTCTTTAACGGTTTTGTGACATGAGAAATTCCCTGAGCCTCGGACCTATCAAATAGGTTAAATATGAAAATTTCAAAAGTTCCACAATTTCTGCTTTAAACTTTAGGTACCATCCCAAAATGTATCACTGAGGTGACAGAAGTTGATGTCGAAGCTTTTTGAACAGGAGCTTTAGCGGTTTTGTGACATATGAGAAATTCCTTAAGCTCCGGACATATCGAATTGGTCAAAAATTAAAATTTCAAAAGTTTCACAATTTCTGCTTTAAACTTTAGGTACCATCCCAAAATGTATCACTGAGGTGACAGAAGTAGATTTTGAAGCATGATTTTTTAACAGGAGCTTTAACGGTTTTGTGACTTATGAGAAATTCCCTATGCCCCAGACCTATCGAATTGGTCAAAAATTAACATTTCATAAGTGCCCCAATTTCTGCTTTAAACTTTAGGTACCATCCGAAAATGTATCACTGAGGTGACAGAAGTTGATTTCGGACCATGATTTTTGAACAGGAGCTTTAACGGTTTTGAGAAATATGAGAAATTCCATAAGCCACGGACCTATCGAATTGGTCAAAAAATATAATTTCAAAAGTGCCCCAATTTCTGCTTTAAACTTTAGATACCATCTAAAAATGTATCACTGAGGTGACAGAAGAGTATTTTGGAGCATGATTTTTGAACAGGCACTTTAACGTTTTTTTGACATATTAGAAATTCCCTAAGCCTCAGAAATATCGAACTGGTCAAAAATTAACATTTCAAAAGTGCCACAATTTCTGCTTTAAACTTTAGGTACCATCCCAAAATGTATCACTGAGGTGACAGAAGTTGATTTCGGACCATGATTTTTGAACAGGAGCTTTAATGGTTTTGTGACATATAATATCTTTCCTAAGCCCCGGACATATCGAATTGGTAAAAAATGAACATTTCAAAAGTGCTCCAATTTCTGCTTTAAACTTTAGGTATCATCCGAAAATGTATCACTGAGGTGACAGAAGTTGATGTCGAAGTATGATTTTTGAAAAGGATCTTTAGCGGTTTTGTGACATATGAGAAATTCCCAAAGCCCCAGACCTATTGAATTGGTCAAAATGAAAATTTCAAAAGTGCCCCAATTTCTGCTTTAAATTTTAGGTACCATCCCAAAATGTATTACTGAGGTGAGAGAAGTTGATTTCGGAGCATGAATTTTGAACAGGAGCTTTAACATTTTATTGTGACGTATGATAAATTCCCTAAGCCCCGGACCAATCGAATTGGTCAAATATGAAAATGTATAAAGTGCCCCAATTTCTGTTTTAAACTTTAGGTTCTATACCAAAATGTTTCACTGAAGTGACAAAAGTTGATTTCATAGCTTGATTTTTGTACAGGTTCTTTAACGGTTTTGTGACATGAGAAATTCCCTAAGCCTCGGACCTATCAAATTGGTCAAATATGAAAATTTCAAAAGTGTCCCAATTTCTGCTTTAAACTTTAGGTACCATCCCAAAATGTATCACTTAGGTAACAGAAGATGATTTTGGAGCTTGATTTTTGAATAGGAGCTTTACCGGTTTTGTGATGTATGAGAAATTTCATATGACCAAGACCTATCGATTTGGTCAAAAATGAACATTTCAATAGTGCCCCAAGTACTCAATACTTTAGGTACCATCCCAAAATGTATCACTGAGGTGACAGAAGTAGATTTCGCAGCATGATTTTTAAACAGGAGCTTTAACGGTTTTGTGACGTATAAGAAATTCCCTATGCCCCAGACCTATCGAATTGGTCAAAAATTTTCAGTTCAAAAGTGCCCCAATTTCTGCTTTAAACTTTAGGTACCATCCGAAAATGTATCACTGAGGTGACAGTAGTAGATTTCGAAGCATGATTTTTTAACAGGAGCTTTAACGGTTTTGTGACGTATGAGAAATTCCCTATGCCCCAGACCTATCGAATTGGTCAAAAATTTTCAGTTCAAAAGTGCCCCAATTTCTGCTTTAAACTTTAGGTACCATCCGAAAATGTATCACTGAGGTGACAGTAGTAGATTTCGAAGCATGATTTTTTAACAGGAGCTTTAACGGTTTTGTGACGTATGAGAAATTCCCTATGCCAGAGACCTATCGAATTGGTCAATAAGTTTCAGTTCAAAAGTGCCCAAATTTCTGCTTTAAACTTTAGATACCATCACAAAATGTATCACTGAGGTGGCAGAAGATGATTTTGGAGCATGATTTTTGAACAGGCACTTTAACGGTTTTGTGACATGAGAAATTCCCTAAGCCTTTGACCTATCAAATTGGTCAAATATGAAAATTTCAAAAGTGCCCCAATTTCTGCTTTAAACTTAAGGTACCATCCCAAAATGTATCACTGAGGTGACAGAAGATAATTTTGGAGCTTGATTTTTGAACAGGCACTTTAACGGTTTTGTGACATATTAGAAATTCCCTAAGCCCCGAACCTATCGAATTGGTCTAAAATGAACATTTCAATAGTGCCCCAATTTCTGCTTTAAACTTTAGGTACCATTCCAAAATGTATCACTAAGGTGACAGAAGTTGATTTCGGAACATAATTTTTGAACAGGAGCTTTAACGGTTTTGTGACATATGATAACTTACCTAAGCCCCAGGACCTATCGAATTGGTCAAAAATGAAAATGTATAAAGTGCCCCAATTTCTGTTTTAAACTTTAGGTTCTATACCAAAATGTTTCACTGAAGTGACAAAAGTTGATTTCATAGCTTGATTTTTGTACAGGTTCTTTAACGGTTTTGTGACATGAGAAATTCCCTAAGCCTCGGACCTATCAAATTGGTCAAATATGAAAATTTCAAAAGTGTCCCAATTTCTGCTTTAAACTTTAGGTACCATCCCAAAATGTATCACTGAGGTGACAGAAGATGGTTTTGGAGCTTGATTTTTGAATAGGAGCTTTACCGGTTTTGTGACGTATGAGAAATTCCATATGCCCAAGACCTATCGATTTGGTCAAAAATGAACATTTCAATAGTGCCCCAAGTACTCAATACTTTAGGTACCATCCCAAAATGTATCACTGAGGTGACAGAAGTAGATTTCGCAGCATGATTTTTTAACAGGAGCTTTAACGGTTTTGTGACGTATGAGAAATTCCCTATGCCCCAGACCTATCGAATTGGTCAAAAATTTTCAGTTCAAAAGTGCCCCAATTTCTGCTTTAAACTTTAGGTACAATCCGAAAATGTATCACTGAGGTGACAGTAGTAGATTTCGAAGCATGATTTTTTAACAGGAGCTTTAACGGTTTTGTGACGTATGAGAAATTCCCTATGCCAGAAACCTATCGAATTGGTCAAAAATTTTCAGTTCAAAAGTGCCCAAATTTCTGCTTTAAATTTTAAATACTATCACAAAATGTATCAATGAGGTGGCAGAAGATGATTTTGGAGCATGATTTTTGAACAGGCACTTTAACGGTTTTGTGACATGAGAAATTCCCTAAGCCTTTGACCTATCAAATTGTTCAAATATGAAAATTTCAAAAGTGCCCCAATTTCTGCTTTAAACTTTAGGTACCATCCCAAAATGTATCACTGAGGTGACAGAAGTTGATTTCGGACCATGATTTTTGAACTGGAGCTTTAACGGTTTTGAGACATATGAGAAATTCCCTATGCCAGAGACCTATCGAATTGGTCAAAAAATATAATTTCAAAAGTGCCCAAATTTCTGCTTTAAACTTTAGATACCATCACAAAATGTATCACTGAGGTGGCAGAAGATGATTTTGGAGCATGATTTTTGAACAGGCACTTTTAACGGTTTTGTGACATATGAGAAATTCCCTAAGCCTTGGACCTATCAAATTGGTCAAATATGAAAATTTCAAAAGTGCCCCAATTTCTGCTTTAAACTTTAGGTACCATCCCAAAATGTATCACTGAGGTGACAGAAGATGATTTTGGAGCATGGTTTTTGAACAGGCACTTTAACGGTTTTGTGACATATTAGAAATTCCCTAAGCCCCGGTCCTATCGAGTTGGTCAAAAATGAAAATTTCAAAAGTGCCATTATTTCTGCTTTAAACTTTAGGTACTATTCCAAAATGTATCACTGAGGTGACAGAAGTTGATTTCGGAACATCATTTTTGAACAGGAGCTTTAACGGTTTTGTGACATATGATAACTTACCTAAGCCCCGGACCTATCGAATTGGTCAAAAATGAAAATTTCAAAAGTGCCCCTATTTCTGCTTTAAACTTTAGGTACTATTCCAAAATGTATCACTGAGGTGACAGAAGTTGATTTCGGAACATCATTTTTGAACAGGAGATTTAACGGTTTTGTGACATATGATAACTTACCTAAGCCCCGAACCTATCGAATTGGTCAAAAATGAAAATTTCAAAAGTGCCCCTATTTCTGCTTTAAACTTTAGGTACTATTCCAAAATGTATCACTGAGGTGACAGAAGTTGATTTCGGAACATCATTTTTGAACAGTAGCTTTAACGGTTTTGTGACATATGATAACTTACCTAAGCCCCGGACCCATCGAATTGGTCAAAAATGAAAATTTCAAAAGTGCCCCTATTTCTGCATTAAACTTAAGGTACCATTCCAAAATGTATCACTGAGGTGACAGAAGTTGATTTCGGAGCATGATTTTTGAACAGGTCCTTTAACGGTTTTGTGCATATGATAACTTACCTAAGCCCCGGACCTATCGAATTGATCAAAAATTAAAATTTAAAAAGTGCCCCTATTACTGCTTTAAACTTAAGGTACTATTCCAAAATGTATCACTGAGGTGACAGAAGTTGATTTCGGAGCATGATTTTTGAACAGGCGCTTTAACGGTTTTGTGACATATGATAACTTACCTAAGCCCCGGACCTATCGAATTGATCAAAAATGAAAATTTCAAAAGTGCCCCTATTTCTGCTTTAAACTTTAGGTACTATTCCAAAATGTATTACTGAGGTGACAGAATTTGATTTCGGAGCATGATTTTTGAACAGGAGCTTTAACAGATTTGTGACATATGATAACTTACCTAAGCCCCAGACCTATCGAATTGGTCAAAAATGAACATTTCAAAAGTGCCCCTATTTCTGCTTTAAACTTTAGGTACTAATCCAAAATGTATCACTGAGGTGACAGAAGTTGATTTCGGAACATAATTTTTGAACAGGAGCTTTAACGATTTTGTGACATATGATAACTTACCTAAGCCCCGGACCTATCGAATTGATCAAAAATTAAAATTTCAAAAGTGCCCCTATTTTTGCTTTAAACTTTAGGTACTATTCCAAAATGTATCACTGAAGTGACAGAAGTTGATTTCGGAACATAATTTTTGAACAGGAGCTTTTAACGGTTTTGTGACATATGATAACTTACCTAAGCCCCGGACCTATCGAATTGGTCAAAAATGAAAATTTCAAAAGTGCCCCTATTTCTGCTTTAAACTTTAGGTACTATTCCAAAATGTATAATTGAGGTGACAGAAGTTGATTTCGGAACATAATTTTTGAACAGGAGCTTTAACGGTTTTGTGACATATGATAACTTACCTAAGCCCCGGACCTATCGAATTGATCAAAAATGAAAAATTCAAAAGTGCCCCTATTTCTGCTTTAAACTTTAGGTACTATTCCAAAATGTATCACTGAGGTGACAGAAGTTGATTTCGGAACATCATTTTTGAACAGGAGCTTTAACGGTTTTGTGACATATGATAACTTACCTAAGCCCCGGACCTATCGAATATGTCAAAAATGAAAATTTCAAAAGTGCCCCTATTTCTGCTTTAAACTTACGGTACCATTCCAAAATGTATCACTGAGGTGACAGAAGTTGATTTCGGAGCATGATTTTTGAACAGGTCCTTTAACGGTTTTGTGACATATGATAACTTACCTAAGCCCAGACCTATCGAATTGATCAAAAATTAAAATTTAAAAAGTGCCCCTATTTCTGCTTTAAACTTAAGGTACCATTCCAAAATGTATCACTGAGGTGACAGAAGTTGATTTCGGAGCATGATTTTTGAACAGGCGCTTTAACGGTTTTGTGACATATGATAACTTACCTAAGCCCCGGACCTATCGAATTGATCAAAAATGAAAATTTCAAAAGTGCCCCTATTTCTGCTTTAAACTTTAGGTACTATTCCAAAATGTATCACTGAGGTGACAGAATTTGATTTCGGAGCATGATTTTTGAACAGGAGCTTTAACAGATTTGTGACATATGATAACTTACCTAAGCCCCAGACCTATCGAATTGGTCAAAAATGAAAATTTCGAAAGTGCCCCTATTTCTGCTTTAAACTTTAGGTACTATTCCAAAATGTATCACTGAGGTGACAGAAGTTGATTTCGGAACATATTTTTTGAACAGGAGCTTTAATGGTTTTGTGACATATGATAACTTAACTAAGCCCCGGACCTATCAAATTGGTCAAAAATGAAAATTTCAAAAGTGTCCCTATTTCTGCTTTAAACTTTAGGTACTATTCCAAAATGTATCACTGAGGTGACAGAAGTTGATTTCGGAACATCATTTTTGAACAGGAGCTTTAACGGTTTTGTGACATATGATAACTTACCTAAGCCCCGGTCCTATCGAATTGATCAAAAATGAAAATTTCAAAAGTGCCCCTATTTTTGCTTTAAACTTTAGGTACTATTCCAAAATGTATCACTGAAGTGACAGAAGTTGATTTCGGAACATAATTTTTGAACAGGAGCTTTAACGGTTTTGTGACATGATAACTTACCTAAGCCCCGGACCTATCGAATTGATCAAAAATGAAAAATTCAAAAGTGCCCCTATTTCTGCTTTAAACTTTAGGTACTATTCCAAAATGTATCACTGAGGTGACAGAAGTTGATTTCGGAACATCATTTTTGAACAGGAGCTTTAACGGTTTTGTGACATATGATAACTTACCTAAGCCCCGGACCCATCAAATTGGTCAAAAATGAAAATTTCAAAAGTGCCCCTATTTCTGCTTTAAACTTAAGGTACCATTCCAAAATGTATCACTGAGGTGACAGAAGTTGATTTCGGAGCATGATTTTTGAACAGGTCCTTTAACGGTTTTGTGACATATGATAACTTACCTAAGCCCCGGACCTATCGAATTGATCAAAAATTAAAATGTAAAAAGTGCCCCTATTTCTGCTTTAAACTTAAGGTACCATTCCAAAATGTATCACTGAGGTGACAGAAGTTGATTTTGGAACATCATTTTTTAACAGGAGCTTTAACGGTTTTGTGACATATGATAACTTCCCTAAGCCCCGACCTATCGAATTGGTCAAAAATGAAAATGTAAAAAGTGCCCCAATTTCTGCTTTAAACTTTAGGTACCATCCCAAAATGTATTAATGAGGTGACAGAAGATGATTTTGGAGCACGATTTTTGAACAGGCACTTTAACGGTTTTGTGACATATTAGAAATTACCTAAGCCCCGGACCTATTGAATTGGTCAAAAATGAACATTTCAATAGTGCCCCAATTTCTGCTTTAAACTTTAGGTACCATTCCAAAATGTATCACTGAGGTGACAAAAGTTGATTTCGGAACATAATTTTTGAACAGGAGCTTTAACGGTTTTGTGACATATGATAACTTACCTAAGCCCTGGACCTATCGAATTGGTCAAAAATGAAAATGTAAAAAGTGCCCCAATTTCTGTTTTAAACTTTAGGTTCTATACCAAAATGTTTCACTGAAGTGACAAAAGTTGATTTCATAGTTTGATTTTTGTACAGGTTCTTTAACGGTTTTGTGACATGAGAAATTCCCTGAGCCTCGGACCTATCAAATAGGTTAAATATGAAAATTTCAAAAGTTCCACAATTTCTGCTTTAAACTTTAGGTACCATCCCAAAATGTATCACTCAGGTGACAGAAGTTGATGTCGAAGCTTTTTGAACAGGAGCTTTAGCGGTTTTGTGACATATGAGAAATTCCTTAAGCTCCGGACATATCGAATTGGTCAAAAATTAAAATTTCAAAAGTTCCACAATTTCTGCTTTAAACTTTAGGTACCATCCCAAAATGTATCACTGAGGTGACAGAAGTAGATTTCGAAGCATGATTTTTTAAACAGGAGCTTTAACGGTTTTGTGACTTATGAGAAATTCCCTATGCCCCAGACCTATCGAATTGGTCAAAAATTAACATTTCATAAGTGCCCCAATTTCTGCTTTAAACTTTAGGTACTGTACCATCCGAAAATGTATCACTGAGGTGACAGAAGTTGATTTCGGACCATGATTTTTGAACAGGAGCTTTAACGGTTTTGAGAAATATGAGAAATTCCATAAGCCACGGACCTATCGAATTGGTCAAAAAATATAATTTCAAAAGTGCCCCAATTTCTGCTTTAAACTTTAGGTACCATCTAAAAATGTATCACTGAGGTGACAGAAGAGTATTTTGGAGCATGATTTTTGAACAGGCACTTTAACGTTTTTTTGACATATTAGAAATTCCCTAAGCCTCAGAAATATCGAACTGGTCAAAAATTAACATTTCAAAAGTGCCCCAATTTCTGCTTTAAACTTTAGGTACCATCCCAAAATGTATCACTGAGGTGACAGAAGTTGATTTCGGACCATGATTTTTGAACAGGAGCTTTAATGGTTTTGTGACATATAATATCTTTCCTAAGCCCCGGACATATCGAATTGGTAAAAAATGAACATTTCAAAAGTGCTCCAATTTCTGCTTTAAACTTTAGGTATCATCCGAAAATGTATCACTGAGGTGACAGAAGTTGATGTCGAAGTATGATTTTTGAAAAGGATCTTTAGCGGTTTTGTGACATATGAGAAATTCCCAAAGCCCCAGACCTATTGAATTGGTCAAAATGAAAATTTCAAAAGTGCCCCAATTTCTGCTTTAAATTTTAGGTACCATCCCAAAATGTATTACTGAGGTGAGAGAAGTTGATTTCGGAGCATGAATTTTGAACAGGAGCTTTAACATTTTTTTGTGACGTATGATAAATTCCCTAAGCCCCGGACCAATCGAATTGGTCAAATATGAAAATGTATAAAGTGCCCCAATTTATGTTTTAAACTTTAGGTTCTGTACCAAAATGTTTCACTGAAGTGACAAAAATTGATTTCATAGCTTGATTTTTGTACAGGTTCTTTAACGGTTTTGTGACATGAGAAATTCCCTAAGCCTCGGACCTATCAAATTGGTCAAATATGAAAATTTCAAAAGTGTCCCAATTTCTGCTTTAAACTTTAGGTACCATCCCAAAATGTATCACTGAGGTGACAGAAGATGATTTTGGAGCTTGATTTTTGAATAGGAGCTTTACCGGTTTTGTGATGTATGAGAAATTTCATATTACCAAGACCTATCGATTTGGTCAAAAATGAACATTTCAATAGTGCCCCAAGTACTCAACACTTTAGGTACCATCCCAAAATGTATCACTGAGGTGACAGAAGTAGATTTCGCAGCATGATTTTTAAACAGGAGCTTTAACGGTTTTGTGACGTATGAGAAATTCCCTATGCCCCAGACCTATCAAATTGGTCAAAAATTTTCAGTTCAAAAGTGCCCCAATTTCTGCTTTAAACTTTAGGTACCATCCGAAAATGTATCACTGAGGTGACAGTAGTAGATTTCGAAGCATGATTTTTTAACAGGAGCTTTAACGGTTTTGTGACGTATGAGAAATTCCCTATGCCAGAGACCTATCGAATTGGTCAATAAGTTTCAGTTCAAAAGTGCCCAAATTTCTGCTTTAAACTTTAGATACCATCACAAAATGTATCACTGAGGTGGCAGAAGATGATTTTGGAGCATGATTTTTGAACAGGCACTTTAACGGTTTTGTGACATGAGAAATTCCCTAAGCCTTTGACCTATCAAATTGGTCAAATATGAAAATTTCAAAAGTGCCCCAATTTCTGCTTTAAACTTAAGGTACCATACCAAAATGTATCACTGAGGTGACAGAAGATAATTTTGGAGCTTGATTTTTGAACAGGCACTTTAACGGTTTTGTGACATATTAGAAATTCCCTAAGCCCCGAACCTATCGAATTGGTCTAAAATGAACATTTCAATAGTGCCCCAATTTCTGCTTTAAACTTTAGGTACCATTCCAAAATGTATCACTAAGGTGACAGAAGTTGATTTCGGAACATAATTTTTGAACAGGAGCTTTAACGGTTTTGTGACATATGATAACTTACCTAAGCCCCGGACCTATCGAATTGGTCAAAAATGAAAATGTATAAAGTGCCCCAATTTCTGTTTTAAACTTTAGGTTCTATACCAAAATGTTTCACTGAAGTGACAAAAGTTGATTTCATAGCTTGATTTTTGTACAGGTTCTTTAACGGTTTTGTGACATGAGAAATTCCCTAAGCCTCGGACCTATCAAATTGGTCAAATATGAAAATTTCAAAAGTGTCCCAATTTCTGCTTTAAACTTTAGGTACCATCCCAAAATGTATCACTGAGGTGACAGAAGATGGTTTTGGAGCTTGATTTTTGAATAGGAGCTTTACCGGTTTTGTGACGTATGAGAAATTCCATATGCCCAAGACCTATCGATTTGGTCAAAAATGAACATTTCAATAGTGCCCCAAGTACTCAATACTTTAGGTACCATCCCAAAATGTATCACTGAGGTGACAGAAGTAGATTTCGCAGCATGATTTTTTAACAGGAGCTTTAACGGTTTTGTGACGTATGAGAAATTCCCTATGCCCCAGACCTATCGAATTGGTCAAAAATTTTCAGTTCAAAAGTGCCCCAATTTCTGCTTTAAACTTTAGGTACAATCCGAAAATGTATCACTGAGGTGACAGTAGTAGATTTCGAAGCATGATTTTTTAACAGGAGCTTTAACGGTTTTGTGACGTATGAGAAATTCCCTAAGCCTTGGACCTATCAAATTGGTCAAATATGAAAATTTCAAAAGTGCCCCAATTTCTGCTTTAAACTTTAGGTACCATCCCAAAATGTATCACTGAGGTGACAGAAGATGATTTTGGAGCATGGTTTTTGAACAGGCACTTTAACGGTTTTGTGACATATTAGAAATTCCCTAAGCCCCGGTCCTATCGAGTTGGTCAAAAATGAAAATTTAAAAAGTACCCCTATTTCTGCTTTAAACTTAAGGTACCATTCCAAAATGTATCACTGAGGTGACAGAAGTTGATTTCGGAGCATGATTTTTGAACAGGTCCTTTAACGGTTTTGTGACATATAATAACTTACCTAAGCCCAGGACCTATCGAATTGATCAAAAATTAAAATTTAAAAAGTGCCCCTATTTCTGCTTTAAACTTTAGGTACTATTCCAAAATGTATCACTGAGGTGACAGTAGTTGATTTCGGAACATAATTTTTGAACAGGAGCTTTAACGGTTTTGTGACATATGATAACTTACCTAAGCCCCGAACCTATCGAATTGGTCAAAAATGAAAATTTCAAAAGTGCCCCTATTTCTGCTTTAAACTTTAGGTACAATTCCAAAATGTATCACTGAGGTGACAGAAGTTGATTTCGTAACATCATTTTTGAACAGTAGCTTTAACGTTTTTGTGACATATGATAACTTACCTAAGCCCCGGACCCATCGAATTGGTCAAAAATGAAAATGTCAAAAGTGCCCCTATTTCTGCTTTAAACTTAAGGTACCATTCCAAAATGTATCACTGAGGTGACAGAAGTTGATTTCGGAGCATGATTTTTGAACAGGAGCTTTAACAGATTTGTGACATATGATAACTTACCTAAGCCCCAGACCTATCGAATTGGTCAAAAATGAAAATTTCGAAAGTGCCCCTATTTCTGCTTTAAACTTTAGGTACTATTCCAAAATGTATCACTGAGGTGACAGTAGTTGATTTCGGAACATAATTTTTGAACAGGAGCTTTAACGGTTTTGTGACATATGATAACTTACCTAAGCCCCGAACCTATCGAATTGGTCAAAAATGAAAATTTCAAAAGTGCCCCTATTTCTGCTTTAAACTTTAGGTACTATTCCAAAATGTATCACTGAGGTGACAGAAGTTGATTTCGTAACATCATTTTTGAACAGTAGCTTTAACGTTTTTGTGACATATGATAACTTACCTAAGCCCCGGACCCATCGAATTGGTCAAAAATGAAAATGTCAAAAGTGCCCCTATTTCTGCTTTAAACTTAAGGTACCATTCCAAAATGTATCACTGAGGTGACAGAAGTTGATTTCGGAACATAATTTTTGAACAGGAGCTTTAACGGTTTTGTGACATATGATAACTTACCTAAGCCCCGAACCTATCAAATTGATCAAAAATGAACATTTCAAAAGTGCCCCTATTTCTGCTTTAAACTTTAGGTACTATTCCAAAATGTATCACTGAAGTGACAGAAGTAGATTTCATAACATAATTTTTGAACAGGAGCTTTAACGGTTTTGTGACATATGATAACTTACCTAAGCCCCGGACCTATCGAATTGATCAAAAATGAAAATTTCAAAAGTGCCCCTATTTTTGCTTTAAACTTTAGGTACTATTCCAAAATGTATCACTGAAGTGACAGAAGTAGATTTCGGAACATAATTTTTGAACAGGAGCTTTAACGGTTTTGTGACATATGATAACTTACCTAAGCCCCGAACCTATCGAATTGGTCAAAAATGTAAATTTCAAAAGTGCCCCTATTTCTGCTTTAAACTTTAGGTACTATTCCAAAATGTATAATTGAGGTGACAGAAGTTGATTTCGGAACATAATTTTTGAACAGGAGCTTTAACGGTTTTGTGACATAAGATAACTTACCTAAGCCCCGGACCTATCGAATTGATCAAAAATGAAAAATTCAAAAGTGCCCCTATTTCTGCTTTAAACTTTAGGTACTATTCCAAAATGTATCACTGAGGTGACAGAAGTTGATTTCGGAACATCATTTTTGAACAGGAGCTTTAACGGTTTTGTGACATATGATAACTTACCTAAGCCCCGAACCTATCGAATTGGTCAAAAATGAACATTTAAAAAGTACCTCTATTTCTGCTTTAAACTTAAGGTACCATTCCAAAATGTATCACTGAGGTGACAGAAGTTGATTTCGGAGCATGATTTTTGAACAGGTCCTTTAACGGTTTTGTGACATATAATAACTTACCTAAGCCCAGGACCTATCGAATTGATCAAAAATTAAAATTTAAAAAGTGCCCCTATTTCTGCTTTAAACTTTAGGTACTATTCCAAAATGTATCACTGAGGTGACAGTAGTTGATTTCGGAACATAATTTTTGAACAGGAGCTTTAACGGTTTTGTGACATATGATAACTTACCTAAGCCCCGAACCTATCGAATTGGTCAAAAATGAAAATTTCAAAAGTGCCCCTATTTCTGCTTTAAACTTTAGGTACAATTCCAAAATGTATCACTGAGGTGACAGAAGTTGATTTCGTAACATCATTTTTGAACAGTAGCTTTAACGTTTTTGTGACATATGATAACTTACCTAAGCCCCGGACCCATCGAATTGGTCAAAAATGAAAATGTCAAAAGTGCCCCTATTTCTGCTTTAAACTTAAGGTACCATTCCAAAATGTATCACTGAGGTGACAGAAGTTGATTTCGGAGCATGATTTTTGAACAGGAGCTTTAACAGATTTGTGACATATGATAACTTACCTAAGCCCCAGACCTATCGAATTGGTCAAAAATGAAAATTTCGAAAGTGCCCCTATTTCTGCTTTAAACTTTAGGTACTATTCCAAAATGTATCACTGAGGTGACAGTAGTTGATTTCGGAACATAATTTTTGAACAGGAGCTTTAACGGTTTTGTGACATATGATAACTTACCTAAGCCCCGAACCTATCGAATTGGTCAAAAATGAAAATTTCAAAAGTGCCCCTATTTCTGCTTTAAACTTTAGGTACTATTCCAAAATGTATCACTGAGGTGACAGAAGTTGATTTCGTAACATCATTTTTGAACAGTAGCTTTAACGTTTTTGTGACATATGATAACTTACCTAAGCCCCGGACCCATCGAATTGGTCAAAAATGAAAATGTCAAAAGTGCCCCTATTTCTGCTTTAAACTTAAGGTACCATTCCAAAATGTATCACTGAGGTGACAGAAGTTGATTTCGGAACATAATTTTTGAACAGGAGCTTTAACGGTTTTGTGACATATGATAACTTACCTAAGCCCCGAACCTATCAAATTGATCAAAAATGAACATTTCAAAAGTGCCCCTATTTCTGCTTTAAACTTTAGGTACTATTCCAAAATGTATCACTGAAGTGACAGAAGTAGATTTCATAACATAATTTTTGAACAGGAGCTTTAACGGTTTTGTGACATATGATAACTTACCTAAGCCCCGGACCTATCGAATTGATCAAAAATGAAAATTTCAAAAGTGCCCCTATTTTTGCTTTAAACTTTAGGTACTATTCCAAAATGTATCACTGAAGTGACAGAAGTAGATTTCGGAACATAATTTTTGAACAGGAGCTTTAACGGTTTTGTGACATATGATAACTTACCTAAGCCCCGAACCTATCGAATTGGTCAAAAATGTAAATTTCAAAAGTGCCCCTATTTCTGCTTTAAACTTTAGGTACTATTCCAAAATGTATAATTGAGGTGACAGAAGTTGATTTCGGAACATAATTTTTGAACAGGAGCTTTAACGGTTTTGTGACATAAGATAACTTACCTAAGCCCCGGACCTATCGAATTGATCAAAAATGAAAAATTCAAAAGTGCCCCTATTTCTGCTTTAAACTTTAGGTACTATTCCAAAATGTATCACTGAGGTGACAGAAGTTGATTTCGGAACATCATTTTTGAACAGGAGCTTTAACGGTTTTGTGACATATGATAACTTACCTAAGCCCCGAACCTATCGAATTGGTCAAAAATGAACATTTAAAAAGTACCTCTATTTCTGCTTTAAACTTAAGGTACCATTCCAAAATGTATCACTGAGGTGACAGAAGTTGATTTCGGAGCATGATTTTTGAACAGGTCCTTTAACGGTTTTGTGACATATAATAACTTACCTAAGCCCAGGACCTATCGAATTGATCAAAAATGAAAATTTCAACAGTGCCCCTATTTCTGCTTTAAACTTTAGGTACTATTCCAAAATGTATCACTGAGGTGACAGTAGTTGATTTCGGAACATAATTTTTGAACAGGAGCTTTAACGGTTTTGTGACATATGATAACTTACCTAAGCCCCGAACCTATCGAATTGGTCAAAAATGAAAATTTCAAAAGTGCCCCTATTTCTGCTTTAAACTTTAGGTACTATTCCAAAATGTATCACTGAGGTGACAGAAGTTGATTTCGTAACATCATTTTTGAACAGTAGCTTTAACGGTTTTGTGACATATGATAACTTACCTAAGCCCCGGACCCATCGAATTGGTCAAAAATGAAAATGTCAAAATGCCCCTATTTCTGCTTTAAACTTAAGGTACCATTCCAAAATGTATCACTGAGGTGACAGAAGTTGATTTCGGAGCATGATTTTTGAACAGGAGCTTTAACAGATTTGTGACATATGATAACTTACCTAAGCCCCAGACCTATCGAATTGGTCAAAAATGAAAATTTCGAAAGTGCCCCTATTTCTGCTTTAAACTTTAGGTACTATTCCAAAATGTATCACTGAGGTGACAGAAGTTGATTTCGGAACATAATTTTTGAACAGGAGCTTTAACGGTTTTGTGACATATGATAACTTACCTAAGCCCCGAACCTATCAAATTGATCAAAAATGAACATTTCAAAAGTGCCCCTATTTCTGCTTTAAACTTTAGGTACTATTCCAAAATGTATCACTGAGGTGACAGAAGTTGATTTCGGAACATAATTTTTGAACAGGAGCTTTAACGGTTTTGTGACATATGATAACTTACCTAAGCCCCGGACCTATCGAATTGATCAAAAATGAAAATTTCAAAAGTGCCCCTATTTTTGCTTTAAACTTTAGGTACTATTCCAAAATGTATCACTGAAGTGACAGAAGTAGATTTCGGAACATAATTTTTGAACAGGAGCTTTAACTGTTTTGTGACATATGATAACTTACCTAAGCCCCGGACCTATCGAATTGGTCAAAAATGTAAATTTCAAAAGTGCCCCTATTTCTGCTTTAAACTTTAGGTACTATTCCAAAATGTATAATTGAGGTGACAGAAGTTGATTTCGGAACATAATTTTTGAACAGGAGCTTTAACGGTTTTGTGACATATGATAACTTACCTAAGCCCCGGACCTATCGAATTGATCAAAAATGAAAAATTCAAAAGTGCCCCTATTTCTGCTTTAAACTTTAGGTACTATTCCAAAATGTATCACTGAGGTGACAGAAGTTGATTTCGGAACATCATTTTTGAACAGGAGCTTTAACGGTTTTGTGACATATGATAACTTACCTAAGCCCCGAACCTATCGAATTGGTCAAAAATGAAAATTTAAAAAGTACCCCTATTTCTGCTTTAAACTTAAGGTACCATTCCAAAATGTATCACTGAGGTGACAGAAGTTGATTTCGGAGCATGATTTTTGAACAGGTCCTTTAACGGTTTTGTGACATATAATAACTTACCTAAGCCCAGGACCTATCGAATTGATCAAAAATGAAAATTTCAACAGTGCCCCTATTTCTGCTTTAAACTTTAGGTACTATTCCAAAATGTAACACTGAGGTGACAGAAGTTGATTTCGTAACATCATTTTTGAACAGTAGCTTTAACGGTTTTGTGACATATGATAACTTACCTAAGCCCCGGACCCATCGAATTGGTCAAAAATGAAAATGTCAAAAGTGCCCCTAT
Source organism: Pseudophryne corroboree (assembly GCF_028390025.1). Lineage (NCBI taxonomy): Eukaryota > Metazoa > Chordata > Amphibia > Anura > Myobatrachidae > Pseudophryne > Pseudophryne corroboree. The sequence goes on along the minus strand of NC_086446.1, from coordinate 60,088,344 downwards.
TTCTGCTTTAAACTTAAGGTACCATTCCAAAATGTATCACTGAGGTGACAGAAGTTGATTTCGGAGCATGATTTTTGAACAGGAGCTTTAACAGATGTGTGACATATGATAACTTACCTAAGCCCCAGACCTATCGAATTGGTCAAAAATGAAAATTTCGAAAGTGCCCCTATTTCTGCTTTAAACTTTAGGTACTATTCCAAAATGTATCACTGAGGTGACAGAAGTTGATTTCGGAACATAATTTTTGAACAGGAGCTTTAACGGTTTTGTGACATATGATAACTTACCTAAGCCCCGAACCTATCAAATTGATCAAAAATGAACATTTCAAAAGTGCCCCTATTTCTGCTTTAAACTTTAGGTACTATTCCAAAATGTATCACTGAGGTGACAGAAGTTGATTTCGGAACATAATTTTTGAACAGGAGCTTTAACGGTTTTGTGACATATGATAACTTACCTAAGCCCCGGACCTATCGAATTGATCAAAAATGAAAATTTCAAAAGTGCCCCTATTTTTGCTTTAAACTTTAGGTACTATTCCAAAATGTATCACTGAAGTGACAGAAGTAGATTTCGGAACATAATTTTTGAACAGGAGCTTTAACTGTTTTGTGACATATGATAACTTACCTAAGCCCCGGACCTATCGAATTGGTCAAAAATGTAAATTTCAAAAGTGCCCCTATTTCTGCTTTAAACTTTAGGTACTATTCCAAAATGTATAATGGAGGTGACAGAAGTTGATTTCGGAACATAATTTTTGAACAGGAGCTTTAACGGTTTTGTGACATATGATAACTTACCTAAGCCCCGGACCTATCGAATTGATCAAAAATGAAAAATTCAAAAGTGCCCCTATTTCTGCTTTAAACTTTAGGTACTATTCCAAAATGTATCACTGAGGTGACAGAAGTTGATTTCGGAACATCATTTTTGAACAGGAGCTTTAACGGTTTTGTGACATATGATAACTTACCTAAGCCCCGAACCTATCGAATTGGTCAAAAATGAAAATTTAAAAAGTACCCCTATTTCTGCTTTAAACTTAAGGTACCATTCCAAAATGTATCACTGAGGTGACAGAAGTTGATTTCGGAGCATGATTTTTGAACAGGTCCTTTAACGGTTTTGTGACATATAATAACTTACCTAAGCCCAGGACCTATCGAATTGATCAAAAATGAAAATTTCAACAGTGCCCCTATTTCTGCTTTAAACTTTAGGTACTATTCCAAAATGTAACACTGAGGTGACAGAAGTTGATTTCGTAACATCATTTTTGAACAGTAGCTTTAACGGTTTTGTGACATATGATAACTTACCTAAGCCCCGGACCCATCGAATTGGTCAAAAATGAAAATGTCAAAAGTGCCCCTATTTCTGCTTTAAACTTAAGGTACCATTCCAAAATGTATCACTGAGGTGACAGAAGTTGATTTCGGAGCATGATTTTTGAACAGGAGCTTTAACAGATGTGTGACATATGATAACTTACCTAAGCCCCAGACCTATCGAATTGGTCAAAAATGAAAATTTCGAAAGTGCCCCTATTTCTGCTTTAAACTTTAGGTACTATTCCAAAATGTATCACTGAGGTGACAGAAGTTGATTTCGGAACATAATTTTTGAACAGGAGCTTTAACGGTTTTGTGACATATGATAACTTACCTAAGCCCCGAACCTATCAAATTGATCAAAAATGAACATTTCAAAAGTGCCCCTATTTCTGCTTTAAACTTTAGGTACTATTCCAAAATGTATCACTGAGGTGACAGAAGTTGATTTCGGAACATAATTTTTGAACAGGAGCTTTAATAGTTTTGTGACATATGATAACTTAACTAAGCCCCGGACCTACCAAATTGGTCAAAAATGAAAATTTCAAAAGTGTCCCTATTTCTGCTTTATACTTTAGGTACTATTCCAAAATGTATCACTGAGGTGACAGAAGTTGATTTCGGAACATAATTTTTGAACAGGAGCTTTAACGGTTTTGTGACATATGATAACTTACCTAAGCCCCGGACCTATCGAATTGATCAAAAATGAAAATTTCAAAAGTGCCCCTATTTTTGCTTTAAACTTTAGGTACTATTCCAAAATGTATCACTGAAGTGACAGAAGTTGATTTCGGAACATAATTTTTGAACAGGAGCTTTAACGGTTTTGTGACATATGATAACTTACCTAAGCCCCGGACCTATCGAATTGGTCAAAAATGAAAATTTCAAAAGTGCCTCTATTTCTGCTTTAAACTTTAGGTACTATTCCAAAATGTATAATTGAGGTGACAGAAGTTGATTTCGGAACATAATTTTTGAACAGGAGCTTTAACGGTTTTGTGACATATGATAACTTACCTAAGCCCCGGACCTATCGAATTGATCAAAAATGAAAAATTCAAAAGTGCCCCTATTTCTGCTTTAAACTTTAGGTACTATTCCAAAATGTATCACTGAGGTGACAGAAGTTGATTTCGGAACATGATTTTTGAACAGGTCCTTTAACGGTTTTGTGACATATGATAACTTACCTAAGCCCCGGACCTATCTAATTGATCAAAAATGAAAATTTCAAAAGTGCCCCTATTTCTGCTTTAAACTTTAGGTACTATTCCAAAATGTATCACTGAGGTGACAGAATTTGATTTCGGAGCATGATTTTTGAACAGGAGCTTTAACAGATTTGTGACATATGATAACTTACCTAAGCCCCAGACCTATCGAATTGGTCAAAAATGAAAATTTCGAAAGTGCCCCAATTTCTGCTTTAAACTCTAGGTACTATTCCAAAATGTATCACTGAGGTGACAGAAGTTGATTTTGGAGCAAGATTTTTGAACAGGAGCATTAACGGTTTTGTTACATATGATAACTTACCTAAGCCCCGGACCTATCGAATTGGTCAAAAATGAAAATTTCAAAAGTGCCCCTATTTCTGCTTTAAACTTTAGGTACTATTCCAAAATGTATCACTGAGGTGACAGAAGTTGATTTCGGAGCATGATTTTTGAACAGGAGCATTAACGGTTTTGTTACATATGATAACTTACCTAAGCCCCGGACCTATCGAATTGGTCAAAAATAAAAATTTCAAAAGTGCCTCTATTTCTGCTTTAAACTTTAGGTACTATTCCAAAATGAATCACTGAGGTGACAGAAGTTGATTTCGGAGCATGATTTTTGAACAGGAGCATTAACGGTTTTGTGACATATGATAACTTACCTAAGCCCCGGACCTATCGAATTGATCAAAAATGAAAATTTCAAAAGTGCCCCTATTTCTGCTTTAAACTTTAGGTACTATTCCAAAATGTATCACTGAGGTGACAGAAGTTGATTTCGGAACATAATTTTTGAACAGGAGCTTTAATGGTTTTGTGACATATGATAACTTACCTAAGCCCCGGACCTATCGAATTGGTCAAAAATGAAAATTTCAAAAGTGCCCCTATTTCTGCTTTAAACTTTAGGTACTATTCCAAAATGTATCACTGAGGTGACAGAAGTTGATTTTGGAGCATGATTTTTGAACAGGAGCATTAACGGTCTTCTGACATATGATAACTTACCTAAGCCCCGAACCTATCAAATTGATCAAAAATGAAAATTTCAAAAGTGCCCCTATTTCTGCTTTAAACTTTAGGTACTATTCCAAAATGTATCACTGAGGTGACAGAAGTTGATTTCGGAACAAAATTTTTGAACAGGAGCTTTAATGGTTTTGTGACATATGATAACTTACCTAAGCCCCGGACCTATCGAATTGGTCAAAAAATGAAAATTTCAAAAGTGCCCCTATTTCTGCTTTAAACTTTAGGTACTATTCCAAAATGTATCACTGAGGTGACAGAAGTTGATTTTGGAGCATGATTTTTGAACAGGAGCATTAACGGTTTTGTTACATATGATAACTTACCTAAGCCCCGGACCCATCGAATTGGTCAAAAATGAAAAATTCAAAAGTGCCCCTATTTCTGCTTTAAACTTTAGGTACTATTCCAAAATGTATCACTGAGGTGACAGAAGTTGATTTCGGAACATCATTTTTGAACAGGAGCTTTAATAGTTTTGTGACATATGATAACTTAACTAAGCCCCGGACCTACCAAATTGGTCAAAAATGAAAATTTCAAAAGTGTCCCTGTTTCTGCTTTATACTTTAGGTACTATTCCAAAATGTATCACTGAGGTGACAGAAGTTGATTTCGGAACATAATTTTTGAACAGGAGCTTTAACGGTTTTGTGACATATGATAACTTACCTAAGCCCCGGACCTATCGAATTGATCAAAAATGAAAATTTCAAAAGTGCCCCTATTTCTGCTTTAAACTTTAGGTACTATTCCAAAATGTATAATTGAGGTGACAGAAGTTGATTTCGGAACATAATTTTTGAACAGGAGCTTTAACGGTTTTGTGACATATGATAACTTACCTAAGCCCCGGACCTATCGAATTGATCAAAAATGAAAAATTCAAAAGTGCCCCTATTTCTGCTTTAAACTTTAGGTACTATTCCAAAATGTATCACTGAGGTGACAGAAGTTGATTTCGGAACATCATTTTTGAACAGGAGCTTTAACGGTTTTGTGACATATGATAACTTACCTAAGCCCCGAACCTATCGAATTGGTCAAAAATGAAAATTTAAAAAGTACCCCTATTTCTGCTTTAAACTTAAGGTACCATTCCAAAATGTATCACTGAGGTGACAGAAGTTGATTTCGGAGCATGATTTTTGAACAGGTCCTTTAACGGTTTTGTGACATATAATAACTTACCTAAGCCCAGGACCTATCGAATTGATCAAAAATGAAAATTTCAACAGTGCCCCTATTTCTGCTTTAAACTTTAGGTACTATTCCAAAATGTAACACTGAGGTGACAGAAGTTGATTTCGTAACATCATTTTTGAACAGTAGCTTTAACGGTTTTGTGACATATGATAACTTACCTAAGCCCCGGACCCATCGAATTGGTCAAAAATGAAAATGTCAAAAGTGCCCCTATTTCTGCTTTAAACTTAAGGTACCATTCCAAAATGTATCACTGAGGTGACAGAAGTTGATTTCGGAGCATGATTTTTGAACAGGAGCTTTAACAGATTTGTGACATATGATAACTTACCTAAGCCCCGGACCCATCGAATTGGTCAAAAATGAAAATTTCGAAAGTGCCCCTATTTCTGCTTTAAACTTTAGGTACTATTCCAAAATGTATCACTGAGGTGACAGAAGTTGATTTCGGAACATAATTTTTGAACAGGAGCTTTAACGGTTTTGTGACATATGATAACTTACCTAAGCCCCGAACCTATCAAATTGATCAAAAATGAACATTTCAAAAGTGCCCCTATTTCTGCTTTAAACTTTAGGTACTATTCCAAAATGTATCACTGAGGTGACAGAAGTTGATTTCGGAACATAATTTTTGAACAGGAGCTTTAATAGTTTTGTGACATATGATAACTTAACTAAGCCCCGGACCTACCAAATTGGTCAAAAATGAAAATTTCAAAAGTGTCCCTATTTCTGCTTTATACTTTAGGTACTATTCCAAAATGTATCACTGAGGTGACAGAAGTTGATTTCGGAACATAATTTTTGAACAGGAGCTTTAACGGTTTTGTGACATATGATAACTTACCTAAGCCCCGGACCTATCGAATTGATCAAAAATGAAAATTTCAAAAGTGCCCCTATTTTTGCTTTAAACTTTAGGTACTATTCCAAAATGTATCACTGAAGTGACAGAAGTTGATTTCGGAACATAATTTTTGAACAGGAGCTTTAACGGTTTTGTGACATATGATAACTTACCTAAGCCCCGGACCTATCGAATTGGTCAAAAATGAAAATTTCAAAAGTGCCTCTATTTCTGCTTTAAACTTTAGGTACTATTCCAAAATGTATAATTGAGGTGACAGAAGTTGATTTCGGAACATAATTTTTGAACAGGAGCTTTAACGGTTTTGTGACATATGATAACTTACCTAAGCCCCGGACCTATCGAATTGATCAAAAATGAAAAATTCAAAAGTGCCCCTATTTCTGCTTTAAACTTTAGGTACTATTCCAAAATGTATCACTGAGGTGACAGAAGTTGATTTCGGAACATGATTTTTGAACAGGTCCTTTAACGGTTTTGTGACATATGATAACTTACCTAAGCCCCGGACCTATCTAATTGATCAAAAATGAAAATTTCAAAAGTGCCCCTATTTCTGCTTTAAACTTTAGGTACTATTCCAAAATGTATCACTGAGGTGACAGAATTTGATTTCGGAGCATGATTTTTGAACAGGAGCTTTAACAGATTTGTGACATATGATAACTTACCTAAGCCCCAGACCTATCGAATTGGTCAAAAATGAAAATTTCGAAAGTGCCCCAATTTCTGCTTTAAACTCTAGGTACTATTCCAAAATGTATCACTGAGGTGACAGAAGTTGATTTTGGAGCAAGATTTTTGAACAGGAGCATTAACGGTTTTGTTACATATGATAACTTACCTAAGCCCCGGACCTATCGAATTGGTCAAAAATGAAAATTTCAAAAGTGCCCCTATTTCTGCTTTAAACTTTAGGTACTATTCCAAAATGTATCACTGAGGTGACAGAAGTTGATTTCGGAGCATGATTTTTGAACAGGAGCATTAACGGTTTTGTTACATATGATAACTTACCTAAGCCCCGGACCTATCGAATTGGTCAAAAATAAAAATTTCAAAAGTGCCTCTATTTCTGCTTTAAACTTTAGGTACTATTCCAAAATGAATCACTGAGGTGACAGAAGTTGATTTCGGAGCATGATTTTTGAACAGGAGCATTAACGGTTTTGTGACATATGATAACTTACCTAAGCCCCGGACCTATCGAATTGATCAAAAATGAAAATTTCAAAAGTGCCCCTATTTCTGCTTTAAACTTTAGGTACTATTCCAAAATGTATCACTGAGGTGACAGAAGTTGATTTCGGAACATAATTTTTGAACAGGAGCTTTAATGGTTTTGTGACATATGATAACTTACCTAAGCCCCGGACCTATCGAATTGGTCAAAAATGAAAATTTCAAAAGTGCCCCTATTTCTGCTTTAAACTTTAGGTACTATTCCAAAATGTATCACTGAGGTGACAGAAGTTGATTTTGGAGCATGATTTTTGAACAGGAGCATTAACGGTCTTGTGACATATGATAACTTACCTAAGCCCCGAACCTATCAAATTGATCAAAAATGAAAATTTCAAAAGTGCCCCTATTTCTGCTTTAAACTTTAGGTACTATTCCAAAATGTATCACTGAGGTGACAGAAGTTGATTTCGGAACAAAATTTTTGAACAGGAGCTTTAATGGTTTTGTGACATATGATAACTTACCTAAGCCCCGGACCTATCGAATTGGTCAAAAAATGAAAATTTCAAAAGTGCCCCTATTTCTGCTTTAAACTTTAGGTACTATTCCAAAATGTATCACTGAGGTGACAGAAGTTGATTTTGGAGCATGATTTTTGAACAGGAGCATTAACGGTTTTGTTACATATGATAACTTACCTAAGCCCCGGACCCATCGAATTGGTCAAAAATGAAAAATTCAAAAGTGCCCCTATTTCTGCTTTAAACTTTAGGTACTATTCCAAAATGTATCACTGAGGTGACAGAAGTTGATTTCGGAACATCATTTTTGAACAGGAGCTTTAATAGTTTTGTGACATATGATAACTTAACTAAGCCCCGGACCTACCAAATTGGTCAAAAATGAAAATTTCAAAAGTGTCCCTGTTTCTGCTTTATACTTTAGGTACTATTCCAAAATGTATCACTGAGGTGACAGAAGTTGATTTCGGAACATAATTTTTGAACAGGAGCTTTAACGGTTTTGTGACATATGATAACTTACCTAAGCCCCGGACCTATCGAATTGATCAAAAATGAAAATTTCAAAAGTGCCCCTATTTCTGCTTTAAACTTTAGGTACTATTCCAAAATGTATAATTGAGGTGACAGAAGTTGATTTCGGAACATAATTTTTGAACAGGAGCTTTAACGGTTTTGTGACATATGATAACTTACCTAAGCCCCGGACCTATCGAATTGATCAAAAATGAAAAATTCAAAAGTGCCCCTATTTCTGCTTTAAACTTTAGGTACTATTCCAAAATGTATCACTGAGGTGACAGAAGTTGATTTCGGAACATCATTTTTGAACAGGAGCTTTAACGGTTTTGTGACATATGATAACTTACCTAAGCCCCGGACCCATCGAATTGGTCAAAAATGAAAATTTCAAAAGTGCCCCTATTTCTGCTTTAAACTTAAGGTACCATTCCAAAATGTATCACTGAGGTGACAGAAGTTGATTTCAGAGCATGATTTTTGAACAGGTCCTTTAACGGTTTTGTGACATATGATAACTTACCTAAGCCCCGGACCTATCTAATTGATCAAAAATGAAAATTTCAAAAGTGCCCCTATTTCTGCTTTAAACTTTAGGTACTATTCCAAAATGTATCACTGAGGTGACAGAATTTGATTTCGGAGCATGATTTTTAAACAGGAGCTTTAACAGATTTGTGACATATGATAACTTACCTAAGCCCCAGACCTATCGAATTGGTCAAAAATGAAAATTTCGAAAGTGCCCCAATTTTTGCTTTAAACTCTAGGTACTATTCCAAAATGTATCACTGAGGTGACAGAAGTTGATTTTGGAGCAAGATTTTTGAACAGGAGCATTAACGGTTTTGTTACATATGATAACTTACCTAAGCCCCGGACCTATCGAATTGGTCAAAAATGAAAATTTCAAAAGTGCCCCTATTTCTGCTTTAAACTTTAGGTACTATTCCAAAATGTATCACTGAGGTGACAGAAGTTGATTTCGGAGCATGATTTTTGAACAGGAGCATTAACGGTTTTGTTACATATGATAACTTACCTAAGCCCCGGACCTATCGAATTGGTCAAAAATAAAAATTTCAAAAGTGCCTCTATTTCTGCTTTAAACTTTAGGTACTATTCCAAAATGAATCACTGAGGTGACAGAAGTTGATTTCGGAGCATGATTTTTGAACAGGAGCATTAACGGTTTTGTGACATATGATAACTTACCTAAGCCCCGGACCTATCGAATTGATCAAAAATGAAAATTTCAAAAGTGCCCCTATTTCTGCTTTAAACTTTAGGTACTATTCCAAAATGTATCACTGAGGTGACAGAAGTTGATTTCGGAACATAATTTTTGAACAGGAGCTTTAATGGTTTTGTGACATATGATAACTTACCTAAGCCCCGGACCTATCGAATTGGTCAAAAATGAAAATTTCAAAAGTGCCCCTATTTCTGCTTTAAACTTTAGGTACTATTCCAAAATGTATCACTGAGGTGACAGAAGTTGATTTTGGAGCATGATTTTTGAACAGGAGCATTAACGGTCTTGTGACATATGATAACTTACCTAAGCCCCGAACCTATCAAATTGATCAAAAATGAAAATTTCAAAAGTGCCCCTATTTCTGCTTTAAACTTTAGGTACTATTCCAAAATGTATCACTGAGGTGACAGAAGTTGATTTCGGAACAAAATTTTTGAACAGGAGCTTTAATGGTTTTGTGACATATGATAACTTACCTAAGCCCCGGACCTATCGAATTGGTCAAAAAATGAAAATTTCAAAAGTGCCCCTATTTCTGCTTTAAACTTTAGGTACTATTCCAAAATGTATCACTGAGGTGACAGAAGTTGATTTTGGAGCATGATTTTTGAACAGGAGCATTAACGGTTTTGTTACATATGATAACTTACCTAAGCCCCGGACACATCGAATTGGTCAAAAATGAAAAATTCAAAAGTGCCCCTATTTCTGCTTTAAACTTTAGGTACTATTCCAAAATGTATCACTGAGGTGACAGAAGTTGATTTCGGAACATCATTTTTGAACAGGAGCTTTAACGGTTTTGTGACATATGATAACTTACCTAAGCCCCGAACCTATCGAATTGGTCAAAAATGAAAATTTAAAAAGTACCCCTATTTCTGCTTTAAACTTAAGGTACCATTCCAAAATGTATCACTGAGGTGACAGAAGTTGATTTCGGAGCATGATTTTTGAACAGGTCCTTTAACGGTTTTGTGACATATAATAACTTACCTAAGCCCAGGACCTATCGAATTGATCAAAAATGAAAATTTCAACAGTGCCCCTATTTCTGCTTTAAACTTTAGGTACTATTCCAAAATGTATCACTGAGGTGACAGAAGTTGATTTCGTAACATCATTTTTGAACAGTAGCTTTAACGGTTTTGTGACATATGATAACTTACCTAAGCCCCGGACCCATCGAATTGGTCAAAAATGAAAATGTCAAAAGTGCCCCTATTTCTGCTTTAAACTTAAGGTACCATTCCAAAATGTATCACTGAGGTGACAGAAGTTGATTTCGGAGCATGATTTTTGAACAGGAGCTTTAACAGATTTGTGACATATGATAACTTACCTAAGCCCCAGACCTATCGAATTGGTCAAAAATGAAAATTTCGAAAGTGCCCCTATTTCTGCTTTAAACTTTAGGTACTATTCCAAAATGTATCACTGAGGTGACAGAAGTTGATTTCGGAACATAATTTTTGAACAGGAGCTTTAACGGTTTTGTGACATATGATAACTTACCTAAGCCCCGAACCTATCAAATTGATCAAAAATGAACATTTCAAAAGTGCCCCTATTTCTGCTTTAAACTTTAGGTACTATTCCAAAATGTATCACTGAGGTGACAGAAGTTGATTTCGGAACATAATTTTTGAACAGGAGCTTTAATAGTTTTGTGACATATGATAACTTAACTAAGCCCCGGACCTACCAAATTGGTCAAAAATGAAAATTTCAAAAGTGTCCCTATTTCTGCTTTATACTTTAGGTACTATTCCAAAATGTATCACTGAGGTGACAGAAGTTGATTTCGGAACATAATTTTTGAACAGGAGCTTTAACGGTTTTGTGACATATGATAACTTACCTAAGCCCCGGACCTATCGAATTGATCAAAAATGAAAATTTCAAAAGTGCCCCTATTTCTGCTTTAAACTTTAGGTACTATTCCAAAATGTATAATTGAGGTGACAGAAGTTGATTTCGGAACATAATTTTTGAACAGGAGCTTTAACGGTTTTGTGACATATGATAACTTACCTAAGCCCCGGACCTATCGAATTGATCAAAAATGAAAAATTCAAAAGTGCCCCTATTTCTGCTTTAAACTTTAGGTACTATTCCAAAATGTATCACTGAGGTGACAGAATTTGATTTCGGAGCATGATTTTTGAACAGGAGCTTTAACAGATTTGTGACATATGATAACTTACCTAAGCCCCAGACCTATCGAATTGGTCAAAAATGAAAATTTCGAAAGTGCCCCTATTTCTGCTTTAAACTCTAGGTACTATTCCAAAATGTATCACAGAGGTGACAGAAGTTGATTTTGGAGCATGATTTTTGAACAGGAGCATTAACGGTTTTGTTACATATGATAACTTACCTAAGCCCCGGACCTATCGAATTGGTCAAAAATGAAAATTTCAAAAGTGCCCCTATTTCTGCTTTAAACTTTAGGTACTATTCCAAAATGTATCACTGAGGTGACAGAAGTTGATTTCGGAGCATGATTTTTGAACAGGAGCATTAACGGTTTTGTTACATATGATAACTTACCTAAGCCCCGGACCTATCGAATTGGTCAAAAATAAAAATTTCAAAAGTGCCTCTATTTCTGCTTTAAACTTTAGGTACTATTCCAAAATGAATCACTGAGGTGACAGAAGTTGATTTCGGAGCATGATTTTTGAACAGGAGCATTAACGGTTTTGTGACATATGATAACTTACCTAAGCCCCGGACCTATCGAATTGATCAAAAATGAAAATTTCAAAAGTGCCCCTATTTCTGCTTTAAACTTTAGGTACTATTCCAAAATGTATCACTGAGGTGACAGAAGTTGATTTCGGAACATAATTTTTGAACAGGAGCTTTAATGGTTTTGTGACATATGATAACTTACCTAAGCCCCGGACCTATCGAATTGGTCAAAAATGAAAATTTCAAAAGTGCCCCTATTTCTGCTTTAAACTTTAGGTACTATTCCAAAATGTATCACTGAGGTGACAGAAGTTGATTTCGGAGCATGATTTTTGAACAGGAGCATTAACGGTTTTGTTACATATGATAACTTACCTAAGCCCCGGACTTATCGAATTGGTCAAAAATGAAAATTTCAAAAGTGCCCCTATTTCTGCTTTAAACTTTAGGTACTATTCCAAAATGTATCACTGAGGTGACAGAAGTTGATTTCGGAACATAATTTTTGAACAGGAGCTTTAATGGTTTTGTGACATATGATAACTTACCTAAGCCCCGGACCTATCGAATTGGTCAAAAATGAAAATTTCAAAAGTGCCCCTATTTCTGCTTTAAACTTTAGGTACTATTCCAAAATGTATCACTGAGGTGACAGAAGTTGATTTCGGAGCATGATTTTTGAACAGGAGCATTAACGGTTTTGTTACATATGATAACTTACCTAAGCCCCGGACCTATCAAATTGGTCAAAAATGAAAATTTCAAAAGTGCCCCTATTTCTGCTTTAAACTTTAGGTACTATTCCAAAATGTATCACTGAGGTGACAGAAGTTGATTTTGGAGCATGATTTTTGAACAGGAGCATTAACGGTTTTGTTACATATGATAACTTACCTAAGCCCCGGGCCTATCGGATTGGTCAAAAATGAAATTTTCAAAAGTGCACCTATTTCTGCTTTAAACTTTAGGTACTATTCCAAAATGTATCACTGAGGTGACAGAAGTTGATTTTGGAGCATGATTTTTGAACAGGAGCATTAACGGTTTTGTTACATATGATAACTTACCTAAGCCCCGGACCTATCGAATTGGTCAAAAATGAAAATTCCAAAAGTGCACCTATTTCTGCTTTAAACTTTAGGTACTATTCCAAAATGTATCACTGAGGTGACAGAAGTTGATTTCGGAACATAATTTTTGAACAGGAGCTTTAATGGTTTTGTGACATATGATAACTTACCTAAGCCCCGGACCTATCGAATTGATGAAAAATGAAAATTTCAAAAGTGCCCCTATTTCTGCTTTAAACTTTAGGTACTATTCCAAAATGTATCACTGAGGTGACAGAAGTTGATTTCGGAACATAATTTTTGAACAGGAGCTTTAATGGTTTTGTGACATATGATAACTTACCTAAGCCCCGGACCTATCGAATTGGTCAAAAAATGAAAATTTCAAAAGTGCCCCTATTTCTGCTTTAAACTTTAGGTACTATTCCAAAATGTATCACTGAGGTGACAGAAGTTGATTTTGGAGCATGATTTTTGAACAGGAGCATTAACGGTTTTGTTACATATGATAACTTACCTAAGCCCCGGACCTATCGAATTGGTCAAAAATGAAAATTTCAAAAGTGCCTCTATTTCTGCTTTAAACTTTAGGTACTATTCCAAAATGAATCACTGAGGTGACAGAAGTTGATTTCGGAACATAATTTTTGAACAGTAGCTTTAACGGTTTTGTGACATATGATAACTTACCTAAGCCCCGGACCTATCGAATTGGTCAAAAATGAAAATTTCAAAAGTGCCCCTATTTCTGCTTTAAACTTTAGGTACTATTCCAAAATGTATCACTGAGGTGACAGAAGTTGATTTCGGAGCATGATTTTTGAACAGGTGCTTTAACGGTTTTGTGACATATGATAACTTACCTTAGCCCCGGACCTATCGAATTGGTCAAAAATTAAAATTTCAAAAGTGCTCTTATTTCTGCTTTAAACTTTAGGTACTATTCCAAAATGTATCACTGAGGTGACAGAAGTTGATTTCGGAGCATGATTTTTGAACAGGAGCTTTAACGGTTTTGTGACATATGATAACTTACCTAAGCCCCGGACCTATCGAGTTGGTCAAAAATGAAAATTTCAAAAGTGCCCCTATTTCTGCTTTAAACTTTAGGTACTATTCCAAAATGAATCACTGAGGTGACAGAAGTTGATTTCGGAACATAATTTTTGAACAGTAGCTTTAACGGTTTTGTGACATATGATAACTTACCTAAGCCCCGGACCTATCGAATTGGTCAAAAATGAAAATTTCAAAAGTGCCCCTATTTCTGCTTTAAACTTTAGGTACTATTCCAAAATGTATCACTGAGGTGACAGAAGTTGATTTCGGAACATAATTTTTGAACAGGAGCTTTAATGGTTTTGTGACATATGATAACTTACCTAAGCCCCGGACCTATCGAATTGATCAAAAATGAAAATTTCAAAAGTGCCCCTATTTCTGCTTTAAACTTTAGGTACTATTCCAAAATGTATCACTGAGGTGACAGAAGTTGATTTCGGAACATAATTTTTGAACAGGAGCTTTAATGGTTTTGTGACATATGATAACTTACCTAAGCCCCGGACCTATCGAATTGGTCAAAAATGAAAATTTCAAAAGTGCCCCTATTTCTGCTTTAAACTTTAGGTACTATTCCAAAATGTATCACTGAGGTGACAGAAGTTGATTTCGGAGCATGATTTTTGAACAGGAGCATTAACGGTTTTGTTACATATGATAACTTACCTAAGCCCCGGACTTATCGAATTGGTCAAAAATGAAAATTTCAAAAGTGCCCCTATTTCTGCTTTAAACTTTAGGTACTATTCCAAAATGTATCACTGAGGTGACAGAAGTTGATTTCGGAACATAATTTTTGAACAGGAGCTTTAATGGTTTTGTGACATATGATAACTTACCTAAGCCCCGGACCTATCGAATTGGTCAAAAATGAAAATTTCAAAAGTGCCCCTATTTCTGCTTTAAACTTTAGGTACTATTCCAAAATGTATCACTGAGGTGACAGAAGTTGATTTCGGAGCATGATTTTTGAACAGGAGCATTAACGGTTTTGTTACATATGATAACTTACCTAAGCCCCGGACCTATCGAATTGGTCAAAAATGAAAATTTCAAAAGTGCCCCTATTTCTGCTTTAAACTTTAGGTACTATTCCAAAATGTATCACTGAGGTGACAGAAGTTGATTTTGGAGCATGATTTTTGAACAGGAGCATTAACGGTTTTGTTACATATGATAACTTACCTAAGCCCCGGGCCTATCGGATTGGTCAAAAATGAAATTTTCAAAAGTGCACCTATTTCTGCTTTAAACTTTAGGTACTATTCCAAAATGTATCACTGAGGTGACAGAAGTTGATTTTGGAGCATGATTTTTGAACAGGAGCATTAACGGTTTTGTTACATATGATAACTTACCTAAGCCCCGGACCTATCGAATTGGTCAAAAATGAAAATTCCAAAAGTGCACCTATTTCTGCTTTAAACTTTAGGTACTATTCCAAAATGTATCACTGAGGTGACAGAAGTTGATTTCGGAACATAATTTTTGAACAGGAGCTTTAATGGTTTTGTGACATATGATAACTTACCTAAGCCCCGGACCTATCGAATTGATGAAAAATGAAAATTTCAAAAGTGCCCCTATTTCTGCTTTAAACTTTAGGTACTATTCCAAAATGTATCACTGAGGTGACAGAAGTTGATTTCGGAACATAATTTTTGAACAGGAGCTTTAATGGTTTTGTGACATATGATAACTTACCTAAGCCCCGGACCTATCGAATTGGTCAAAAAATGAAAATTTCAAAAGTGCCCCTATTTCTGCTTTAAACTTTAGGTACTATTCCAAAATGTATCACTGAGGTGACAGAAGTTGATTTTGGAGCATGATTTTTGAACAGGAGCATTAACGGTTTTGTTACATATGATAACTTACCTAAGCCCCGGACCTATCGAATTGGTCAAAAATGAAAATTTCAAAAGTGCCTCTATTTCTGCTTTAAACTTTAGGTACTATTCCAAAATGAATCACTGAGGTGACAGAAGTTGATTTCGGAACATAATTTTTGAACAGTAGCTTTAACGGTTTTGTGACATATGATAACTTACCTAAGCCCCGGACCTATCGAATTGGTCAAAAATGAAAATTTCAAAAGTGCCCCTATTTCTGCTTTAAACTTTAGGTACTATTCCAAAATGTATCACTGAGGTGACAGAAGTTGATTTCGGAGCATGATTTTTGAACAGGTGCTTTAACGGTTTTGTGACATATGATAACTTACCTTAGCCCCGGACCTATCGAATTGGTCAAAAATTAAAATTTCAAAAGTGCCCTTATTTCTGCTTTAAACTTTAGGTACTATTCCAAAATGTATCACTGAGGTGACAGAAGTTGATTTCGGAGCATGATTTTTGAACAGGAGCTTTAACGGTTTTGTGACATATGATAACTTACCTAAGCCCCGGACCTATCGAGTTGGTCAAAAATGAAAATTTCAAAAGTGCCCCTATTTCTGCTTTAAACTTTAGGTACTATTCCAAAATGAATCACTGAGGTGACAGAAGTTGATTTCGGAACATAATTTTTGAACAGTAGCTTTAACGGTTTTGTGACATATGATAACTTACCTAAGCCCCGGACCTATCGAATTGGTCAAAAATGAAAATTTCAAAAGTGCCCCTATTTCTGCTTTAAACTTTAGGTACTATTCCAAAATGTATCACTGAGGTGACAGAAGTTGATTTCGGAACATAATTTTTGAACAGGAGCTTTAATGGTTTTGTGACATATGATAACTTACCTAAGCCCCGAACCTATCGAATTGATCAAAAATTAAAATTTCAAAAGTGCCCCTAATTCTGCTTTAAACTTTAGGTACTATTCCAAAATGTATCACTGAGGTGACAGAAGTTGATTTCGGAACATAATTTTTGAACAGGAGCTTTAATGGTTTTGTGACATATGATAACTTACCTAAGCCCCGGACCTATCGAATTGGTCAAAAATGAAAATTTCAAAAGTGCCCCTATTTCTGCTTTAAACTTTAGGTACTATTCCAAAATGTATCACTGAGGTGACAGAAGTTGATTTTGGAGCATGATTTTTGAACAGGAGCATTAACGGTTTTGTTACATATGATAACTTACCTAAGCCCCGGACCTATCGAATTGGTCAAAAATGAAAATTCCAAAAGTGCACCTATTTCTGCTTTAAACTTTAGGTACTATTCCAAAATGTATCACTGAGGTGACAGAAGTTGATTTTGGAGCATGATTTTTGAACAGGAGCATTAACGGTTTTGTTACATATGATAACTTACCTAAGCCCCGGACCTATCGAATTGGTCAAAAATGAAAATTTCAAAAGTGCCCCTATTTCTGCTTTAAACTTTAGGTACTATTCCAAAATGTATCACTGAGGTGACAGAAGTTGATTTTGGAGCATGATTTTTGAACAGGAGCATTAACGGTCTTGTGACATATGATAACTTACCTAAGCCCCGAACCTATCAAATTGATCAAAAATGAAAATTTCAAAAGTGCCCCTATTTCTGCTTTAAACTTTAGGTACTATTCCAAAATGTATCACTGAGGTGACAGAAGTTGATTTCGGAACAAAATTTTTGAACAGGAGCTTTAATGGTTTTGTGACATATGATAACTTACCTAAGCCCCGGACCTATCGAATTGGTCAAAAAATGAAAATTTCAAAAGTGCCCCTATTTCTGCTTTAAACTTTAGGTACTATTCCAAAATGTATCACTGAGGTGACAGAAGTTGATTTTGGAGCATGATTTTTGAACAGGAGCATTAACGGTTTTGTTACATATGATAACTTACCTAAGCCCCGGACACATCGAATTGGTCAAAAATGAAAAATTCAAAAGTGCCCCTATTTCTGCTTTAAACTTTAGGTACTATTCCAAAATGTATCACTGAGGTGACAGAAGTTGATTTCGGAACATCATTTTTGAACAGGAGCTTTAACGGTTTTGTGACATATGATAACTTACCTAAGCCCCGAACCTATCGAATTGGTCAAAAATGAAAATTTAAAAAGTACCCCTATTTCTGCTTTAAACTTAAGGTACCATTCCAAAATGTATCACTGAGGTGACAGAAGTTGATTTCGGAGCATGATTTTTGAACAGGTCCTTTAACGGTTTTGTGACATATAATAACTTACCTAAGCCCAGGACCTATCGAATTGATCAAAAATGAAAATTTCAACAGTGCCCCTATTTCTGCTTTAAACTTTAGGTACTATTCCAAAATGTATCACTGAGGTGACAGAAGTTGATTTCGTAACATCATTTTTGAACAGTAGCTTTAACGGTTTTGTGACATATGATAACTTACCTAAGCCCCGGACCCATCGAATTGGTCAAAAATGAAAATGTCAAAAGTGCCCCTATTTCTGCTTTAAACTTAAGGTACCATTCCAAAATGTATCACTGAGGTGACAGAAGTTGATTTCGGAGCATGATTTTTGAACAGGAGCTTTAACAGATTTGTGACATATGATAACTTACCTAAGCCCCAGACCTATCGAATTGGTCAAAAATGAAAATTTCGAAAGTGCCCCTATTTCTGCTTTAAACTTTAGGTACTATTCCAAAATGTATCACTGAGGTGACAGAAGTTGATTTCGGAACATAATTTTTGAACAGGAGCTTTAACGGTTTTGTGACATATGATAACTTACCTAAGCCCCGAACCTATCAAATTGATCAAAAATGAACATTTCAAAAGTGCCCCTATTTCTGCTTTAAACTTTAGGTACTATTCCAAAATGTATCACTGAGGTGACAGAAGTTGATTTCGGAACATAATTTTTGAACAGGAGCTTTAATAGTTTTGTGACATATGATAACTTAACTAAGCCCCGGACCTACCAAATTGGTCAAAAATGAAAATTTCAAAAGTGTCCCTATTTCTGCTTTATACTTTAGGTACTATTCCAAAATGTATCACTGAGGTGACAGAAGTTGATTTCGGAACATAATTTTTGAACAGGAGCTTTAACGGTTTTGTGACATATGATAACTTACCTAAGCCCCGGACCTATCGAATTGATCAAAAATGAAAATTTCAAAAGTGCCCCTATTTCTGCTTTAAACTTTAGGTACTATTCCAAAATGTATAATTGAGGTGACAGAAGTTGATTTCGGAACATAATTTTTGAACAGGAGCTTTAACGGTTTTGTGACATATGATAACTTACCTAAGCCCCGGACCTATCGAATTGATCAAAAATGAAAAATTCAAAAGTGCCCCTATTTCTGCTTTAAACTTTAGGTACTATTCCAAAATGTATCACTGAGGTGACAGAATTTGATTTCGGAGCATGATTTTTGAACAGGAGCTTTAACAGATTTGTGACATATGATAACTTACCTAAGCCCCAGACCTATCGAATTGGTCAAAAATGAAAATTTCGAAAGTGCCCCTATTTCTGCTTTAAACTCTAGGTACTATTCCAAAATGTATCACAGAGGTGACAGAAGTTGATTTTGGAGCATGATTTTTGAACAGGAGCATTAACGGTTTTGTTACATATGATAACTTACCTAAGCCCCGGACCTATCGAATTGGTCAAAAATGAAAATTTCAAAAGTGCCCCTATTTCTGCTTTAAACTTTAGGTACTATTCCAAAATGTATCACTGAGGTGACAGAAGTTGATTTCGGAGCATGATTTTTGAACAGGAGCATTAACGGTTTTGTTACATATGATAACTTACCTAAGCCCCGGACCTATCGAATTGGTCAAAAATAAAAATTTCAAAAGTGCCTCTATTTCTGCTTTAAACTTTAGGTACTATTCCAAAATGAATCACTGAGGTGACAGAAGTTGATTTCGGAGCATGATTTTTGAACAGGAGCATTAACGGTTTTGTGACATATGATAACTTACCTAAGCCCCGGACCTATCGAATTGATCAAAAATGAAAATTTCAAAAGTGCCCCTATTTCTGCTTTAAACTTTAGGTACTATTCCAAAATGTATCACTGAGGTGACAGAAGTTGATTTCGGAACATAATTTTTGAACAGGAGCTTTAATGGTTTTGTGACATATGATAACTTACCTAAGCCCCGGACCTATCGAATTGGTCAAAAATGAAAATTTCAAAAGTGCCCCTATTTCTGCTTTAAACTTTAGGTACTATTCCAAAATGTATCACTGAGGTGACAGAAGTTGATTTCGGAGCATGATTTTTGAACAGGAGCATTAACGGTTTTGTTACATATGATAACTTACCTAAGCCCCGGACTTATCGAATTGGTCAAAAATGAAAATTTCAAAAGTGCCCCTATTTCTGCTTTAAACTTTAGGTACTATTCCAAAATGTATCACTGAGGTGACAGAAGTTGATTTCGGAACATAATTTTTGAACAGGAGCTTTAATGGTTTTGTGACATATGATAACTTACCTAAGCCCCGGACCTATCGAATTGGTCAAAAATGAAAATTTCAAAAGTGCCCCTATTTCTGCTTTAAACTTTAGGTACTATTCCAAAATGTATCACTGAGGTGACAGAAGTTGATTTCGGAGCATGATTTTTGAACAGGAGCATTAACGGTTTTGTTACATATGATAACTTACCTAAGCCCCGGACCTATCGAATTGGTCAAAAATGAAAATTTCAAAAGTGCCCCTATTTCTGCTTTAAACTTTAGGTACTATTCCAAAATGTATCACTGAGGTGACAGAAGTTGATTTTGGAGCATGATTTTTGAACAGGAGCATTAACGGTTTTGTTACATATGATAACTTACCTAAGCCCCGGGCCTATCGGATTGGTCAAAAATGAAATTTTCAAAAGTGCACCTATTTCTGCTTTAAACTTTAGGTACTATTCCAAAATGTATCACTGAGGTGACAGAAGTTGATTTTGGAGCATGATTTTTGAACAGGAGCATTAACGGTTTTGTTACATATGATAACTTACCTAAGCCCCGGACCTATCGAATTGGTCAAAAATGAAAATTCCAAAAGTGCACCTATTTCTGCTTTAAACTTTAGGTACTATTCCAAAATGTATCACTGAGGTGACAGAAGTTGATTTCGGAACATAATTTTTGAACAGGAGCTTTAATGGTTTTGTGACATATGATAACTTACCTAAGCCCCGGACCTATCGAATTGATGAAAAATGAAAATTTCAAAAGTGCCCCTATTTCTGCTTTAAACTTTAGGTACTATTCCAAAATGTATCACTGAGGTGACAGAAGTTGATTTCGGAACATAATTTTTGAACAGGAGCTTTAATGGTTTTGTGACATATGATAACTTACCTAAGCCCCGGACCTATCGAATTGGTCAAAAAATGAAAATTTCAAAAGTGCCCCTATTTCTGCTTTAAACTTTAGGTACTATTCCAAAATGTATCACTGAGGTGACAGAAGTTGATTTTGGAGCATGATTTTTGAACAGGAGCATTAACGGTTTTGTTACATATGATAACTTACCTAAGCCCCGGACCTATCGAATTGGTCAAAAATGAAAATTTCAAAAGTGCCTCTATTTCTGCTTTAAACTTTAGGTACTATTCCAAAATGAATCACTGAGGTGACAGAAGTTGATTTCGGAACATAATTTTTGAACAGTAGCTTTAACGGTTTTGTGACATATGATAACTTACCTAAGCCCCGGACCTATCGAATTGGTCAAAAATGAAAATTTCAAAAGTGCCCCTATTTCTGCTTTAAACTTTAGGTACTATTCCAAAATGTATCACTGAGGTGACAGAAGTTGATTTCGGAGCATGATTTTTGAACAGGTGCTTTAACGGTTTTGTGACATATGATAACTTACCTTAGCCCCGGACCTATCGAATTGGTCAAAAATTAAAATTTCAAAAGTGCTCTTATTTCTGCTTTAAACTTTAGGTACTATTCCAAAATGTATCACTGAGGTGACAGAAGTTGATTTCGGAGCATGATTTTTGAACAGGAGCTTTAACGGTTTTGTGACATATGATAACTTACCTAAGCCCCGGACCTATCGAGTTGGTCAAAAATGAAAATTTCAAAAGTGCCCCTATTTCTGCTTTAAACTTTAGGTACTATTCCAAAATGAATCACTGAGGTGACAGAAGTTGATTTCGGAACATAATTTTTGAACAGTAGCTTTAACGGTTTTGTGACATATGATAACTTACCTAAGCCCCGGACCTATCGAATTGGTCAAAAATGAAAATTTCAAAAGTGCCCCTATTTCTGCTTTAAACTTTAGGTACTATTCCAAAATGTATCACTGAGGTGACAGAAGTTGATTTCGGAACATAATTTTTGAACAGGAGCTTTAATGGTTTTGTGACATATGATAACTTACCTAAGCCCCGGACCTATCGAATTGATCAAAAATGAAAATTTCAAAAGTGCCCCTATTTCTGCTTTAAACTTTAGGTACTATTCCAAAATGTATCACTGAGGTGACAGAAGTTGATTTCGGAACATAATTTTTGAACAGGAGCTTTAATGGTTTTGTGACATATGATAACTTACCTAAGCCCCGGACCTATCGAATTGGTCAAAAATGAAAATTTCAAAAGTGCCCCTATTTCTGCTTTAAACTTTAGGTACTATTCCAAAATGTATCACTGAGGTGACAGAAGTTGATTTCGGAGCATGATTTTTGAACAGGAGCATTAACGGTTTTGTTACATATGATAACTTACCTAAGCCCCGGACTTATCGAATTGGTCAAAAATGAAAATTTCAAAAGTGCCCCTATTTCTGCTTTAAACTTTAGGTACTATTCCAAAATGTATCACTGAGGTGACAGAAGTTGATTTCGGAACATAATTTTTGAACAGGAGCTTTAAT
This sequence comes from Pseudophryne corroboree, assembly GCF_028390025.1. Classification (NCBI taxonomy): domain Eukaryota; kingdom Metazoa; phylum Chordata; class Amphibia; order Anura; family Myobatrachidae; genus Pseudophryne; species Pseudophryne corroboree. Next base: position 60,065,582 of record NC_086446.1, on the reverse strand, counting down.
GGTTTTGTGACATATGATAACTTACCTAAGCCCCGGACCTATCGAATTGGTCAAAAATGAAAATTTCAAAAGTGCCCCTATTTCTGCTTTAAACTTTAGGTACTATTCCAAAATGTATCACTGAGGTGACAGAAGTTGATTTCGGAGCATGATTTTTGAACAGGAGCATTAACGGTTTTGTTACATATGATAACTTACCTAAGCCCCGGACCTATCGAATTGGTCAAAAATGAAAATTTCAAAAGTGCCCCTATTTCTGCTTTAAACTTTAGGTACTATTCCAAAATGTATCACTGAGGTGACAGAAGTTGATTTTGGAGCATGATTTTTGAACAGGAGCATTAACGGTTTTGTTACATATGATAACTTACCTAAGCCCCGGGCCTATCGGATTGGTCAAAAATGAAATTTTCAAAAGTGCACCTATTTCTGCTTTAAACTTTAGGTACTATTCCAAAATGTATCACTGAGGTGACAGAAGTTGATTTTGGAGCATGATTTTTGAACAGGAGCATTAACGGTTTTGTTACATATGATAACTTACCTAAGCCCCGGACCTATCGAATTGGTCAAAAATGAAAATTCCAAAAGTGCACCTATTTCTGCTTTAAACTTTAGGTACTATTCCAAAATGTATCACTGAGGTGACAGAAGTTGATTTCGGAACATAATTTTTGAACAGGAGCTTTAATGGTTTTGTGACATATGATAACTTACCTAAGCCCCGGACCTATCGAATTGATGAAAAATGAAAATTTCAAAAGTGCCCCTATTTCTGCTTTAAACTTTAGGTACTATTCCAAAATGTATCACTGAGGTGACAGAAGTTGATTTCGGAACATAATTTTTGAACAGGAGCTTTAATGGTTTTGTGACATATGATAACTTACCTAAGCCCCGGACCTATCGAATTGGTCAAAAAATGAAAATTTCAAAAGTGCCCCTATTTCTGCTTTAAACTTTAGGTACTATTCCAAAATGTATCACTGAGGTGACAGAAGTTGATTTTGGAGCATGATTTTTGAACAGGAGCATTAACGGTTTTGTTACATATGATAACTTACCTAAGCCCCGGACCTATCGAATTGGTCAAAAATGAAAATTTCAAAAGTGCCTCTATTTCTGCTTTAAACTTTAGGTACTATTCCAAAATGAATCACTGAGGTGACAGAAGTTGATTTCGGAACATAATTTTTGAACAGTAGCTTTAACGGTTTTGTGACATATGATAACTTACCTAAGCCCCGGACCTATCGAATTGGTCAAAAATGAAAATTTCAAAAGTGCCCCTATTTCTGCTTTAAACTTTAGGTACTATTCCAAAATGTATCACTGAGGTGACAGAAGTTGATTTCGGAGCATGATTTTTGAACAGGTGCTTTAACGGTTTTGTGACATATGATAACTTACCTTAGCCCCGGACCTATCGAATTGGTCAAAAATTAAAATTTCAAAAGTGCCCTTATTTCTGCTTTAAACTTTAGGTACTATTCCAAAATGTATCACTGAGGTGACAGAAGTTGATTTCGGAGCATGATTTTTGAACAGGAGCTTTAACGGTTTTGTGACATATGATAACTTACCTAAGCCCCGGACCTATCGAGTTGGTCAAAAATGAAAATTTCAAAAGTGCCCCTATTTCTGCTTTAAACTTTAGGTACTATTCCAAAATGAATCACTGAGGTGACAGAAGTTGATTTCGGAACATAATTTTTGAACAGTAGCTTTAACGGTTTTGTGACATATGATAACTTACCTAAGCCCCGGACCTATCGAATTGGTCAAAAATGAAAATTTCAAAAGTGCCCCTATTTCTGCTTTAAACTTTAGGTACTATTCCAAAATGTATCACTGAGGTGACAGAAGTTGATTTCGGAACATAATTTTTGAACAGGAGCTTTAATGGTTTTGTGACATATGATAACTTACCTAAGCCCCGAACCTATCGAATTGATCAAAAATTAAAATTTCAAAAGTGCCCCTAATTCTGCTTTAAACTTTAGGTACTATTCCAAAATGTATCACTGAGGTGACAGAAGTTGATTTCGGAACATAATTTTTGAACAGGAGCTTTAATGGTTTTGTGACATATGATAACTTACCTAAGCCCCGGACCTATCGAATTGGTCAAAAATGAAAATTTCAAAAGTGCCCCTATTTCTGCTTTAAACTTTAGGTACTATTCCAAAATGTATCACTGAGGTGACAGAAGTTGATTTTGGAGCATGATTTTTGAACAGGAGCATTAACGGTTTTGTTACATATGATAACTTACCTAAGCCCCGGACCTATCGAATTGGTCAAAAATGAAAATTCCAAAAGTGCACCTATTTCTGCTTTAAACTTTAGGTACTATTCCAAAATGTATCACTGAGGTGACAGAAGTTGATTTCGGAACATAATTTTTGAACAGGAGCTTTAATGGTTTTGTGACATATGATAACTTACCTAAGCCCCGGACCTATCGAATTGATCAAAAATGAAAATTTCAAAAGTGCCCCTATTTCTGCTTTAAACTTTAGGTACTATTCCAAAATGTATCACTGAGGTGACAGAAGTTGATTTCGGAACATAATTTTTGAACAGGAGCTTTAATGGTTTTGTGACATATGATAACTTACCTAAGCCCCGGACCTATCGAATTGGTCAAAAATGAAAATTTCAAAAGTGCCCCTATTTCTGCTTTAAACTTTAGGTACTATTCCAAAATGTATCACTGAGGTGACAGAAGTTGATTTCGGAGCATGATTTTTGAACAGGAGCATTAAAGGTTTTGTTACATACTGTATGATAACTTACCTAAGCCCCGGACCTATCGAATTGGTCAAAAATAAAAATTTCAAAAGTGCCTCTATTTCTGCTTTAAACTTTAGGTACTATTCCAAAATGAATCACTGAGGTGACAGAAGTTGATTTCGGAGCATGATTTTTGAACAGGAGCATTAACGGTTTTGTGACATATGATAACTTACCTAAGCCCCGGACCTATCGAATTGATCAAAAATGAAAATATCAAAAGTGCCCCTATTTCTGCTTTAAACTTTAGGTACTATTCCAAAATGTATCACTGAGGTGACAGAAGTTGATTTCGGAACATAATTTTTGAACAGGAGCTTTAATGGTTTTGTGACATATGATAACTTACCTAAGCCCCGTCTCTATCGAATTGGTCAAAAATGAAAATTTCAAAAGTGCCCCTATTTCTGCTTTAAACTTTAGGTACTATTCCAAAATGTATCACTGAGGTGACAGAAGTTGATTTCGGAGCATGATTTTTGAACAGGTGCTTTAACGGTTTTGTGACATATGATAACTTACCTAAGCCCCGGACCTATCGAATTGGTCAAAAATAAAAATTTCAAAAGTGCCTCTATTTCTGCTTTAAACTTTAGGTACTATTCCAAAATGAATCACTGAGGTGACAGAAGTTGATTTCGGAGCATGATTTTTGAACAGGAGCATTAACGGTTTTGTGACATATGATAACTTACCTAAGCCCCGGACCTATCGAATTGATCAAAAATGAAAATATCAAAAGTGCCCCTATTTCTGCTTTAAACTTTAGGTACTATTCCAAAATGTATCACTGAGGTGACAGAAGTTGATTTCGGAACATAATTTTTGAACAGGAGCTTTAATGGTTTTGTGACATATGATAACTTACCTAAGCCCCGTCTCTATCGAATTGGTCAAAAATGAAAATTTCAAAAGTGCCCCTATTTCTGCTTTAAACTTTAGGTACTATTCCAAAATGTATCACTGAGGTGACAGAAGTTGATTTCGGAGCATGATTTTTGAACAGGTGCTTTAACGGTTTTGTGACATATGATAACTTACCTAAGCCCCGGACCTATCGAATTGGTCAAAAATTAAAATTTCAAAAGTGCACCTATTTCTGCTTTAAACTTTAGGTACTATTCCAAAATGAATCACTGAGGTGACAGAAGTTGATTTCGGAACATAATTTTTGAACAGTAGCTTTAACGGTTTTGTGACATATGATAACTTACCTGTCCCCGGACCTATCGAATTGGTCAAAAATGAAAATTTCAAAAGTGCCCCTATTTCTGCTTTAAACTTTAGGTACTATTCCAAAATGTATCACTGAGGTGACAGAAGTTGATTTCGGAACATAATTTTTGAACAGGAGCTTTAATGGTTTTGTGACATATGATAACTTACCTAAGCCCCGAACCTATCGAATTGATCAAAAATTAAAATTTCAAAAGTGCCCCTAATTCTGCTTTAAACTTTAGGTACTATTCCAAAATGTATCACTGAGGTGACAGAAGTTGATTTCGGAACATAATTTTTGAACAGGAGCTTTAATGGTTTTGTGACATATGATAACTTACCTAAGCCCCGGACCTATCGAATTGGTCAAAAATGAAAATTTCAAAAGTGCCCCTATTTCTGCTTTAAACTTTAGGTACTATTCCAAAATGTATCACTGAGGTGACAGAAGTTGATTTTGGAGCATGATTTTTGAACAGGAGCATTAACGGTTTTGTTACATATGATAACTTACCTAAGCCCCGGACCTATCGAATTGGTCAAAAATGAAAATTTCAAAAGTGCCTCTATTTCTGCTTTAAACTTTAGGTACTATTCCAAAATGAATCACTGAGGTGACAGAAGTTGATTTCGGAACATAATTTTTGAACAGTAGCTTTAACGGTTTTGTGACATATGATAACTTACCTAAGCCCCGGACCTATCGAATTGGTCAAAAATGAAAATTTCAAAAGTGCCCCTATTTCTGCTTTAAACTTTAGGTACTATTCCAAAATGTATCACTGAGGTGACAGAAGTTGATTTCGGAGCATGATTTTTGAATAGGTGCTTTAACGGTTTTGTGACATATGATAACTTACCTAAGCCCCGGACCTATCGAATTGATCAAAAATGAAAATTTCAAAAGAGCCCCTATTTCTGCTTTAAACTTTAGGTACTATTCCAAAATGTATCACTGAGGTGACAGAAGTTGATTTCGGAACATAATTTTTGAACAGGAGCTTTAACGGTTTTGTGACATATGATAACTTACCTAAGCCCCGGACCTATCGAATTGGTCAAAAATGAAATTTTCAAAAGTGCACCTATTTCTGCTTTAAACTGTAGGTACTATTCCAAAATGTATCACTGAGGTGACAGAAGTTGATTTTGGAGCATGATTTTTGAACAGGAGCATTAACGGTTTTGTTACATATGATAACTTACCTAAGCCCCGGACCTATCGAATTGGTCAAAAATGAAAATTCCAAAAGTGCCCCTATTTCTGCTTTAAACTTTAGGTACTATTCCAAAATGTATCACTGAGGTGACAGAAGTTGATTTCGGAACATAATTTTTGAACAGGAGCTTTAATGGTTTTGTGAGATATGATAACTTACCTAAGCCCCGGACCTATCGAATTGATCAAAAATGAAAATTTCAAAAGTGCCCCTATTTCTGCTTTAAACTTTAGGTACTATTCCAAAATGTATCACTGAGGTGACAGAAGTTGATTTCGGAACATAATTTTTGAACAGGAGCTTTAATGGTTTTGTGACATATGATAACTTACCTAAGCCCCGGACCTATCGAATTGGTCAAAAATGAAAATTTCAAAAGTGCCCCTATTTCTGCTTTAAACTTTAGGTACTATTCCAAAATGTATCACTGAGGTGACAGAAGTTGATTTTGGAGCATGATTTTTGAACAGGAGCATTAACGGTTTTGTTACATATGATAACTTACCTAAGCCCCGGACCTATCGAATTGGTCAAAAATAAAAATTTCAAAAGTGCCTCTATTTCTGCTTTAAACTTTAGGTACTATTCCAAAATGAATCACTGAGGTGACAGAAGTTGATTTCGGAGCATGATTTTTGAACAGGAGCATTAACGGTTTTGTGACATATGATAACTTACCTAAGCCCCGGACCTATCGAATTGATCAAAAATGAAAATTTCAAAAGTGCCCCTATTTCTGCTTTAAACTTTAGGTACTATTCCAAAATGTATCACTGAGGTGACAGAAGTTGATTTCGGAACATAATTTTTGAACAGGAGCTTTAATGGTTTTGTGACATATGATAACTTACCTAAGCCCCGGACCTATCGAATTGGTCAAAAAATGAAAATTTCAAAAGTGCCCCTATTTCTGCTTTAAACTTTAGGTACTATTCCAAAATGTATCACTGAGGTGACAGAAGTTGATTTTGGAGCATGATTTTTGAACAGGAGCATTAACGGTTTTGTTACATATGATAACTTACCTAAGCCCCGGGCCTATCGAATTGGTCAAAAATGAAATTTTCAAAAGTGCACCTATTTCTGCTTTAAACTTTAGGTACTATTCCAAAATGTATCACTGAGGTGACAGAAGTTGATTTTGGAGCATGATTTTTGAACAGGAGCATTAACGGTTTTGTTACATATGATAACTTACCTAAGCACCGGACCTATCGAATTGGTCAAAAATGAAAATTCCAAAAGTGCCCCTATTTCTGCTTTAAACTTTAGGTACTATTCCAAAATGTATCACTGAGGTGACAGAAGTTGATTTCGGAACATAATTTTTGAACAGGAGCTTTAATGGTTTTGTGACATATGATAACTTACCTAAGCCCCGGACCTATCGAATTGATCAAAAATGAAAATTTCAAAAGTGCCCCTATTTCTGCTTTAAACTTTAGGTACTATTCCAAAATGTATCACTGAGGTGACAGAAGTTGATTTCGGAACATAATTTTTGAACAGGAGCTTTAATGGTTTTGTGACATATGATAACTTACCTAAGCCCCGGACCTATCGAATTGGTCAAAAATGAAAATTTCAAAAGTGCCCCTATTTCTGCTTTAAACTTAAGGTACTATTCCAAAATGTATCACTGAGGTGACAGAAGTTGATTTCGGAGCATGATTTTTGAACAGGAGCATTAAAGGTTTTGTTACATATGATAACTTACCTAAGCCCCGGACCTATCGAATTGGTCAAAAATAAAAATTTCAAAAGTGCCTCTATTTCTGCTTTAAACTTTAGGTACTATTCCAAAATGAATCACTGAGGTGACAGAAGTTGATTTCGGAGCATGATTTTTGAACAGGAGCATTAACGGTTTTGTGACATATGATAACTTACCTAAGCCCCGGACCTATCGAATTGATCAAAAATGAAAATATCAAAAGTGCCCCTATTTCTGCTTTAAACTTTAGGTACTATTCCAAAATGTATCACTGAGGTGACAGAAGTTGATTTCGGAACATAATTTTTGAACAGGAGCTTTAATGGTTTTGTGACATATGATAACTTACCTAAGCCCCGTCTCTATCGAATTGGTCAAAAATGAAAATTTCAAAAGTGCCCCTATTTCTGCTTTAAACTTTAGGTACTATTCCAAAATGTATCACTGAGGTGACAGAAGTTGATTTCGGAGCATGATTTTTGAACAGGTGCTTTAACGGTTTTGTGACATATGATAACTTACCTAAGCCCCGGACCTATCGAATTGGTCAAAAATTAAAATTTCAAAAGTGCCCTTATTTCTGCTTTAAACTTTAGGTACTATTCCAAAATGTATCACTGAGGTGACAGAAGTTGATTTCGGAGCATGATTTTTGAACAGGAGCTTTAACGGTTTTGTGACATATGATAACTTACCTAAGCCCCGGACCTATCGAATTGATCAAAAATTAAAATTTCAAAAGTGCCCCTAATTCTGCTTTAAACTTTAGGTACTATTCCAAAATGTATCACTGAGGTGACAGAAGTTGATTTCGGAACATAATTTTTGAACAGGAGCTTTAATGGTTTTGTGACATATGATAACTTACCTAAGCCCCGGACCTATCGAATTGGTCAAAAATGAAAATTTCAAAAGTGCCCCTATTTCTGCTTTAAACTTTAGGTACTATTCCAAAATGTATCACTGAGGTGACAGAAGTTGATTTTGGAGCATGATTTTTGAACAGGAGCATTAACGGTTTTGTTACATATGATAACTTACCTAAGCCCCGGACCTATCGAATTGGTCAAAAATGAAAATTTCAAAAGTGCCTCTATTTCTGCTTTAAACTTTAGGTACTATTCCAAAATGAATCACTGAGGTGACAGAAGTTGATTTCGGAACATAATTTTTGAACAGTAGCTTTAACGGTTTTGTGACATATGATAACTTACCTAAGCCCCGGACCTATCGAATTGGTCAAAAATGAAAATTTCAAAAGTGCCCCTATTTCTGCTTTAAACTTTAGGTACTATTCCAAAATGTATCACTGAGGTGACAGAAGTTGATTTCGGAGCATGATTTTTGAATAGGTGCTTTAACGGTTTTGTGACATATGATAACTTACCTAGGCCCCGGACCTATCGAATTGGTCAAAAATGAAAATTCCAAAAGTGCCCCTATTTCTGCTTTAAACTTTAGGTACTATTCCAAAATGTATCACTGAGGTGACAGAAGTTGATTTTGGAGCATGATTTTTGAACAGGAGCATTAACGGTTTTGTTACATATGATAACTTACCTAGGCCCCGGACCTATCGAATTGGTCAAAAATGGAAATTCCAAAAGTGCCCCTATTTCTGCTTTAAACTTTAGGTACTATTCCAAAATGTATCACTGAGGTGACAGAAGTTGATTTCGGAACATAATTTTTGAACAGGAGCTTTAATGGTTTTGTGACATATGATAACTTACCTAAGCCCCGGACCTATCGAATTGATCAAAAATGAAAATTTCAAAAGTGCCCCTATTTCTGCTTTAAACTTTAGGTACTATTCCAAAATGTATCACTGAGGTGACAGAAGTTGATTTCGGAACATAATTTTTGAACAGGAGCTTTAATGGTTTTGTGACATATGATAACTTACCTAAGCCCCGGACCTATCGAATTGGTCAAAAATGAAAATTTCAAAAGTGCCCCTATTTCTGCTTTAAACTTTAGGTACTATTCCAAAATGTATCACTGAGGTGACAGAAGTTGATTTTGGAGCATGATTTTTGAACAGGAGCATTAACGGTTTTGTTACATATGATAACTTACCTAAGCCCCGGGCCTATCGAATTGGTCAAAAATGAAATTTTCAAAAGTGCACCTATTTCTGCTTTAAACTTTAGGTACTATTCCAAAATGTATCACTGAGGTGACAGAAGTTGATTTTGGAGCATGATTTTTGAACAGGAGCATTAACGGTTTTGTTACATATGATAACTTACCTAAGCACCGGACCTATCGAATTGGTCAAAAATGAAAATTTCAAAAGTGCCCCTATTTCTGCTTTAAACTTTAGGTACTATTCCAAAATGTATCACTGAGGTGACAGAAGTTGATTTTGGAGCATGATTTTTGAACAGGAGCATTAACGGTTTTGTTACATATGATAACTTACCTAAGCCCCGGACCTATCGAATTGGTCAAAAATGAAAATTTCAAAAGTGCCCCTATTTCTGCTTTAAACTTTAGGTACTATTCCAAAATGTATCACTGAGGTGACAGAAGTTGATTTCGGAGCATGATTTTTGAACAGGAGCATTAACGGTTTTGTTACATATGATAACTTACCTAAGCCCCGGACCTATCGAATTGGTCAAAAATAAAAATTTCAAAAGTGCCTCTATTTCTGCTTTAAACTTTAGGTACTATTCCAAAATGAATCACTGAGGTGACAGAAGTTGATTTCGGAGCATGATTTTTGAACAGGAGCATTAACGGTTTTGTGACATATGATAACTTACCTAAGCCCCGGACCTATCGAATTGATCAAAAATGAAAATTTCAAAAGTGCCCCTATTTCTGCTTTAAACTTTAGGTACTATTCCAAAATGTATCACTGAGGTGACAGAAGTTGATTTCGGAACATAATTTTTGAACAGGAGCTTTAATGGTTTTGTGACATATGATAACTTACCTAAGCCCCGGACCTATCGAATTGGTCAAAAAATGAAAATTTCAAAAGTGCCCCTATTTCTGCTTTAAACTTTAGGTACTATTCCAAAATGTATCACTGAGGTGACAGAAGTTGATTTTGGAGCATGATTTTTGAACAGGAGCATTAACGGTTTTGTTACATATGATAACTTACCTAAGCCCCGAGCCTATCGAATTGGTCAAAAATGAAATTTTCAAAAGTGCACCTATTTCTGCTTTAAACTTTAGGTACTATTCCAAAATGTATCACTGAGGTGACAGAAGTTGATTTTGGAGCATGATTTTTGAACAGGAGCATTAACGGTTTTGTTACATATGATAACTTACCTAAGCACCGGACCTATCGAATTGGTCAAAAATGAAAATTCCAAAAGTGCCCCTATTTCTGCTTTAAACTTTAGGTACTATTCCAAAATGTATCACTGAGGTGACAGAAGTTGATTTCGGAACATAATTTTTGAACAGGAGCTTTAATGGTTTTGTGACATATGATAACTTACCTAAGCCCCGGACCTATCGAATTGGTCAAAAATGAAAATTTCAAAAGTGCCCCTATTTCTGCTTTAAACTTTAGGTACTATTCCAAAATGTATCACTGAGGTGACAGAAGTTGATTTCGGAGCATGATTTTTGAATAGGTGCTTTAACGGTTTTGTGACATATGATAACTTACCTAAGCCCCGGACCTATCGAATTGATCAAAAATGAAAATTTCAAAAGAGCCCCTATTTCTGCTTTAAACTTTAGGTACTATTCCAAAATGTATCACTGAGGTGACAGAAGTTGATTTCGGAACATAATTTTTGAACAGGAGCTTTAACGGTTTTGTGACATATGATAACTTACCTAAGCCCCGGACCTATCGAATTGGTCAAAAATGAAATTTTCAAAAGTGCACCTATTTCTGCTTTAAACTGTAGGTACTATTCCAAAATGTATCACTGAGGTGACAGAAGTTGATTTTGGAGCATGATTTTTGAACAGGAGCATTAACGGTTTTGTTACATATGATAACTTACCTAAGCCCCGGACCTATCGAATTGGTCAAAAATGAAAATTCCAAAAGTGCCCCTATTTCTGCTTTAAACTTTAGGTACTATTCCAAAATGTATCACTGAGGTGACAGAAGTTGATTTCGGAACATAATTTTTGAACAGGAGCTTTAATGGTTTTGTGAGATATGATAACTTACCTAAGCCCCGGACCTATCGAATTGATCAAAAATGAAAATTTCAAAAGTGCCCCTATTTCTGCTTTAAACTTTAGGTACTATTCCAAAATGTATCACTGAGGTGACAGAAGTTGATTTCGGAACATAATTTTTGAACAGGAGCTTTAATGGTTTTGTGACATATGATAACTTACCTAAGCCCCGGACCTATCGAATTGGTCAAAAATGAAAATTTCAAAAGTGCCCCTATTTCTGCTTTAAACTTTAGGTACTATTCCAAAATGTATCACTGAGGTGACAGAAGTTGATTTTGGAGCATGATTTTTGAACAGGAGCATTAACGGTTTTGTTACATATGATAACTTACCTAAGCCCCGGACCTATCGAATTGGTCAAAAATAAAAATTTCAAAAGTGCCTCTATTTCTGCTTTAAACTTTAGGTACTATTCCAAAATGAATCACTGAGGTGACAGAAGTTGATTTCGGAGCATGATTTTTGAACAGGAGCATTAACGGTTTTGTGACATATGATAACTTACCTAAGCCCCGGACCTATCGAATTGATCAAAAATGAAAATTTCAAAAGTGCCCCTATTTCTGCTTTAAACTTTAGGTACTATTCCAAAATGTATCACTGAGGTGACAGAAGTTGATTTCGGAACATAATTTTTGAACAGGAGCTTTAATGGTTTTGTGACATATGATAACTTACCTAAGCCCCGGACCTATCGAATTGGTCAAAAAATGAAAATTTCAAAAGTGCCCCTATTTCTGCTTTAAACTTTAGGTACTATTCCAAAATGTATCACTGAGGTGACAGAAGTTGATTTTGGAGCATGATTTTTGAACAGGAGCATTAACGGTTTTGTTACATATGATAACTTACCTAAGCCCCGGGCCTATCGAATTGGTCAAAAATGAAATTTTCAAAAGTGCACCTATTTCTGCTTTAAACTTTAGGTACTATTCCAAAATGTATCACTGAGGTGACAGAAGTTGATTTTGGAGCATGATTTTTGAACAGGAGCATTAACGGTTTTGTTACATATGATAACTTACCTAAGCACCGGACCTATCGAATTGGTCAAAAATGAAAATTCCAAAAGTGCCCCTATTTCTGCTTTAAACTTTAGGTACTATTCCAAAATGTATCACTGAGGTGACAGAAGTTGATTTCGGAACATAATTTTTGAACAGGAGCTTTAATGGTTTTGTGACATATGATAACTTACCTAAGCCCCGGACCTATCGAATTGATCAAAAATGAAAATTTCAAAAGTGCCCCTATTTCTGCTTTAAACTTTAGGTACTATTCCAAAATGTATCACTGAGGTGACAGAAGTTGATTTCGGAACATAATTTTTGAACAGGAGCTTTAATGGTTTTGTGACATATGATAACTTACCTAAGCCCCGGACCTATCGAATTGGTCAAAAATGAAAATTTCAAAAGTGCCCCTATTTCTGCTTTAAACTTAAGGTACTATTCCAAAATGTATCACTGAGGTGACAGAAGTTGATTTCGGAGCATGATTTTTGAACAGGAGCATTAAAGGTTTTGTTACATATGATAACTTACCTAAGCCCCGGACCTATCGAATTGGTCAAAAATAAAAATTTCAAAAGTGCCTCTATTTCTGCTTTAAACTTTAGGTACTATTCCAAAATGAATCACTGAGGTGACAGAAGTTGATTTCGGAGCATGATTTTTGAACAGGAGCATTAACGGTTTTGTGACATATGATAACTTACCTAAGCCCCGGACCTATCGAATTGATCAAAAATGAAAATATCAAAAGTGCCCCTATTTCTGCTTTAAACTTTAGGTACTATTCCAAAATGTATCACTGAGGTGACAGAAGTTGATTTCGGAACATAATTTTTGAACAGGAGCTTTAATGGTTTTGTGACATATGATAACTTACCTAAGCCCCGTCTCTATCGAATTGGTCAAAAATGAAAATTTCAAAAGTGCCCCTATTTCTGCTTTAAACTTTAGGTACTATTCCAAAATGTATCACTGAGGTGACAGAAGTTGATTTCGGAGCATGATTTTTGAACAGGTGCTTTAACGGTTTTGTGACATATGATAACTTACCTAAGCCCCGGACCTATCGAATTGGTCAAAAATTAAAATTTCAAAAGTGCCCTTATTTCTGCTTTAAACTTTAGGTACTATTCCAAAATGTATCACTGAGGTGACAGAAGTTGATTTCGGAGCATGATTTTTGAACAGGAGCTTTAACGGTTTTGTGACATATGATAACTTACCTAAGCCCCGGACCTATCGAATTGATCAAAAATTAAAATTTCAAAAGTGCCCCTAATTCTGCTTTAAACTTTAGGTACTATTCCAAAATGTATCACTGAGGTGACAGAAGTTGATTTCGGAACATAATTTTTGTACAGGAGCTTTAATGGTTTTGTGACATATGATAACTTACCTAAGCCCCGGACCTATCGAATTGGTCAAAAATGAAAATTTCAAAAGTGCCCCTATTTCTGCTTTAAACTTTAGGTACTATTCCAAAATGTATCACTGAGGTGACAGAAGTTGATTTTGGAGCATGATTTTTGAACAGGAGCATTAACGGTTTTGTTACATATGATAACTTACCTAAGCCCCGGACCTATCGAATTGGTCAAAAATGAAAATTTCAAAAGTGCCTCTATTTCTGCTTTAAACTTTAGGTACTATTCCAAAATGAATCACTGAGGTGACAGAAGTTGATTTCGGAACATAATTTTTGAACAGTAGCTTTAACGGTTTTGTGACATATGATAACTTACCTAAGCCCCGGACCTATCGAATTGGTCAAAAATGAAAATTTCAAAAGTGCCCCTATTTCTGCTTTAAACTTTAGGTACTATTCCAAAATGTATCACTGAGGTGACAGAAGTTGATTTCGGAGCATGATTTTTGAATAGGTGCTTTAACGGTTTTGTGACATATGATAACTTACCTAGGCCCCGGACCTATCGAATTGGTCAAAAATGAAAATTCCAAAAGTGCCCCTATTTCTGCTTTAAACTTTAGGTACTATTCCAAAATGTATCACTGAGGTGACAGAAGTTGATTTTGGAGCATGATTTTTGAACAGGAGCATTAACGGTTTTGTTACATATGATAACTTACCTAGGCCCCGGACCTATCGAATTGGTCAAAAATGAAAATTCCAAAAGTGCCCCTATTTCTGCTTTAAACTTTAGGTACTATTCCAAAATGTATCACTGAGGTGACAGAAGTTGATTTCGGAACATAATTTTTGAACAGGAGCTTTAATGGTTTTGTGACATATGATAACTTACCTAAGCCCCGGACCTATCGAATTGATCAAAAATGAAAATTTCAAAAGTGCCCCTATTTCTGCTTTAAACTTTAGGTACTATTCCAAAATGTATCACTGAGGTGACAGAAGTTGATTTCGGAACATAATTTTTGAACAGGAGCTTTAATGGTTTTGTGACATATGATAACTTACCTAAGCCCCGGACCTATCGAATTGGTCAAAAATGAAAATTTCAAAAGTGCCCCTATTTCTGCTTTAAACTTTAGGTACTATTCCAAAATGTATCACTGAGGTGACAGAAGTTGATTTTGGAGCATGATTTTTGAACAGGAGCATTAACGGTTTTGTTACATATGATAACTTACCTAAGCCCCGGGCCTATCGAATTGGTCAAAAATGAAATTTTCAAAAGTGCACCTATTTCTGCTTTAAACTTTAGGTACTATTCCAAAATGTATCACTGAGGTGACAGAAGTTGATTTTGGAGCATGATTTTTGAACAGGAGCATTAACGGTTTTGTTACATATGATAACTTACCTAAGCACCGGACCTATCGAATTGGTCAAAAATGAAAATTTCAAAAGTGCCCCTATTTCTGCTTTAAACTTTAGGTACTATTCCAAAATGTATCACTGAGGTGACAGAAGTTGATTTTGGAGCATGATTTTTGAACAGGAGCATTAACGGTTTTGTTACATATGATAACTTACCTAAGCCCCGGACCTATCGAATTGGTCAAAAATGAAAATTTCAAAAGTGCCCCTATTTCTGCTTTAAACTTTAGGTACTATTCCAAAATGTATCACTGAGGTGACAGAAGTTGATTTCGGAGCATGATTTTTGAACAGGAGCATTAACGGTTTTGTTACATATGATAACTTACCTAAGCCCCGGACCTATCGAATTGGTCAAAAATAAAAATTTCAAAAGTGCCTCTATTTCTGCTTTAAACTTTAGGTACTATTCCAAAATGAATCACTGAGGTGACAGAAGTTGATTTCGGAGCATGATTTTTGAACAGGAGCATTAACGGTTTTGTTACATATGATAACTTACCTAAGCCCCGGACCTATCGAATTGGTCAAAAATAAAAATTTCAAAAGTGCCTCTATTTCTGCTTTAAACTTTAGGTACTATTCCAAAATGAATCACTGAGGTGACAGAAGTTGATTTTGGAGCATGATTTTTGAACAGGAGCATTAACGGTTTTGTTACATATGATAACTTACCTAAGCCCCGGACCTATCGAATTGGTCAAAAATGAAAATTTCAAAAGTGCCCCTATTTCTGCTTTAAACTTTAGGTACTATTCCAAAATGTATCACTGAGGTGACAGAAGTTGATTTCGGAACATAATTTTTGAACAGGAGCTTTAATGGTTTTGTGACATATGATAACTTACCTAAGCCCCGGACCTATCGAATTGGTCAAAAAATGAAAATTTCAAAAGTGCCCCTATTTCTGCTTTAAACTTTAGGTACTATTCCAAAATGTATCACTGAGGTGACAGAAGTTGATTTTGGAGCATGATTTTTGAACAGGAGCATTAACGGTTTTGTTACATATGATAACTTACCTAAGCCCCGAGCCTATCGAATTGGTCAAAAATGAAATTTTCAAAAGTGCACCTATTTCTGCTTTAAACTTTAGGTACTATTCCAAAATGTATCACTGAGGTGACAGAAGTTGATTTTGGAGCATGATTTTTGAACAGGAGCATTAACGGTTTTGTTACATATGATAACTTACCTAAGCACCGGACCTATCGAATTGGTCAAAAATGAAAATTCCAAAAGTGCCCCTATTTCTGCTTTAAACTTTAGGTACTATTCCAAAATGTATCACTGAGGTGACAGAAGTTGATTTCGGAACATAATTTTTGAACAGGAGCTTTAATGGTTTTGTGACATATGATAACTTACCTAAGCCCCGGACCTATCGAATTGGTCAAAAATGAAAATTTCAAAAGTGCCCCTATTTCTGCTTTAAACTTTAGGTACTATTCCAAAATGAATCACTGAGGTGACAGAAGTTGATTTCGGAGCATGATTTTTGAACAGGAGCATTAACGGTTTTGTGACATATGATAACTTACCTAAGCCCCGGACCTATCGAATTGATCAAAAATGAAAATTTCAAAAGTGCCCCTATTTCTGCTTTAAACTTTAGGTACTATTCCAAAATGTATCACTGAGGTGACAGAAGTTGATTTCGGAACATAATTTTTGAACAGGAGCTTTAATGGTTTTGTGACATATGATAACTTACCTAAGCCCCGGACCTATCGAATTGGTCAAAAATGAAAATTTCAAAAGTGCCCCTATTTCTGCTTTAAACTTTAGGTACTATTCCAAAATGTATCACTGAGGTGACAGAAGTTGATTTTGGAGCATGATTTTTGAACAGGAGCATTAACGGTTTTGTGACATATGATAACTTACCTAAGCCCCGAACCTATCAAATTGATCAAAAATGAACATTTCAAAAGTGCCCCTATTTCTGCTTTAAACTTTAGGTACTATTCCAAAATGTATCACTGAGGTGACAGAAGTTGATTTCGGAACATCATTTTTGAACAGGAGCTTTAATGGTTTTGTGACATATGATAACTTACCTAAGCCCCGGACCTATCGAATTGGTCAAAAAATGAAAATTTCAAAAGTGCCCCTATTTCTGCTTTAAACTTTAGGTACTATTCCAAAATGTATCACTGAGGTGACAGAAGTTGATTTTGGAGCATGATTTTTGAACAGGAGCATTAACGGTTTTGTTACATATGATAACTTACCTAAGCCCCGGGCCTATCGAATTGGTCAAAAATGAAATTTTCAAAAGTGCACCTATTTCTGCTTTAAACTTTAGGTACTATTCCAAAATGTATCACTGAGGTGACAGAAGTTGATTTTGGAGTATGATTTTTGAACAGGAGCATTAACGGTTTTGTTACATATGATAACTTACCTAAGCCCCGGACCTATCGAATTGGTCAAAAATGAAAATTCCAAAAGTGCCCCTATTTCTGCTTTAAACTTTAGGTACTATTCCAAAATGTATCACTGAGGTGACAGAAGTTGATTTCGGAACATAATTTTTGAACAGGAGCTTTAATGGTTTTGTGACATATGATAACTTACCTAAGCCCCGGACCTATCGAATTGATGAAAAATGAAAATTTCAAAAGTGCCCCTATTTCTGCTTTAAACTTTAGGTACTATTCCAAAATGTATCACTGAGGTGACAGAAGTTGATTTCGGAACATAATTTTTGAACAGGAGCTTTAATGGTTTTGTGACATATGATAACTTACCTAAGCCCCAGACCTATCGAATTGGTCAAAAAATGAAAATTTCAAAAGTGCCCCTATTTCTGCTTTAAACTTTAGGTACTATTCCAAAATGTATCACTGAGGTGACAGAAGTTGATTTTGGAGCATGATTTTTGAACAGGAGCATTAACGGTTTTGTTACATATGATAACTTACCTAAGCCCCGGACCTATCGAATTGGTCAAAAATGAAAATTTCAAAAGTGCCTCTATTTCTGCTTTAAACTTTAGGTACTATTCCAAAATGAATCACTGAGGTGACAGAAGTTGATTTCGGAACATAATTTTTGAACAGTAGCTTTAACGGTTTTGTGACATATGATAACTTACCTAAGCCCCGGACCTATCGAATTGGTCAAAAATGAAAATTTCAAAAGTGCCCCTATTTCTGCTTTAAACTTTAGGTACTATTCCAAAATGTATCACTGAGGTGACAGAAGTTGATTTCGGAGCATGATTTTTGAACAGGTGCTTTAACGGTTTTGTGACATATGATAACTTACCTAAGCCCCGGACCTATCGAATTGGTCAAAAATTAAAATTTCAAAAGTGCCCTTATTTCTGCTTTAAACTTTAGGTACTATTCCAAAATGTATCACTGAGGTGACAGAAGTTGATTTCGGAGCATGATTTTTGAACAGGAGCTTTAACGGTTTTGTGACATATGATAACTTACCTAAGCCCCGGACCTATCGAGTTGGTCAAAAATGAAAATTTCAAAAGTGCCCCTATTTCTGCTTTAAACTTTAGGTACTATTCCAAAATGAATCACTGAGGTGACAGAAGTTGATTTCGGAACATAATTTTTGAACAGTAGCTTTAACGGTTTTGTGACATATGATAACTTACCTAAGCCCCGGACCTATCGAATTGGTCAAAAATGAAAATTTCAAAAGTGCCCCTATTTCTGCTTTAAACTTTAGGTACTATTCCAAAATGTATCACTGAGGTGACAGAAGTTGATTTCGGAACATAATTTTTGAACAGGAGCTTTAATGGTTTTGTGACATATGATAACTTACCTAAGCCCCGAACCTATCGAATTGATCAAAAATTAAAATTTCAAAAGTGCCCCTAATTCTGCTTTAAACTTTAGGTACTATTCCAAAATGTATCACTGAGGTGACAGAAGTTGATTTCGGAACATAATTTTTGAACAGGAGCTTTAATGGTTTTGTGACATATGATAACTTACCTAAGCCCCGGACCTATCGAATTGGTCAAAAATGAAAATTTCAAAAGTGCCTCTATTTCTGCTTTAAACTTTAGGTACTATTCCAAAATGAATCACTGAGGTGACAGAAGTTGATTTCGGAACATAATTTTTGAACAGTAGCTTTAACGGTTTTGTGACTTATGATAACTTACCTAAGCCCCGGACCTATCGAATTGGTCAAAAAATGAAAATTTCAAAAGTGCCCCTATTTCTGCTTTAAACTTTAGGTACTATTCCAAAATGTATCACTGAGGTGACAGAAGTTGATTTCGGAGCATGATTTTTGAACAGGAGCATTAACGGTTTTGTTACATATGATAACTTACCTAAGCCCCGGACCTATCGAATTGGTCAAAAATAAAAATTTCAAAAGTGCCTCTATTTCTGCTTTAAACTTTAGGTACTATTCCAAAATGAATCACTGAGGTGACAGAAGTTGATTTCGGAGCATGATTTTTGAACAGGAGCATTAACGGTTTTGTGACATATGATAACTTACCTAAGCCCCGGACCTATCGAATTGATCAAAAATGAAAATTTCAAAAGTGCCCCTATTTCTGCTTTAAACTTTAGGTACTATTCCAAAATGTATCACTGAGGTGACAGAAGTTGATTTCGGAACATAATTTTTGAACAGGAGCTTTAATGGTTTTGTGACATATGATAACTTACCTAAGCCCCGGACCTATCGAATTGGTCAAAAATGAAAATTTCAAAAGTGCCCCTATTTCTGCTTTAAACTTTAGGTACTATTCCAAAATGTATCACTGAGGTGACAGAAGTTGATTTTGGAGCATGATTTTTGAACAGGAGCATTAACGGTTTTGTGACATATGATAACTTACCTAAGCCCCGAACCTATCAAATTGATCAAAAATGAAAATTTCAAAAGTGCCCCTATTTCTGCTTTAAACTTTAGGTACTATTCCAAAATGTATCACTGAGGTGACAGAAGTTGATTTCGGAACATAATTTTTGAACAGGAGCTTTAATGGTTTTGTGACATATGATAACTTACCTAAGCCCCGGACCTATCGAATTGGTCAAAAAATGAAAATTTCAAAAGTGCCCCTATTTCTGCTTTAAACTTTAGGTACTATTCCAAAATGTATCACTGAGGTGACAGAAGTTGATTTTGGAGCATGATTTTTGAACAGAAGCATTAACGGTTTTGTTACATATGATAACTTACCTAAGCCCCGGGCCTATCGAATTGGTCAAAAATGAAATTTTCAAAAGTGCACCTATTTCTGCTTTAAACTTTAGGTACTATTCCAAAATGTATCACTGAGGTGACAGAAGTTGATTTTGGAGCATGATTTTTGAACAGGAGCATTAACGGTTTTGTTACATATGATAACTTACCTAAGCCCCGGACCTATCGAATTGGTCAAAAATGAAAATTCCAAAAGTGCCCCTATTTCTGCTTTAAACTTTAGGTACTATTCCAAAATGTATCACTGAGGTGACAGAAGTTGATTTCGGAACATAATTTTTGAACAGGAGCTTTAATGGTTTTGTGACATATGATAACTTACCTAAGCCCCGGACCTATCGAATTGATGAAAAATGAAAATTTCAAAAGTGCCCCTATTTCTGCTTTAAACTTTAGGTACTATTCCAAAATGTATCACTGAGGTGACAGAAGTTGATTTCGGAACATAATTTTTGAACAGGAGCTTTAATGGTTTTGTGACATATGATAACTTACCTAAGCCCCGGACCTATCGAATTGGTCAAAAAATGAAAATTTCAAAAGTGCCCCTATTTCTGCTTTAAACTTTAGGTACTATTCCAAAATGTATCACTGAGGTGACAGAAGTTGATTTTGGAGCATGATTTTTGAACAGGAGCATTAACGGTTTTGTTACATATGATAACTTACCTAAGCCCCGGACCTATCGAATTGGTCAAAAATGAAAATTTCAAAAGTGCCTCTATTTCTGCTTTAAACTTTAGGTACTATTCCAAAATGAATCACTGAGGTGACAGAAGTTGATTTCGGAACATAATTTTTGAACAGTAGCTTTAACGGTTTTGTGACATATGATAACTTACCTAAGCCCCGGACCTATCGAATTGGTCAAAAATGAAAATTTCAAAAGTGCCCCTATTTCTGCTTTAAACTTTAGGTACTATTCCAAAATGTATCACTGAGGTGACAGAAGTTGATTTCGGAGCATGATTTTTGAACAGGTGCTTTAACGGTTTTGTGACATATGATAACTTACCTAAGCCCCGGACCTATCGAATTGGTCAAAAATTAAAATTTCAAAAGTGCCCTTATTTCTGCTTTAAACTTTAGGTACTATTCCAAAATGTATCACTGAGGTGACAGAAGTTGATTTCGGAGCATGATTTTTGAACAGGAGCTTTAACGGTTTTGTGACATATGATAACTTACCTAAGCCCCGGACCTATCGAGTTGGTCAAAAATGAAAATTTCAAAAGTGCCCCTATTTCTGCTTTAAACTTTAGGTACTATTCCAAAATGAATCACTGAGGTGACAGAAGTTGATTTCGGAACATAATTTTTGAACAGTAGCTTTAACGGTTTTGTGACATATGATAACTTACCTAAGCCCCGGACCTATCGAATTGGTCAAAAATGAAAATTTCAAAAGTGCCCCTATTTCTGCTTTAAACTTTAGGTACTATTCCAAAATGTATCACTGAGGTGACAGAAGTTGATTTCGGAACATAATTTTTGAACAGGAGCTTTAATGGTTTTGTGACATATGATAACTTACCTAAGCCCCGAACCTATCGAATTGATCAAAAATTAAAATTTCAAAAGTGCCCCTAATTCTGCTTTAAACTTTAGGTACTATTCCAAAATGTATCACTGAGGTGACAGAAGTTGATTTCGGAACATAATTTTTGAACAGGAGCTTTAATGGTTTTGTGACATATGATAACTTACCTAAGCCCCGGACCTATCGAATTGGTCAAAAATGAAAATTTCAAAAGTGCCCCTATTTCTGCTTTAAACTTTAGGTACTATTCCAAAATGTATCACTGAGGTGACAGAAGTTGATTTTGGAGCATGATTTTTGAACAGGAGCATTAACGGTTTTGTTACATATGATAACTTACCTAAGCCCCGGACCTATCGAATTGGTCAAAAATGAAAATTTCAAAAGTGCCTCTATTTCTGCTTTAAACTTTAGGTACTATTCCAAAATGAATCACTGAGGTGACAGAAGTTGATTTCGGAACATAATTTTTGAACAGTAGCTTTAACGGTTTTGTGACTTATGATAACTTACCTAAGCCCCGGACCTATCGAATTGGTCAAAAATGAAAATTTCAAAAGTGCCCCTATTTCTGCTTTAAACTTTAGGTACTATTCCAAAATGTATCACTGAGGTGACAGAAGTTGATTTCGGAGCATGATTTTTGAACAGGTGCTTTAACGGTTTTGTGACATATGATAACTTACCTAAGCCCCGGACCTATCGAATTGATCAAAAATGAAAATTTCAAAAGAGCCCCTATTTCTGCTTTAAACTTTAGGTACTATTCCAAAATGTATCACTGAGGTGACAGAAGTTGATTTCGGAACATAATTTTTGAACAGGAGCTTTAATGGTTTTGTGACATATGATAACTTACCTAAGCCCCGGACCTATCGAATTGGTCAAAAATGAAATTTTCAAAAGTGCACCTATTTCTGCTTTAAACTTTAGGTACTATTCCAAAATGTATCACTGAGGTGACAGAAGTTGATTTTGGAGCATGATTTTTGAACAGGAGCATTAACGGTTTTGTTACATATGATAACTTACCTAAGCCCCGGACCTATCGAATTGGTCAAAAATGAAAATTTCAAAAGTGCCCCTATTTCTGCTTTAAACTTTAGGTACTATTCCAAAATGTATCACTGAGGTGACAGAAGTTGATTTTGGAGCATGATTTTTGAACAGGAGCATTAACGGTTTTGTGACATATGATAACTTACCTAAGCCCCGGACCTATCGAATTGGTCAAAAATGAAAATTTCAAAAGTGCCCCTATTTCTGCTTTAAACTTTAGGTACTATTCCAAAATGTATCACTGAGGTGACAGAAGTTGATTTCGGAGCATGATTTTTGAACAGGAGCATTAACGGTTTTGTTACATATGATAACTTACCTAAGCCCCGGACCTATCGAATTGGTCAAAAATAAAAATTTCAAAAGTGCCTCTATTTCTGCTTTAAACTTTAGGTACTATTCCAAAATGAATCACTGAGGTGACAGAAGTTGATTTCGGAGCATGATTTTTGAACAGGAGCATTAACGGTTTTGTGACATATGATAACTTACCTAAGCCCCGGACCTATCGAATTGATCAAAAATGAAAATTTCAAAAGTGCCCCTATTTCTGCTTTAAACTTTAGGTACTATTCCAAAATGTATCACTGAGGTGACAGAAGTTGATTTCGGAACATAATTTTTGAACAGGAGCTTTAATGGTTTTGTGACATATGATAACTTACCTAAGCCCCGTCTCTATTGAATTGGTCAAAAATGAAAATTTCAAAAGTGCCCCTATTTCTGCTTTAAACTTTAGGTACTATTCCAAAATGTATCACTGAGGTGACAGAAGTTGATTTCGGAGCATGATTTTTGAACAGGTGCTTTAACGGTTTTGTGACATATGATAACTTACCTAAGCCCCGGACCTATCGAATTGGTCAAAAATTAAAATTTCAAAAGTGCCCTTATTTCTGCTTTAAACTTTAGGTACTATTCCAAAATGTATCACTGAGGTGACAGAAGTTGATTTCGGAGCATGATTTTTGAACAGGAGCTTTAACGGTTTTGTGACATATGATAACTTACCTAAGCCCCGGACCTATCGAGTTGGTCAAAAATGAAAATTTCAAAAGTGCCCCTATTTCTGCTTTAAACTTTAGGTACTATTCCAAAATGTATCACTGAGGTGACAGAAGTTGATTTCGGAACATAATTTTTGAACAGGAGCTTTAATGGTTTTGTGACATATGATAACTTACCTAAGCCCCGAACCTATCGAATTGATCAAAAATTAAAATTTCAAAAGTGCCCCTAATTCTGCTTTAAACTTTAGGTACTATTCCAAAATGTATCACTGAGGTGACAGAAGTTGATTTCGGAACATAATTTTTGAACAGGAGCTTTAATGGTTTTGTGACATATGATAACTTACCTAAGCCCCGGACCTATCGAATTGGTCAAAAATGAAAATTTCAAAAGTGCCCCTATTTCTGCTTTAAACTTTAGGTACTATTCCAAAATGTATCACTGAGGTGACAGAAGTTGATTTTGGAGCATGATTTTTGAACAGGAGCATTAACGGTTTTGTGACATATGATAACTTACCTAAGCCCCGGACCCATCGAATTGGTCAAAAATGAAAATTTCAAAAGTGCCCCTATTTCTGCTTTAAACTTAAGGTACCATTCCAAAATGTATCACTGAGGTGACAGAATTTGATTTCGGAGCATGATTTTTGAACAGGAGCTTTAACAGATTTGTGACATATGATAACTTACCTAAGCCCCAGACCTATCGAATTGGTCAAAAATAAAAATTTCAAAAGTGCCTCTATTTCTGCTTTAAACTTTAGGTACTATTCCAAAATGTATCACTGAGGTGACAGAAGTTGATTTCGGAGCATGATTTTTGAACAGGTGCTTTAACGGTTTTGTGACATATGATAACTTACCTAAGCCCCGGACCTATCGAATTGATCAAAAATGAAAATTTCAAAAGAGCCCCTATTTCTGCTTTAAACTTTAGGTACTATTCCAAAATGTATCACTGAGGTGACAGAAGTTGATTTCGGAACATAATTTTTGAACAGGAGCTTTAATGGTTTTGTGACATATGATAACTTACCTAAGCCCCGGACCTATCGAATTGGTCAAAAATGAAATTTTCAAAAGTGCACCTATTTCTGCTTTAAACTTTAGGTACTATTCCAAAATGTATCACTGAGGTGACAGAAGTTGATTTTGGAGCATGATTTTTGAACAGGAGCATTAACGGTTTTGTTACATATGATAACTTACCTAAGCCCCGGACCTATCGAATTGGTCAAAAATGAAAATTCCAAAAGTGCCCCTATTTCTGCTTTAAACTTTAGGTACTATTCCAAAATGTATCACTGAGGTGACAGAAGTTGATTTCGGAACATAATTTTTGAACAGGAGCTTTAATGGTTTTGTGACATATGATAACTTACCTAAGCCCCGGACCTATCGAATTGATCAAAAATGAAAATTTCAAAAGTGCCCCTATTTCTGCTTTAAACTTTAGGTACTATTCCAAAATGTATCACTGAGGTGACAGAAGTTGATTTCGGAACATAATTTTTGAACAGGAGCTTTAATGGTTTTGTGACATATGATAACTTACCTAAGCCCCGGACCTATCGAATTGGTCAAAAATGAAAATTTCAAAAGTGCCCCTATTTCTGCTTTAAACTTTAGGTACTATTCCAAAATGTATCACTGAGGTGACAGAAGTTGATTTTGGAGCATGATTTTTGAACAGGAGCATTAACGGTTTTGTGACATATGATAACTTACCTAAGCCCCGGACCTATCGAATTGGTCAAAAATGAAAATTTCAAAAGTGCCCCTATTTCTGCTTTAAACTTTAGGTACTATTCCAAAATGTATCACTGAGGTGACAGAAGTTGATTTTGGAGCATGATTTTTGAACAGGAGCATTAACGGTTTTGTGACATATGATAACTTACCTAAGCCCCGGACCTATCGAATTGGTCAAAAATGAAAATTTCAAAAGTGCCCCTATTTCTGCTTTAAACTTTAGGTACTATTCCAAAATGTATCACTGAGGTGACAGAAGTTGATTTCGGAGCATGATTTTTGAACAGGAGCATTAACGGTTTTGTTACATATGATAACTTACCTAAGCCCCGGACCTATCGAATTGGTCAAAAATAAAAATTTCAAAAGTGCCTCTATTTCTGCTTTAAACTTTAGGTACTATTCCAAAATGAATCACTGAGGTGACAGAAGTTGATTTCGGAGCATGATTTTTGAACAGGAGCATTAACGGTTTTGTGACATATGATAACTTACCTAAGCCCCGGACCTATCGAATTGATCAAAAATGAAAATTTCAAAAGTGCCCCTATTTCTGCTTTAAACTTTAGGTACTATTCCAAAATGTATCACTGAGGTGACAGAAGTTGATTTCGGAACATAATTTTTGAACAGGAGCTTTAATGGTTTTGTGACATATGATAACTTACCTAAGCCCCGTCTCTATCGAATTGGTCAAAAATGAAAATTTCAAAAGTGCCCCTATTTCTGCTTTAAACTTTAGGTACTATTCCAAAATGTATCACTGAGGTGACAGAAGTTGATTTCGGAGCATGATTTTTGAACAGGTGCTTTAACGGTTTTGTGACATATGATAACTTACCTAAGCCCCGGACCTATCGAATTGGTCAAAAATTAAAATTTCAAAAGTGCCCTTATTTCTGCTTTAAACTTTAGGTACTATTCCAAAATGTATCACTGAGGTGACAGAAGTTGATTTCGGAGCATGATTTTTGAACAGGAGCTTTAACGGTTTTGTGACATATGATAACTTACCTAAGCCCCGGACCTATCGAGTTGGTCAAAAATGAAAATTTCAAAAGTGCCCCTATTTCTGCTTTAAACTTTAGGTACTATTCCAAAATGTATCACTGAGGTGACAGAAGTTGATTTTGGAGCATGAGTTTTGAACAGGAGCATTAACGGTTTTGTGACATATGATAACTTACCTAAGCCCCGGACCTATCGAATTGGTCAAAAATTAAAATTTCAAAAGTGCCCCTATTTCTGCTTTAAACTTTAGGTACTATTCCAAAATGTATCACTGAGGTGACAGAAGTTGATTTTGGAGCATGATTTTTGAACAGGAGCATTAACGGTTTTGTGACATATGATAACTTACCTAAGCCCCGGACCTATCGAATTGGTCAAAAATGAAAATTTCAAAAGTGCCCCTATTTCTGCTTTAAACTTTAGGTACTATTCCAAAATGTATCACTGAGGTGACAGAAGTTGATTTCGGAGCATGATTTTTGAACAGGAGCATTAACGGTTTTGTTACATATGATAACTTACCTAAGCCCCGGACCTATCGAATTGGTCAAAAATAAAAATTTCAAAAGTGCCTCTATTTCTGCTTTAAACTTTAGGTACTATTCCAAAATGAATCACTGAGGTGACAGAAGTTGATTTCGGAGCATGATTTTTGAACAGGAGCATTAACGGTTTTGTGACATATGATAACTTACCTAAGCCCCGGACCTATCGAATTGGTCAAAAATGAAAATTTCAAAAGTGCCCCTATTTCTGCTTTAAACTTTAGGTACTATTCCAAAATGTATCACTGAGGTGACAGAAGTTGATTTTGGAGCATGATTTTTGAACAGGAGCATTAACGGTTTTGTGACATATGATAACTTACCTAAGCCCCGGACCCATCGAATTGGTCAAAAATGAAAATTTCAAAAGTGCCCCTATTTCTGCTTTAAACTTAAGGTACCATTCCAAAATGTATCACTGAGGTGACAGAAGTTGATTTCAGAGCATGATTTTTGAACAGGTCCTTTAACGGTTTTGTGACATATGATAACTTACCTAAGCCCCGGACCTATCTAATTGATCAAAAATGAAAATTTCAAAAGTGCCCCTATTTCTGCTTTAAACTTTAGGTACTATTCCAAAATGTATCACTGAGGTGACAGAATTTGATTTCGGAGCATGATTTTTGAACAGGAGCATTAACGGTTTTGTGACATATGATAACTTACCTAAGCCCCGGACCTATCGAATTGGTCAAAAATGAAAATTTCAAAAGTGCCCCTATTTCTGCTTTAAACTTTAGGTACTATTCCAAAATGTATCACTGAGGTGACAGAAGTTGATTTCGGAGCATGATTTTTGAACAGGAGCATTAACGGTTTTGTTACATATGATAACTTACCTAAGCCCCGGACCTATCGAATTGGTCAAAAATAAAAATTTCAAAAGTGCCTCTATTTCTGCTTTAAACTTTAGGTACTATTCCAAAATGAATCACTGAGGTGACAGAAGTTGATTTCGGAGCATGATTTTTGAACAGGAGCATTAACGGTTTTGTGACATATGATAACTTACCTAAGCCCCGGACCTATCGAATTGATCAAAAATGAAAATTTCAAAAGTGCCCCTATTTCTGCTTTAAACTTTAGGTACTATTCCAAAATGTATCACTGAGGTGACAGAAGTTGATTTCGGAACATAATTTTTGAACAGGAGCTTTAATGGTTTTGTGACATATGATAACTTACCTAAGCCCCGTCTCTATCGAATTGGTCAAAAATGAAAATTTCAAAAGTGCCCCTATTTCTGCTTTAAACTTTAGGTACTATTCCAAAATGTATCACTGAGGTGACAGAAGTTGATTTCGGAGCATGATTTTTGAACAGGTGCTTTAACGGTTTTGTGACATATGATAACTTACCTAAGCCCCGGACCTATCGAATTGGTCAAAAATTAAAATTTCAAAAGTGCCCTTATTTCTGCTTTAAACTTTAGGTACTATTCCAAAATGTATCACTGAGGTGACAGAAGTTGATTTCGGAGCATGATTTTTGAACAGGAGCTTTAACGGTTTTGTGACATATGATAACTTACCTAAGCCCCGGACCTATCGAGTTGGTCAAAAATGAAAATTTCAAAAGTGCCCCTATTTCTGCTTTAAACTTTAGGTACTATTCCAAAATGTATCACTGAGGTGACAGAAGTTGATTTTGGAGCATGAGTTTTGAACAGGAGCATTAACGGTTTTGTGACATATGATAACTTACCTAAGCCCCGGACCTATCGAATTGGTCAAAAATTAAAATTTCAAAAGTGCCCCTATTTCTGCTTTAAACTTTAGGTACTATTCCAAAATGTATCACTGAGGTGACAGAAGTTGATTTTGGAGCATGATTTTTGAACAGGAGCATTAACGGTTTTGTGACATATGATAACTTACCTAAGCCCCGGACCTATCGAATTGGTCAAAAATGAAAATTTCAAAAGTGCCCCTATTTCTGCTTTAAACTTTAGGTACTATTCCAAAATGTATCACTGAGGTGACAGAAGTTGATTTCGGAGCATGATTTTTGAACAGGAGCATTAACGGTTTTGTTACATATGATAACTTACCTAAGCCCCGGACCTATCGAATTGGTCAAAAATAAAAATTTCAAAAGTGCCTCTATTTCTGCTTTAAACTTTAGGTACTATTCCAAAATGAATCACTGAGGTGACAGAAGTTGATTTCGGAGCATGATTTTTGAACAGGAGCATTAACGGTTTTGTGACATATGATAACTTACCTAAGCCCCGGACCTATCGAATTGGTCAAAAATGAAAATTTCAAAAGTGCCCCTATTTCTGCTTTAAACTTTAGGTACTATTCCAAAATGTATCACTGAGGTGACAGAAGTTGATTTTGGAGCATGATTTTTGAACAGGAGCATTAACGGTTTTGTGACATATGATAACTTACCTAAGCCCCGGACCCATCGAATTGGTCAAAAATGAAAATTTCAAAAGTGCCCCTATTTCTGCTTTAAACTTAAGGTACCATTCCAAAATGTATCACTGAGGTGACAGAAGTTGATTTCAGAGCATGATTTTTGAACAGGTCCTTTAACGGTTTTGTGACATATGATAACTTACCTAAGCCCCGGACCTATCTAATTGATCAAAAATGAAAATTTCAAAAGTGCCCCTATTTCTGCTTTAAACTTTAGGTACTATTCCAAAATGTATCACTGAGGTGACAGAATTTGATTTCGGAGCATGATTTTTGAACAGGAGCTTTAACAGATTTGTGACATATGATAACTTACCTAAGCCCCAGACCTATCGAATTGGTCAAAAATGAAAATTTCGAAAGTGCCCCTATTTCTGCTTTAAACTTTAGGTACTATTCCAAAATGTATCACTTAGGTGACAGAATTTGATTTCGGAGCATGATTTTTGAACAGGAGCTTTAACAGATTTGTGACATATGATAACTTACCTAAGCCCCAGACCTATCGAATTGATCAAAAATGAAAATTTCAAAAGTGCCCCTATTTTTGCTTTAAACTTTAGGTACTATTCCAAAATGTATCACTGAAGTGACAGAAGTTGATTTCGGAACATAATTTTTGAACAGGAGCATTAACGGTTTTGTTACATATGATAACTTACCTAAGCCCCGGACCTATCGAATTGGTCAAAAATGAAAATTCCAAAAGTGCACCTATTTCTGCTTTAAACTTTAGGTACTATTCCAAAATGTATCACTGAGGTGACAGAAGTTGATTTCGGAACATAATTTTTGAACAGGAGCTTTAATGGTTTTGTGACATATGATAACTTACCTAAGCCCCGGACCTATCTAATTGATCAAAAATGAAAATTTCAAAAGTGCCCCTATTTCTGCTTTAAACTTTAGGTACTATTCCAAAATGTATCACTGAGGTGACAGAATTTGATTTCGGAGCATGATTTTTGAACAGGAGCTTTAACAGATTTGTGACATATGATAACTTACCTAAGCCCCAGACCTATCGATTTGGTCAAAAATGAACATTTCAATAGTGCCCCAAGTACTCAATACTTTAGGTACCATCCCAAAATGTATCACTGAGGTGACAGAAGTAGATTTCGCAGCATGATTTTTTAACAGGAGCTTTAACGGTTTTGTGACGTATGAGAAATTCCCTATGCCCCAGACCTATCGAATTGGTCAAAAAGTTTCAGTTCAAAAGTGCCCCAATTTCTGCTTTAAACTTTAGGTACAATCCGAAAATGTATCACTGAGGTGACAGTAGTAGATTTCGAAGCATGGTTTTTTAACAGGAGCTTTAACGGTTTTGTGACGTAGGAGAAATTCCCTAAGCCTTGGACCTATCAAATTGGTCAAATATGAAAATTTCAAAAGTGCCCCAATTTCTGCTTTAAACTTTAGGTACCATCCCAAAATGTATCACTGAGGTGACAGAAGATGATTTTGGAGCATGGTTTTTGAACAGGCACTTTAACGGTTTTGTGACATATTAGAAATTCCCTAAGCCCCGGTCCTATCGAGTTGGTCAAAAATGAAAATTTCAAAAGTGCCCCTATTTCTGCTTTAAACTTTAGGTACTATTCCAAAATGTATCACTGAGGTGACAGAAGTTGATTTTGGAGCATGATTTAAGAACAGGAGCATTAACGGTTTTGTGACATATGATAACTTACCTAAGCCCCGGACCTATCGAATTGGTCAAAAATGAAAATTTCAAAAGTGCCCCTATTTCTGCTTTAAACTTTAGGTACTATTCCAAAATGTATCACTGAGGTGACAGAAGTTGATTTCGGAGCATGATTTTTGAACAGGAGCATTAACGGTTTTGTTACATATGATAACTTACCTAAGCCCCGGACCTATCGAATTGGTCAAAAATAAAAATTTCAAAAGTGCCTCTATTTCTGCTTTAAACTTTAGGTACTATTCCAAAATGAATCACTGAGGTGACAGAAGTTGATTTCGGAGCATGATTTTTGAACAGGAGCATTAACGGTTTTGTGACATATGATAACTTACCTAAGCCCCGGACCTATCGAATTGATCAAAAATGAAAATTTCAAAAGTGCCCCTATTTCTGCTTTAAACTTTAGGTACTATTCCAAAATGTATCACTGAGGTGACAGAAGTTGATTTCGGAACATAATTTTTGAACAGGAGCTTTAATGGTTTTGTGACATATGATAACTTACCTAAGCCCCGTCTCTATCGAATTGGTCAAAAATGAAAATTTCAAAAGTGCCCCTATTTCTGCTTTAAACTTTAGGTACTATTCCAAAATGTATCACTGAGGTGACAGAAGTTGATTTCGGAGCATGATTTTTGAACAGGTGCTTTAACGGTTTTGTGACATATGATAACTTACCTAAGCCCCGGACCTATCGAATTGGTCAAAAATTAAAATTTCAAAAGTGCCCTTATTTCTGCTTTAAACTTTAGGTACTATTCCAAAATGTATCACTGAGGTGACAGAAGTTGATTTCGGAGCATGATTTTTGAACAGGAGCTTTAACGGTTTTGTGACATATGATAACTTACCTAAGCCCCGGACCTATCGAGTTGGTCAAAAATGAAAATTTCAAAAGTGCCCCTATTTCTGCTTTAAACTTTAGGTACTATTCCAAAATGTATCACTGAGGTGACAGAAGTTGATTTTGGAGCATGAGTTTTGAACAGGAGCATTAACGGTTTTGTGACATATGATAACTTACCTAAGCCCCGGACCTATCGAATTGGTCAAAAATTAAAATTTCAAAAGTGCCCCTATTTCTGCTTTAAACTTTAGGTACTATTCCAAAATGTATCACTGAGGTGACAGAAGTTGATTTTGGAGCATGATTTTTGAACAGGAGCATTAACGGTTTTGTGACATATGATAACTTACCTAAGCCCCGGACCTATCGAATTGGTCAAAAATGAAAATTTCAAAAGTGCCCCTATTTCTGCTTTAAACTTTAGGTACTATTCCAAAATGTATCACTGAGGTGACAGAAGTTGATTTCGGAGCATGATTTTTGAACAGGAGCATTAACGGTTTTGTGACATATGATAACTTACCTAAGCCCCGGACCTATCGAATTGGTCAAAAATGAAAATTTCAAAAGTGCCCCTATTTCTGCTTTAAACTTTAGGTACTATTCCAAAATGTATCACTGAGGTGACAGAAGTTGATTTTGGAGCATGATTTTTGAACAGGAGCATTAACGGTTTTGTGACATATGATAACTTACCTAAGCCCCGGACCCATCGAATTGGTCAAAAATGAAAATTTCAAAAGTGCCCCTATTTCTGCTTTAAACTTAAGGTACCATTCCAAAATGTATCACTGAGGTGACAGAAGTTGATTTCAGAGCATGATTTTTGAACAGGTCCTTTAACGGTTTTGTGACATATGATAACTTACCTAAGCCCCGGACCTATCTAATTGATCAAAAATGAAAATTTCAAAAGTGCCCCTATTTCTGCTTTAAACTTTAGGTACTATTCCAAAATGTATCACTGAGGTGACAGAATTTGATTTCGGAGCATGATTTTTGAACAGGAGCTTTAACAGATTTGTGACATATGATAACTTACCTAAGCCCCAGACCTATCGAATTGGTCAAAAATGAAAATTTCGAAAGTGCCCCTATTTCTGCTTTAAACTTTAGGTACTATTCCAAAATGTATCACTTAGGTGACAGAATTTGATTTCGGAGCATGATTTTTGAACAGGAGCTTTAACAGATTTGTGACATATGATAACTTACCTAAGCCCCAGACCTATCGAATTGATCAAAAATGAAAATTTCAAAAGTGCCCCTATTTTTGCTTTAAACTTTAGGTACTATTCCAAAATGTATCACTGAAGTGACAGAAGTTGATTTCGGAACATAATTTTTGAACAGGAGCATTAACGGTTTTGTTACATATGATAACTTACCTAAGCCCCGGACCTATCGAATTGGTCAAAAATGAAAATTCCAAAAGTGCACCTATTTCTGCTTTAAACTTTAGGTACTATTCCAAAATGTATCACTGAGGTGACAGAAGTTGATTTCGGAACATAATTTTTGAACAGGAGCTTTAATGGTTTTGTGACATATGATAACTTACCTAAGCCCCGGACCTATCTAATTGATCAAAAATGAAAATTTCAAAAGAGCCCCTATTTCTGCTTTAAACTTTAGGTACTATTCCAAAATGTATCACTGAGGTGACAGAATTTGATTTCGGAGCATGATTTTTGAACAGGAGCTTTAACAGATTTGTGACATATGATAACTTACCTAAGCCCCAGACCTATCGATTTGGTCAAAAATGAACATTTCAATAGTGCCCCAAGTACTCAATACTTTAGGTACCATCCCAAAATGTATCACTGAGGTGACAGAAGTAGATTTCGCAGCATGATTTTTTAACAGGAGCTTTAACGGTTTTGTGACGTATGAGAAATTCCCTATGCCC
Source organism: Pseudophryne corroboree (assembly GCF_028390025.1). NCBI lineage: Eukaryota > Metazoa > Chordata > Amphibia > Anura > Myobatrachidae > Pseudophryne > Pseudophryne corroboree. The sequence goes on along the minus strand of NC_086446.1, from coordinate 60,031,633 downwards.
CAGACCTATCGAATTGGTCAAAAAGTTTCAGTTCAAAAGTGCCCCAATTTCTGCTTTAAACTTTAGGTACAATCCGAAAATGTATCACTGAGGTGACAGTAGTAGATTTCGAAGCATGATTTTTTAACAGGAGCTTTAACGGTTTTGTGACGTAGGAGAAATTCCCTAAGCCTTGGACCTATCAAATTGGTCAAATATGAAAATTTCAAAAGTGCCCCAATTTCTGCTTTAAACTTTAGGTACCATCCCAAAATGTATCACTGAGGTGACAGAAGATGATTTTGGAGCATGGTTTTTGAACAGGCACTTTAACGGTTTTGTGACATATTAGAAATTCCCTAAGCCCCGGTCCTATCGAGTTGGTCAAAAATGAAAATTTCAAAAGTGCCCCTATTTCTGCTTTAAACTTTAGGTACTATTCCAAAATGTATCACTGAGGTGACAGAAGTTGATTTCGGAACATCATTTTTGAACAGGAGCTTTAACGGTTTTGTGACATATGATAACTTACCTAAGCCCCGGACCTATCAAATTGGTCAAAAATGAAAATTTCAAAAGTGCCCCTCTTTCTGCTTTAAACTTACGGTACCATTCCAAAATGTATCACTGAGGTGACAGAAGTTGATTTCGGAGCATGATTTTTGAACAGGTCCTTTAACGGTTTTGTGACATATGATAACTTACCTAAGCCCGGACCTATCGAATTGATCAAAAATTAAAATTTAAAAAGTGCCCCTATTTCTGCTTTAAACTTAAGGTACCATTCCAAAATGTATCACTGAGGTGACAGAAGTTGATTTCGGAGCATGATTTTTGAACAGGCGCTTTAACGGTTTTGTGACATATGATAACTTACCTAAGCCCCGGACCTATCTAATTGATCAAAAATGAAAATTTCAAAAGTGCCCCTATTTCTGCTTTAAACTTTAGGTACTATTCCAAAATGTATCACTGAGGTGACAGAATTTGATTTCGCAGCATGATTTTTTAACAGGAGCTTTAACGGTTTTGTGACGTATGAGAAATTCCCTATGCCCCAGACCTATCGAATTGGTCAAAAATTTTCAGTTCAAAAGTGCCCCAATTTCTGCTTTAAACTTTAGGTACAATCCGAAAATGTATCATTGAGGTGACAGTAGTAGATTTCGAAGCATGATTTTTTAACAGGAGCTTTAACGGTTTTGTGACGTATGAGAAATTCCCTAAGCCTTGGACCTATCAAATTGGTCAAATATGAAAATTTCAAAAGTACCCCAATTTCTGCTTTAAACTTTAGGTACCATCCCAAAATGTATCACTGAGGTGACAGAAGATGATTTTGGAGCATGGTTTTTGAACAGGCACTTTAACGGTTTTGTGACATATTAGAAATTCCCTAAGCCCCGGTCCTATCGAGTTGGTAAAAAATGAAAATTTCAAAAGTTCCCCTATTTCTGCTTTAAACTTTAGGTACTATTCCAAAATGTATCACTGAGGTGACAGAAGTTGATTTCGGAACATCATTTTTGAACAGGAGCTTTAACGGTTTTGTGACATATGATAACTTACCTAAGCCCCGGACCCATCGAATTGGTCAAAAATGAAAATTTCAAAAGTGCCCCTATTTCTGCTTTAAACTTACGGTACCATTCCAAAATGTATCACTGAGGTGACAGAAGTTGATTTCGGAGCATGATTTTTGAACAGGTCCTTTAACGGTTTTGTGACATATGATAACTTACCTAAGCCCGGACCTATCGAATTGATCAAAAATTAAAATTTAAAAAGTGCCCCTATTTCTGCTTTAAACTTAAGGTACCATTCCAAAATGTATCACTGAGGTGACAGAAGTTGATTTCGGAGCATGATTTTTGAACAGGCGCTTTAACGGTTTTGTGACATATGATAACTTACCTAAGCCCCGGACCTATCGAATTGATCAAAAATGAAAATTTCAAAAGTGCCCCTATTTCTGCTTTAAACTTTAGGTACTATTCCAAAATGTATCACTGAGGTGACAGAAGTTGATTTCGGAGCATGATTTTTGAACAGGAGCTTTAACAGATTTGTGACATATGATAACTTACCTAAGCCCCAGACCTATCGAATTGGTCAAAAATGAAAATTTCGAAAGTGCCCCTATTTCTGCTTTAAACTTTAGGTACTATTCCAAAATGTATCACTGAGGTGACAGAATTTGATTTCGGAGCATGATTTTTGAACAGGAGCTTTAACAGATTTGTGACATATGATAACTTACCTAAGCCCCAGACCTATCGAATTGATCAAAAATGAAAATTTCAAAAGTGCCCCTATTTTTGCTTTAAACTTTAGGTACTATTCCAAAATGTATCACTGAAGTGACAGAAGTTGATTTCGGAACATAATTTTTGAACAGGAGCTTTAACGGTTTTGTGACATATGATAACTTACCTAAGCCCCGGACCTATCGAATTGGTCAAAAATGAAAATTTCAAAAGTGCACCTATTTCTGCTTTAAACTTTAGGTACTATTCCAAAATGTATAATTGAGGTGACAGAAGTTGATTTCGGAACATAATTTTTGAACAGGAGCTTTAACGGTTTTGTGACATATGATAACTTACCTAAGCCCTGGACCTATCGAATTGATCAAAAATGAAAAATTCAAAAGTGCCCCTATTTCTGCTTTAAACTTTAGGTACTATTCCAAAATGTATCACTGAGGTGACAGAAGTTGATTTCGGAACATCATTTTTGAACAGGAGCTTTAACGGTTTTGTGACATATGATAACTTACCTAAGCCCCAGACCTATCGAATTGGTCAAAAATGAAAATTTCAAAAGTGCCCCTATTTCTGCTTTAAACTTAAGGTACCATTCCAAAATGTATCACTGAGGTGACAGAAGTTGATTTCAGAGCATGATTTTTGAACAGGTCCTTTAACGGTTTTGTGACATATGATAACTTACCTAAGCCCCGAACCTATCGAATTGATCAAAAATGAAAATTTCAAAAGTGCCCCTATTTCTGCTTTAAACTTTAGGTACTATTCCAAAATGTATCACTGAGGTGACAGAATTTGATTTCGGAGCATGATTTTTGAACAGGAGCTTTAACAGATTTGTGACATATGATAACTTACCTAAGCCCCAGACCTATCGAATTGGTCAAAAATGAAAATTTCGAAAGTGCCCCTATTTCTGCTTTAAACTTTAGGTACTATTCCAAAATGTATCACTGAAGTGACAGAAGTTGATTTCGGAACATAATTTTTGAACAGGAGCTTTAACGGTTTTGTGACATATGATAACTTACCTAAGCCCCAGACCTATCGAATTGGTCAAAAATGAAAATTTCAAAAGTGCCCCTATTTCTGCTTTAAACTTAAGGTACCATTCCAAAATGTATCACTGAGGTGACAGAAGTTGATTTCAGAGCATGATTTTTGAACAGGTCCTTTAACGGTTTTGTGACATATGATAACTTACCTAAGCCCCGGACCTATCGAATTGATCAAAAATGAAAATTTCAAAATTGCCCCTATTTCTGCTTTAAACTTTAGGTACTATTCCAAAATGTATCACTGAGGTGACAGAATTTGATTTCGGAGCATGATTTTTGAACAGGAGCTTTAACAGATTTGTGACATATGATAACTTACCTAAGCCCCAGACCTATCGAATTGGTCAAAAATGAAAATTTCGAAAGTGCCCCTATTTCTGCTTTAAACTTTAGGTACTATTCCAAAATGTATCACTGAAGTGACAGAAGTTGATTTCGGAACATAATTTTTGAACAGGAGCTTTAACGGTTTTGTGACATATGATAACTTACCTAAGCCCCGGACCTATCGAATTGGTCAAAAATGAAAATTTCAAAAGTGCACCTATTTCTGCTTTAAACTTTAGGTACTATTCCAAAATGTATAATTGAGGTGACAGATGTTGATTTCGGAACATAATTTTTGAACAGGAGCTTTAACGGTTTTGTGACATATGATAACTTACCTAAGCCCCGGACCTATCGAATTGATCAAAAATGAAAAATTCAAAAGTGCCCCTATTTCTGCTTTAAACTTTAGGTACTATTCCAAAATGTATAATTGAGGTGACAGAAGTTGATTTCGGAACATAATTTTTGAACAGGAGCTTTAACGGTTTTGTGACATATGATAACTTACCTAAGCCCCGGACCTATCGAATTGATCAAAAATGAAAAATTCAAAAGTGCCCCTATTTCTGCTTTAAACTTTAGGTACTATTCCAAAATGTATCACTGAGGTGACAGAAGTTGATTTCGGAACATCATTTTTGAACAGGAGCTTTAACGGTTTTGTGACATATGATAACTTACCTAAGCCCCAGACCTATCGAATTGGTCAAAAATGAAAATTTCAAAAGTGCCCCTATTTCTGCTTTAAACTTAAGGTACCATTCCAAAATGTATCACTGAGGTGACAGAAGTTGATTTCAGAGCATGATTTTTGAACAGGTCCTTTAACGGTTTTGTGACATATGATAACTTACCTAAGCCCCGAACCTATCGAATTGATCAAAAATGAAAATTTCAAAAGTGCCCCTATTTCTGCTTTAAACTTTAGGTACTATTCCAAAATGTATCACTGAGGTGACAGAATTTGATTTCGGAGCATGATTTTTGAACAGGAGCTTTAACAGATTTGTGACATATGATAACTTACCTAAGCCCCAGACCTATCGAATTGGTCAAAAATGAAAAATTCAAAAGTGCCCCTATTTCTGCTTTAAACTTTAGGTACTATTCCAAAATGTATCACTGAGGTGACAGAAGTTGATTTCGGAACATCATTTTTGAACAGGAGCTTTAACGGTTTTGTGACATATGATAACTTACCTAAGCCCCAGACCTATCGAATTGGTCAAAAATGAAAATTTCAAAAGTGCCCCTATTTCTGCTTTAAACTTAAGGTACCATTCCAAAATGTATCACTGAGGTGACAGAAGTTGATTTCAGAGCATGATTTTTGAACAGGTCCTTTAACGGTTTTGTGACATATGATAACTTACCTAAGCCCCGAACCTATCGAATTGATCAAAAATGAAAATTTCAAAAGTGCCCCTATTTCTGCTTTAAACTTTAGGTACTATTCCAAAATGTATCACTGAGGTGACAGAATTTGATTTCGGAGCATGATTTTTGAACAGGAGCTTTAACAGATTTGTGACATATGATAACTTACCTAAGCCCCAGACCTATCGAATTGGTCAAAAATGAAAATTTCGAAAGTGCCCCTATTTCTGCTTTAAACTTTAGGTACTATTCCAAAATGTATCACTGAAGTGACAGAAGTTGATTTCGGAACATAATTTTTGAACAGGAGCTTTAACGGTTTTGTGACATATGATAACTTACCTAAGCCCCGGACCTATCGAATTGGTCAAAAATGAAAATTTCAAAAGTGCACCTATTTCTGCTTTAAACTTTAGGTACTATTCCAAAATGTATAATTGAGGTGACAGAAGTTGATTTCGGAACATAATTTTTGAACAGGAGCTTTAACGGTTTTGTGACATATGATAACTTACCTAAGCCCCGGACCTATCGAATTGATCAAAAATGAAAAATTCAAAAGTGCCCCTATTTCTGCTTTAAACTTTAGGTACTATTCCAAAATGTATCACTGAGGTGACAGAAGTTGATTTCGGAACATCATTTTTGAACAGGAGCTTTAACGGTTTTGTGACATATGATAACTTACCTAAGCCCCAGACCTATCGAATTGGTCAAAAATGAAAATTTCAAAAGTGCCCCTATTTCTGCTTTAAACTTAAGGTACCATTCCAAAATGTATCACTGAGGTGACAGAAGTTGATTTCAGAGCATGATTTTTGAACAGGTCCTTTAACGGTTTTGTGACATATGATAACTTACCTAAGCCCGGACCTATCGAATTGATCAAAAATTAAAATTTAAAAAGTGCCCCTATTTCTGCTTTAAACTTAAGGTACCATTCCAAAATGTATCACTGAGGTGACAGAAGTTGATTTCGGAGCATGATTTTTGAACAGGCGCTTTAACGGTTTTGTGACATATGATAACTTACCTAAGCCCCGGACCTATCGAATTGATCAAAAATGAAAATTTCAAAAGTGCCCCTATTTCTGCTTTAAACTTTAGGTACTATTCCAAAATGTATCACTGAGGTGACAGAAGTTGATTTCGGAGCATGATTTTTGAACAGGAGCTTTAACAGATTTGTGACATATGATAACTTACCTAAGCCCCAGACCTATCGAATTGGTCAAAAATGAAAATTTCGAAAGTGCCCCTATTTCTGCTTTAAACTTTAGGTACTATTCCAAAATGTATCACTGAGGTGACAGAATTTGATTTCGGAGCATGATTTTTGAACAGGAGCTTTAACAGATTTGTGACATATGATAACTTACCTAAGCCCCAGACCTATCGAATTGATCAAAAATGAAAATTTCAAAAGTGCCCCTATTTTTGCTTTAAACTTTAGGTACTATTCCAAAATGTATCACTGAAGTGACAGAAGTTGATTTCGGAACATAATTTTTGAACAGGAGCTTTAACGGTTTTGTGACATATGATAACTTACCTAAGCCCCGGACCTATCGAATTGGTCAAAAATGAAAATTTCAAAAGTGCACCTATTTCTGCTTTAAACTTTAGGTACTATTCCAAAATGTATAATTGAGGTGACAGAAGTTGATTTCGGAACATAATTTTTGAACAGGAGCTTTAACGGTTTTGTGACATATGATAACTTACCTAAGCCCTGGACCTATCGAATTGATCAAAAATGAAAAATTCAAAAGTGCCCCTATTTCTGCTTTAAACTTTAGGTACTATTCCAAAATGTATCACTGAGGTGACAGAAGTTGATTTCGGAACATCATTTTTGAACAGGAGCTTTAACGGTTTTGTGACATATGATAACTTACCTAAGCCCCAGACCTATCGAATTGGTCAAAAATGAAAATTTCAAAAGTGCCCCTATTTCTGCTTTAAACTTAAGGTACCATTCCAAAATGTATCACTGAGGTGACAGAAGTTGATTTCAGAGCATGATTTTTGAACAGGTCCTTTAACGGTTTTGTGACATATGATAACTTACCTAAGCCCCGAACCTATCGAATTGATCAAAAATGAAAATTTCAAAAGTGCCCCTATTTCTGCTTTAAACTTTAGGTACTATTCCAAAATGTATCACTGAGGTGACAGAATTTGATTTCGGAGCATGATTTTTGAACAGGAGCTTTAACAGATTTGTGACATATGATAACTTACCTAAGCCCCAGACCTATCGAATTGGTCAAAAATGAAAATTTCGAAAGTGCCCCTATTTCTGCTTTAAACTTTAGGTACTATTCCAAAATGTATCACTGAAGTGACAGAAGTTGATTTCGGAACATAATTTTTGAACAGGAGCTTTAACGGTTTTGTGACATATGATAACTTACCTAAGCCCCAGACCTATCGAATTGGTCAAAAATGAAAATTTCAAAAGTGCCCCTATTTCTGCTTTAAACTTAAGGTACCATTCCAAAATGTATCACTGAGGTGACAGAAGTTGATTTCAGAGCATGATTTTTGAACAGGTCCTTTAACGGTTTTGTGACATATGATAACTTACCTAAGCCCCGGACCTATCGAATTGATCAAAAATGAAAATTTCAAAATTGCCCCTATTTCTGCTTTAAACTTTAGGTACTATTCCAAAATGTATCACTGAGGTGACAGAATTTGATTTCGGAGCATGATTTTTGAACAGGAGCTTTAACAGATTTGTGACATATGATAACTTACCTAAGCCCCAGACCTATCGAATTGGTCAAAAATGAAAATTTCGAAAGTGCCCCTATTTCTGCTTTAAACTTTAGGTACTATTCCAAAATGTATCACTGAAGTGACAGAAGTTGATTTCGGAACATAATTTTTGAACAGGAGCTTTAACGGTTTTGTGACATATGATAACTTACCTAAGCCCCGGACCTATCGAATTGGTCAAAAATGAAAATTTCTAAAGTGCACCTATTTCTGCTTTAAACTTTAGGTACTATTCCAAAATGTATAATTGAGGTGACAGATGTTGATTTCGGAACATAATTTTTGAACAGGAGCTTTAACGGTTTTGTGACATATGATAACTTACCTAAGCCCCGGACCTATCGAATTGATCAAAAATGAAAAATTCAAAAGTGCCCCTATTTCTGCTTTAAACTTTAGGTACTATTCCAAAATGTATAATTGAGGTGACAGAAGTTGATTTCGGAACATAATTTTTGAACAGGAGCTTTAACGGTTTTGTGACATATGATAACTTACCTAAGCCCCGGACCTATCGAATTGATCAAAAATGAAAAATTCAAAAGTGCCCCTATTTCTGCTTTAAACTTTAGGTACTATTCCAAAATGTATCACTGAGGTGACAGAAGTTGATTTCGGAACATCATTTTTGAACAGGAGCTTTAACGGTTTTGTGACATATGATAACTTACCTAAGCCCCAGACCTATCGAATTGGTCAAAAATGAAAATTTCAAAAGTGCCCCTATTTCTGCTTTAAACTTAAGGTACCATTCCAAAATGTATCACTGAGGTGACAGAAGTTGATTTCAGAGCATGATTTTTGAACAGGTCCTTTAACGGTTTTGTGACATATGATAACTTACCTAAGCCCCGAACCTATCGAATTGATCAAAAATGAAAATTTCAAAAGTGCCCCTATTTCTGCTTTAAACTTTAGGTACTATTCCAAAATGTATCACTGAGGTGACAGAATTTGATTTCGGAGCATGATTTTTGAACAGGAGCTTTAACAGATTTGTGACATATGATAACTTACCTAAGCCCCAGACCTATCGAATTGGTCAAAAATGAAAAATTCAAAAGTGCCCCTATTTCTGCTTTAAACTTTAGGTACTATTCCAAAATGTATCACTGAGGTGACAGAAGTTGATTTCGGAACATCATTTTTGAACAGGAGCTTTAACGGTTTTGTGACATATGATAACTTACCTAAGCCCCAGACCTATCGAATTGGTCAAAAATGAAAATTTCAAAAGTGCCCCTATTTCTGCTTTAAACTTAAGGTACCATTCCAAAATGTATCACTGAGGTGACAGAAGTTGATTTCAGAGCATGATTTTTGAACAGGTCCTTTAACGGTTTTGTGACATATGATAACTTACCTAAGCCCCGAACCTATCGAATTGATCAAAAATGAAAATTTCAAAAGTGCCCCTATTTCTGCTTTAAACTTTAGGTACTATTCCAAAATGTATCACTGAGGTGACAGAATTTGATTTCGGAGCATGATTTTTGAACAGGAGCTTTAACAGATTTGTGACATATGATAACTTACCTAAGCCCCAGACCTATCGAATTGGTCAAAAATGAAAATTTCGAAAGTGCCCCTATTTCTGCTTTAAACTTTAGGTACTATTCCAAAATGTATCACTGAAGTGACAGAAGTTGATTTCGGAACATAATTTTTGAACAGGAGCTTTAACGGTTTTGTGACATATGATAACTTACCTAAGCCCCGGACCTATCGAATTGGTCAAAAATGAAAATTTCAAAAGTGCACCTATTTCTGCTTTAAACTTTAGGTACTATTCCAAAATGTATAATTGAGGTGACAGAAGTTGATTTCGGAACATAATTTTTGAACAGGAGCTTTAACGGTTTTGTGACATATGATAACTTACCTAAGCCCCGGACCTATCGAATTGATCAAAAATGAAAAATTCAAAAGTGCCCCTATTTCTGCTTTAAACTTTAGGTACTATTCCAAAATGTATCACTGAGGTGACAGAAGTTGATTTCGGAACATCATTTTTGAACAGGAGCTTTAACGGTTTTGTGACATATGATAACTTACCTAAGCCCCAGACCTATCGAATTGGTCAAAAATGAAAATTTCAAAAGTGCCCCTATTTCTGCTTTAAACTTAAGGTACCATTCCAAAATGTATCACTGAGGTGACAGAAGTTGATTTCAGAGCATGATTTTTGAACAGGTCCTTTAACGGTTTTGTGACATATGATAACTTACCTAAGCCCCGGACCTATCGAATTGATCAAAAATGAAAATTTCAAAATTGCCCCTATTTCTGCTTTAAACTTTAGGTACTATTCCAAAATGTATCACTGAGGTGACAGAATTTGATTTCGGAGCATGATTTTTGAACAGGAGCTTTAACAGATTTGTGACATATGATAACTTACCTAAGCCCCAGACCTATCGAATTGGTCAAAAATGAAAATTTCGAAAGTGCCCCTATTTCTGCTTTAAACTTTAGGTACTATTCCAAAATGTATCACTGAGGTGACAGAAGTTGATTTCGGAACATAATTTTTGAACAGGAGCTTTAATGGTTTTGTGACATATGATAACTTAACTAAGCCCCGGACCTATCAAATTGGTCAAAAATGAAAATTTCTAAAGTGCCCCTATTTCTGCTTTAAACTTTAGGTACTATTCCAAAATGTATCACTGAGGTGACAGAAGTTGATTTCGGAACATAATTTTTGAACAGGAGCTTTAACGGTTTTGTGACATATGATAACTTACCTAAGCCCCGGACCTATCGAATTGATCAAAAATGAAAAATTCAAAAGTGCCCCTATTTCTGCTTTAAACTTTAGGTACTATTCCAAAATGTATCACTGAGGTGACAGAAGTTGATTTCGGAACATCATTTTTGAACAGGAGCTTTAACGGTTTTGTGACATATGATAACTTACCTAAGCCCCGGACCCATCGAATTGGTCAAAAATGAAAATTTCAAAAGTGCCCCTATTTCTGCTTTAAACTTAAGGTACCATTCCAAAATGTATCACTGAGGTGACAGAAGTTGATTTCAGAGCATGATTTTTGAACAGGTCCTTTAACGGTTTTGTGACATATGATAACTTACCTAAGCCCCGGACCTATCTAATTGATCAAAAATGAAAATTTCAAAAGTGCCCCTATTTCTGCTTTAAACTTTAGGTACTATTCCAAAATGTATCACTGAGGTGACAGAATTTGATTTCGGAGCATGATTTTTGAACAGGAGCTTTAACAGATTTGTGACATATGATAACTTACCTAAGCCCCAGACCTATCGATTTGGTCAAAAATGAACATTTCAATAGTGCCCCAAGTACTCAATACTTTAGGTACCATCCCAAAATGTATCACTGAGGTGACAGAAGTAGATTTCGCAGCATGATTTTTTAACAGGAGCTTTAACGGTTTTGTGACGTATGAGAAATTCCCTATGCCCCAGACCTATCGAATTGGTCAAAAATTTTCAGTTCAAAAGTGCCCCAATTTCTGCTTTAAACTTTAGGTACAATCCGAAAATGTATCACTGAGGTGACAGTAGTAGATTTCGAAGCATGATTTTTTAACAGGAGCTTTAACGGTTTTGTGACGTATGAGAAATTCCCTAAGCCTTGGACCTATCAAATTGGTCAAATATGAAAATTTCAAAAGTGCCCCAATTTCTGCTTTAAACTTTAGGTACCATCCCAAAATGTATCACTGAGGTGACAGAAGATGATTTTGGAGCATGGTTTTTGAACAGGCACTTTAACGGTTTTGTGACATATTAGAAATTCCCTAAGCCCCGGTCCTATCGAGTTGGTCAAAAATGAAAATTTCAAAAGTGCCCCTATTTCTGCTTTAAACTTTAGGTACTATTCCAAAATGTATCACTGAGGTGACAGAAGTTGATTTCGGAACATCATTTTTGAACAGGAGCTTTAACGGTTTTGTGACATATGAAAACTTACCTAAGCCCCGGACCCATCGAATTGGTCAAAAATGAAAATTTCAAAAGTGCCCCTATTTCTGCTTTAAACTTACGGTACCATTCCAAAATGTATCACTGAGGTGACAGAAGTTGATTTCGGAGCATGATTTTTGAACAGGTCCTTTAACGGTTTTGTGACATATGATAACTTACCTAAGCCCTGGACCTATCGAATTGGTCAAAAATGAAAATTTCAAAAGTGCCCCTATTTCTGCTTTAAACTTTAGGTACTATTCCAAAATGTATCACTGAGGTGACAGAAGTTGATTTCGGAACATAATTTTTGAACTGGAGCTTTAATGGTTTTGTGACATATGATAACTTACCTAAGCCCCGGACCTATCGAATTGATCAAAAATGAAAAATTCAAAAGTGCCCCTATTTCTGCTTTAAACTTTAGGTACTATTCCAAAATGTATCAGTGAGGTGACAGAAGTTGATTTCGGAACATAATTTTTGAACAGGAGCTTTAACGGTTTTGTGACATATGATAACTTACCTAAGCCCCGAACCTATCGAATTGGTCAAAAATTAAAATTTCAAAAGTGCCCCTATTTCTGCTTTCAACTTTAGGTACTATTCCAAAATGTATCACTGAGGTGACAGAAGTTGATTTCGGAGCATGATTTTTGAACAGGAGCTTTAACGGTTTTGTGACATATGATAACTTACCTAAGCCCCGGACCTATCGAATTGGTCATAAATGAAAATTTCAAAAGTGCCCCTATTTCTGCTTTAAACTTTAGGTACTATTCCAAAATGTATCACTGAGGTGACAGAAGTTGATTTCGGAACATAATTTTTGAACAGGAGCTTTAACGGTTTTGTGACATATGATAACTTACCTAAGCCCCGGACCTATCGAATTGATCGAAAATGAAAATTTTAAATGTGCCCCTATTTCTGCTTTAAACTTTAGGTACTATTCCAAAATGTATCACTGAGGTGACAGAAGTTGATTTCGGAACATAATTTTTGAACAGGAGCTTTAACGGTTTTGTGACATATGATAACTTACCTAAGCCCCGGACCTATCGAATTGATCGAAAATGAAAATTTCAAATGTGCCCCTATTTCTGCTTTAAACTTTAGGTACTATTCCAAAATGTATCACTGAGGTGACAGAAGTTGATTTCGGAACATAATTTTTGAACAGGAGCTTTAACGGTTTTGTGACATATGATAACTTACCTAAGCCCCGGACCTATCGAATTGATCAAAAATGGAAATTTCAAAAGTGCCCCTATTTTTGCTTTAAACTTTAGGTACTATTCCAAAATGTATCACTGAGGTGACAGAAGTTGATTTCGGAACATCATTTTTGAACAGGAGCTTTAACGGTTTTGTGACATATGATAACTTACCTAAGCCCCGGACCTATCGAATTGATCAAAAATGAAAAATTCAAAAGTGCCCCTATTTCTGCTTTAAACTTTAGGTACTATTCCAAAATGTATCATTGAGGTGACAGAAGTTGATTTCGGAACATAATTTTTGAACAGGAGCTTTAACGGTTTTGTGACATATGATAACTTACCTAAGCCCCGAACCTATCGAATTGGTCAAAAATGAAAATTTCAAATGTACCCCTATTTCTGCTTTAAACTTAAGGTACCATTCCAAAATGTATCACTGAGGTGACAGAAGTTGATTTCGGAGCATGATTTTTGAACAGGTCCTTTAACGGTTTTGTGACAAATAATAACTTACCTAAGCCCCGGACCTATTGAATTGATCAAAAATGAAAATTTCAAAAGTGCCCCTATTTCTGCTTTAAACTTTAGGTACTATTCCAAAATGTATCACTGAGGTGACAGAAGTTGATTTCGGAGCATGATTTTTGAACAGGAGCTTTAACGGTTTTGTGACATATGATAACTTACCTAAGCCCCGGACCTATCGAATTGGTGAAAAATGAAAATTTCAAAAGTGCCCCTATTTCTGCTTTAAACTTTAGGTACTATTCCAAAATGTATCACTGAGGTGACAGAAGTTGATTTCGGAACATAATTTTTGAACAGGAGCTTTAACGGTTTTGTGACATATGATAACTTACCTAAGCCCTGGACCTATCGAATTGGTCAAAAATGAAAATTTCAAAAGTGCCCCTATTTCTGCTTTAAACTTTAGGTACTATTCAAAAATGCATCACTGAGGTGACAGAAGTTGATTTCGGAACATAATTTTTGAACAGGAGCTTTAACGGTTTTGTGACATATGATAACTTACCTAAGCCCCGAACCTATCGAATTGGTCAAAAATGAAAATTTCAAAAGTGCCCCTATTTCTGCTTTCAACTTTAGGTACTATTCCAAAATGTATCACTGAGGTGACAGAAGTTGATTTCGGAGCAAGATTTTTGAACAGGAGCTTTAACGGTTTTGTGACATATGATAACTTACCTAAGCCCCGGACCTATCGAATTGATCAAAAATGAAAATTTCAAAAGTGCCCCTATTTCTGCTTTAAACTTTAGGTACTATTCCAAAATGTATCACTGAGGTGACAGAAGTTGATTTCGGAGCATGATTTTTGAACAGGAGCTTTAACGGTTTTGTGACATATGATAACTTACCTAAGCCCCGGACCTATCGAATTGGTGAAAAATGAAAATTTCAAAAGTGCCCCTATTTCTGCTTTAAACTTTAGGTACTATTCCAAAATGTATCACTGAGGTGACAGAAGTTGATTTCGGAACATAATTTTTGAACAGGAGCTTTAACGGTTTTGTGACATATGATAACTTACCTAAGCCCTGGACCTATCGAATTGGTCAAAAATGAAAATTTCAAAAGTGCCCCTATTTCTGCTTTAAACTTTAGGTACTATTCAAAAATGTATCACTGAGGTGACAGAAGTTGATTTCGGAACATAATTTTTGAACAGGAGCTTTAACGGTTTTGTGACATATGATAACTTACCTAAGCCCCGAACCTATCGAATTGGTCAAAAATGAAAATTTCAAAAGTGCCCCTATTTCTGCTTTCAACTTTAGGTACTATTCCAAAATGTATCACTGAGGTGACAGAAGTTGATTTCGGAGCAAGATTTTTGAACAGGAGCTTTAACGGTTTTGTGACATATGATAACTTACCTAAGCCCCGGACCTATCGAATTGATCAAAAATGAAAATTTCAAAAGTGCCCCTATTTCTGCTTTCAACTTTAGGTACTATTCCAAAATGTATCACTGAGGTGACAGAAGTTGATTTCGGAACATAATTTTTGAACAGGAGCTTTAACGGTTTTGTGACATATGATAACTTACCTAAGCCCCGGACCTATCGAATTGATCAAAAATGAAAATTTCAAAAGTGCCCCTATTTCTGCTTTAAACTTTAGGTACTATTCCAAAATGTATCACTGAGGTGACAGAAGTTGATTTCGGAGCATGATTTTTGAACAGGAGCTTTAACAGATTTGTGACATATGATAACTTACCTAAGCCCCAAACCTATCGATTTGGTCAAAAATGAAAATTTCGAAAGTGCCCCTATTTCTGCTTTAAACTTTAGGTACTATTCCAAAATGTATCACTGAGGTGACAGAAGTTGATTTCGGAACATAATTTTTGAACAGGAGCTTTAACGGTTTTGTGATATATAATAACTTACCTAAGCCCCGGACCTATCGAATTGATCAAAAATGAAAATTTCAAAAGTGCCCCTATTTTTGCTTTAAACTTTAGGTACTATTCCAAAATGTATCACTGAAGTGACAGAAGTTGATTTCGGAACATAATTTTTGAACAGGAGCTTTAACGGTTTTGTGACATATGATAACTTACCTAAGCCCCGGACCTATCGAATTGGTCAAAAATGATAATTTCAAAAGTGCCCCTATTTCTGCTTTAAACTTTAGGTACTATTCCAAAATGTATAATTGAGGTGACAGAAGTTGATTTCGGAACATAATTTTTTAACAGGAGCTTTAACGGTTTTGTGACATATGATAACTTACCTAAGCCCCGGACCTATCGAATTGATCAAAAATGAAAAATTCAAAAGTGCCCCTATTTCTGCTTTAAACTTTAGGTACTATTCCAAAATGTATCACTGAGGTGACAGAAGTTGATTTCGGAACATCATTTTTGAACAGGAGCTTTAACGGTTTTGTGACATATGATAACTTACCTAAGCCCCGAACCTATCGAATTGGTCAAAAATGAAAATTTCAAAAGTACCCCTATTTCTGCTTTAAACTTAAGGTACCATTCCAAAATGTATCACTGAGGTGACAGAAGTTGATTTCGGAGCATGATTTTTGAACAGGTCCTTTAACGGTTTTGTGACATATAATAACTTACCTAAGCCCAGGACCTATCGAATTGATCAAAAATGAAAATTTCAAAAGTGCCCCTATTTCTGCTTTAAACTTTAGGTACTATTCCAAAATGTATCACTGAGGTGACAGAAGTTGATTTCGGAACATAATTTTTGAACAGGAGCTTTAATGGTTTTGTGACATATGATAACTTAACTAAGCCCCGGACCTATCAAATTGGTCAAAAA
Source organism: Pseudophryne corroboree (assembly GCF_028390025.1). Lineage (NCBI taxonomy): Eukaryota > Metazoa > Chordata > Amphibia > Anura > Myobatrachidae > Pseudophryne > Pseudophryne corroboree. The sequence goes on along the minus strand of NC_086446.1, from coordinate 60,015,353 downwards.
TGAAAATTTCTAAAGTGCCCCTATTTCTGCTTTAAACTTTAGGTACTATTCCAAAATGTATCACTGAGGTGACAGAAGTTGATTTCGGAACATAATTTTTGAACAGGAGCTTTAACGGTTTTGTGACATATGATAACTTACCTAAGCCCCGGACCTATCGAATTGATCAAAAATGAAAAATTCAAAAGTGCCCCTATTTCTGCTTTAAACTTTAGGTACTATTCCAAAATGTATCACTGAGGTGACAGAAGTTGATTTCGGAACATCATTTTTGAACAGGAGCTTTAACGGTTTTGTGACATATGATAACTTACCTAAGCCCCGGACCCATCGAATTGGTCAAAAATGAAAATTTCAAAAGTGCCCCTATTTCTGCTTTAAACTTAAGGTACCATTCCAAAATGTATCACTGAGGTGACAGAAGTTGATTTCAGAGCATGATTTTTGAACAGGTCCTTTAACGGTTTTGTGACATATGATAACTTACCTAAGCCCCGGACCTATCTAATTGATCAAAAATGAAAATTTCAAAAGTGCCCCTATTTCTGCTTTAAACTTTAGGTACTATTCCAAAATGTATCACTGAGGTGACAGAATTTGATTTCGGAGCATGATTTTTGAACAGGAGCTTTAACAGATTTGTGACATATGATAACTTACCTAAGCCCCAGACCTATCGATTTGGTCAAAAATGAACATTTCAATAGTGCCCCAAGTACTCAATACTTTAGGTACCATCCCAAAATGTATCACTGAGGTGACAGAAGTAGATTTCGCAGCATGATTTTTTAACAGGAGCTTTAACGGTTTTGTGACGTATGAGAAATTCCCTATGCCCCAGACCTATCGAATTGGTCAAAAATTTTCAGTTCAAAAGTGCCCCAATTTCTGCTTTAAACTTTAGGTACAATCCGAAAATGTATCACTGAGGTGACAGTAGTAGATTTCGAAGCATGATTTTTTAACAGGAGCTTTAACGGTTTTGTGACGTATGAGAAATTCCCTAAGCCTTGGACCTATCAAATTGGTCAAATATGAAAATTTCAAAAGTGCCCCAATTTCTGCTTTAAACTTTAGGTACCATCCCAAAATGTATCACTGAGGTGACAGAAGATGATTTTGGAGCATGGTTTTTGAACAGGCACTTTAACGGTTTTGTGACATATTAGAAATTCCCTAAGCCCCGGTCCTATCGAGTTGGTCAAAAATGAAAATTTCAAAAGTGCCCCTATTTCTGCTTTAAACTTTAGGTACTATTCCAAAATGTATCACTGAGGTGACAGAAGTTGATTTCGGAACATCATTTTTGAACAGGAGCTTTAACGGTTTTGTGACATATGAAAACTTACCTAAGCCCCGGACCCATCGAATTGGTCAAAAATGAAAATTTCAAAAGTGCCCCTATTTCTGCTTTAAACTTACGGTACCATTCCAAAATGTATCACTGAGGTGACAGAAGTTGATTTCGGAGCATGATTTTTGAACAGGTCCTTTAACGGTTTTGTGACATATGATAACTTACCTAAGCCCTGGACCTATCGAATTGGTCAAAAATGAAAATTTCAAAAGTGCCCCTATTTCTGCTTTAAACTTTAGGTACTATTCCAAAATGTATCACTGAGGTGACAGAAGTTGATTTCGGAACATAATTTTTGAACTGGAGCTTTAATGGTTTTGTGACATATGATAACTTACCTAAGCCCCGGACCTATCGAATTGATCAAAAATGAAAAATTCAAAAGTGCCCCTATTTCTGCTTTAAACTTTAGGTACTATTCCAAAATGTATCAGTGAGGTGACAGAAGTTGATTTCGGAACATAATTTTTGAACAGGAGCTTTAACGGTTTTGTGACATATGATAACTTACCTAAGCCCCGAACCTATCGAATTGGTCAAAAATTAAAATTTCAAAAGTGCCCCTATTTCTGCTTTCAACTTTAGGTACTATTCCAAAATGTATCACTGAGGTGACAGAAGTTGATTTCGGAGCATGATTTTTGAACAGGAGCTTTAACGGTTTTGTGACATATGATAACTTACCTAAGCCCCGGACCTATCGAATTGGTCATAAATGAAAATTTCAAAAGTGCCCCTATTTCTGCTTTAAACTTTAGGTACTATTCCAAAATGTATCACTGAGGTGACAGAAGTTGATTTCGGAACATAATTTTTGAACAGGAGCTTTAACGGTTTTGTGACATATGATAACTTACCTAAGCCCCGGACCTATCGAATTGATCGAAAATGAAAATTTTAAATGTGCCCCTATTTCTGCTTTAAACTTTAGGTACTATTCCAAAATGTATCACTGAGGTGACAGAAGTTGATTTCGGAACATAATTTTTGAACAGGAGCTTTAACGGTTTTGTGACATATGATAACTTACCTAAGCCCCGGACCTATCGAATTGATCGAAAATGAAAATTTCAAATGTGCCCCTATTTCTGCTTTAAACTTTAGGTACTATTCCAAAATGTATCACTGAGGTGACAGAAGTTGATTTCGGAACATAATTTTTGAACAGGAGCTTTAACGGTTTTGTGACATATGATAACTTACCTAAGCCCCGGACCTATCGAATTGATCAAAAATGGAAATTTCAAAAGTGCCCCTATTTTTGCTTTAAACTTTAGGTACTATTCCAAAATGTATCACTGAGGTGACAGAAGTTGATTTCGGAACATCATTTTTGAACAGGAGCTTTAACGGTTTTGTGACATATGATAACTTACCTAAGCCCCGGACCTATCGAATTGATCAAAAATGAAAAATTCAAAAGTGCCCCTATTTCTGCTTTAAACTTTAGGTACTATTCCAAAATGTATCATTGAGGTGACAGAAGTTGATTTCGGAACATAATTTTTGAACAGGAGCTTTAACGGTTTTGTGACATATGATAACTTACCTAAGCCCCGAACCTATCGAATTGGTCAAAAATGAAAATTTCAAATGTACCCCTATTTCTGCTTTAAACTTAAGGTACCATTCCAAAATGTATCACTGAGGTGACAGAAGTTGATTTCGGAGCATGATTTTTGAACAGGTCCTTTAACGGTTTTGTGACAAATAATAACTTACCTAAGCCCCGGACCTATTGAATTGATCAAAAATGAAAATTTCAAAAGTGCCCCTATTTCTGCTTTAAACTTTAGGTACTATTCCAAAATGTATCACTGAGGTGACAGAAGTTGATTTCGGAACATAATTTTTGAACAGGAGCTTTAATGGTTTTGTGACATATGATAACTTAACTAAGCCCCGGACCTATCAAATTGGTCAAAAATGAAAATTTCTAAAGTGCCCCTATTTCTGCTTTAAACTTTAGGTACTATTCCAAAATGTATCACTGAGGTGACAGAAGTTGATTTCGGAACATAATTTTTGAACAGGAGCTTTAACGGTTTTGTGACATATGATAACTTACCTAAGCCCCGGACCTATCGAATTGATCAAAAATGAAAAATTCAAAAGTGCCCCTATTTCTGCTTTAAACTTTAGGTACTATTCCAAAATGTATCACTGAGGTGACAGAAGTTGATTTCGGAACATCATTTTTGAACAGGAGCTTTAACGGTTTTGTGACATATGATAACTTACCTAAGCCCCGGACCCATCGAATTGGTCAAAAATGAAAATTTCAAAAGTGCCCCTATTTCTGCTTTAAACTTAAGGTACCATTCCAAAATGTATCACTGAGGTGACAGAAGTTGATTTCAGAGCATGATTTTTGAACAGGTCCTTTAACGGTTTTGTGACATATGATAACTTACCTAAGCCCCGGACCTATCTAATTGATCAAAAATGAAAATTTCAAAAGTGCCCCTATTTCTGCTTTAAACTTTAGGTACTATTCCAAAATGTATCACTGAGGTGACAGAATTTGATTTCGGAGCATGATTTTTGAACAGGAGCTTTAACAGATTTGTGACATATGATAACTTACCTAAGCCCCAGACCTATCGATTTGGTCAAAAATGAACATTTCAATAGTGCCCCAAGTACTCAATACTTTAGGTACCATCCCAAAATGTATCACTGAGGTGACAGAAGTAGATTTCGCAGCATGATTTTTTAACAGGAGCTTTAACGGTTTTGTGACGTATGAGAAATTCCCTATGCCCCAGACCTATCGAATTGGTCAAAAATTTTCAGTTCAAAAGTGCCCCAATTTCTGCTTTAAACTTTAGGTACAATCCGAAAATGTATCACTGAGGTGACAGTAGTAGATTTCGAAGCATGATTTTTTAACAGGAGCTTTAACGGTTTTGTGACGTATGAGAAATTCCCTAAGCCTTGGACCTATCAAATTGGTCAAATATGAAAATTTCAAAAGTGCCCCAATTTCTGCTTTAAACTTTAGGTACCATCCCAAAATGTATCACTGAGGTGACAGAAGATGATTTTGGAGCATGGTTTTTGAACAGGCACTTTAACGGTTTTGTGACATATTAGAAATTCCCTAAGCCCCGGTCCTATCGAGTTGGTCAAAAATGAAAATTTCAAAAGTGCCCCTATTTCTGCTTTAAACTTTAGGTACTATTCCAAAATGTATCACTGAGGTGACAGAAGTTGATTTCGGAACATCATTTTTGAACAGGAGCTTTAACGGTTTTGTGACATATGAAAACTTACCTAAGCCCCGGACCCATCGAATTGGTCAAAAATGAAAATTTCAAAAGTGCCCCTATTTCTGCTTTAAACTTACGGTACCATTCCAAAATGTATCACTGAGGTGACAGAAGTTGATTTCGGAGCATGATTTTTGAACAGGTCCTTTAACGGTTTTGTGACATATGATAACTTACCTAAGCCCTGGACCTATCGAATTGGTCAAAAATGAAAATTTCAAAAGTGCCCCTATTTCTGCTTTAAACTTTAGGTACTATTCCAAAATGTATCACTGAGGTGACAGAAGTTGATTTCGGAACATAATTTTTGAACTGGAGCTTTAATGGTTTTGTGACATATGATAACTTACCTAAGCCCCGGACCTATCGAATTGATCAAAAATGAAAAATTCAAAAGTGCCCCTATTTCTGCTTTAAACTTTAGGTACTATTCCAAAATGTATCAGTGAGGTGACAGAAGTTGATTTCGGAACATAATTTTTGAACAGGAGCTTTAACGGTTTTGTGACATATGATAACTTACCTAAGCCCCGAACCTATCGAATTGGTCAAAAATTAAAATTTCAAAAGTGCCCCTATTTCTGCTTTCAACTTTAGGTACTATTCCAAAATGTATCACTGAGGTGACAGAAGTTGATTTCGGAGCATGATTTTTGAACAGGAGCTTTAACGGTTTTGTGACATATGATAACTTACCTAAGCCCCGGACCTATCGAATTGGTCATAAATGAAAATTTCAAAAGTGCCCCTATTTCTGCTTTAAACTTTAGGTACTATTCCAAAATGTATCACTGAGGTGACAGAAGTTGATTTCGGAACATAATTTTTGAACAGGAGCTTTAACGGTTTTGTGACATATGATAACTTACCTAAGCCCCGGACCTATCGAATTGATCGAAAATGAAAATTTTAAATGTGCCCCTATTTCTGCTTTAAACTTTAGGTACTATTCCAAAATGTATCACTGAGGTGACAGAAGTTGATTTCGGAACATAATTTTTGAACAGGAGCTTTAACGGTTTTGTGACATATGATAACTTACCTAAGCCCCGGACCTATCGAATTGATCGAAAATGAAAATTTCAAATGTGCCCCTATTTCTGCTTTAAACTTTAGGTACTATTCCAAAATGTATCACTGAGGTGACAGAAGTTGATTTCGGAACATAATTTTTGAACAGGAGCTTTAACGGTTTTGTGACATATGATAACTTACCTAAGCCCCGGACCTATCGAATTGATCAAAAATGGAAATTTCAAAAGTGCCCCTATTTTTGCTTTAAACTTTAGGTACTATTCCAAAATGTATCACTGAGGTGACAGAAGTTGATTTCGGAACATCATTTTTGAACAGGAGCTTTAACGGTTTTGTGACATATGATAACTTACCTAAGCCCCGGACCTATCGAATTGATCAAAAATGAAAAATTCAAAAGTGCCCCTATTTCTGCTTTAAACTTTAGGTACTATTCCAAAATGTATCATTGAGGTGACAGAAGTTGATTTCGGAACATAATTTTTGAACAGGAGCTTTAACGGTTTTGTGACATATGATAACTTACCTAAGCCCCGAACCTATCGAATTGGTCAAAAATGAAAATTTCAAATGTACCCCTATTTCTGCTTTAAACTTAAGGTACCATTCCAAAATGTATCACTGAGGTGACAGAAGTTGATTTCGGAGCATGATTTTTGAACAGGTCCTTTAACGGTTTTGTGACAAATAATAACTTACCTAAGCCCCGGACCTATTGAATTGATCAAAAATGAAAATTTCAAAAGTGCCCCTATTTCTGCTTTAAACTTTAGGTACTATTCCAAAATGTATCACTGAGGTGACAGAAGTTGATTTCGGAGCATGATTTTTGAACAGGAGCTTTAACGGTTTTGTGACATATGATAACTTACCTAAGCCCCGGACCTATCGAATTGGTGAAAAATGAAAATTTCAAAAGTGCCCCTATTTCTGCTTTAAACTTTAGGTACTATTCCAAAATGTATCACTGAGGTGACAGAAGTTGATTTCGGAACATAATTTTTGAACAGGAGCTTTAACGGTTTTGTGACATATGATAACTTACCTAAGCCCTGGACCTATCGAATTGGTCAAAAATGAAAATTTCAAAAGTGCCCCTATTTCTGCTTTAAACTTTAGGTACTATTCAAAAATGCATCACTGAGGTGACAGAAGTTGATTTCGGAACATAATTTTTGAACAGGAGCTTTAACGGTTTTGTGACATATGATAACTTACCTAAGCCCCGAACCTATCGAATTGGTCAAAAATGAAAATTTCAAAAGTGCCCCTATTTCTGCTTTCAACTTTAGGTACTATTCCAAAATGTATCACTGAGGTGACAGAAGTTGATTTCGGAGCAAGATTTTTGAACAGGAGCTTTAACGGTTTTGTGACATATGATAACTTACCTAAGCCCCGGACCTATCGAATTGATCAAAAATGAAAATTTCAAAAGTGCCCCTATTTCTGCTTTAAACTTTAGGTACTATTCCAAAATGTATCACTGAGGTGACAGAAGTTGATTTCGGAGCATGATTTTTGAACAGGAGCTTTAACGGTTTTGTGACATATGATAACTTACCTAAGCCCCGGACCTATCGAATTGGTGAAAAATGAAAATTTCAAAAGTGCCCCTATTTCTGCTTTAAACTTTAGGTACTATTCCAAAATGTATCACTGAGGTGACAGAAGTTGATTTCGGAACATAATTTTTGAACAGGAGCTTTAACGGTTTTGTGACATATGATAACTTACCTAAGCCCTGGACCTATCGAATTGGTCAAAAATGAAAATTTCAAAAGTGCCCCTATTTCTGCTTTAAACTTTAGGTACTATTCAAAAATGTATCACTGAGGTGACAGAAGTTGATTTCGGAACATAATTTTTGAACAGGAGCTTTAACGGTTTTGTGACATATGATAACTTACCTAAGCCCCGAACCTATCGAATTGGTCAAAAATGAAAATTTCAAAAGTGCCCCTATTTCTGCTTTCAACTTTAGGTACTATTCCAAAATGTATCACTGAGGTGACAGAAGTTGATTTCGGAGCAAGATTTTTGAACAGGAGCTTTAACGGTTTTGTGACATATGATAACTTACCTAAGCCCCGGACCTATCGAATTGATCAAAAATGAAAATTTCAAAAGTGCCCCTATTTCTGCTTTCAACTTTAGGTACTATTCCAAAATGTATCACTGAGGTGACAGAAGTTGATTTCGGAACATAATTTTTGAACAGGAGCTTTAACGGTTTTGTGACATATGATAACTTACCTAAGCCCCGGACCTATCGAATTGATCAAAAATGAAAATTTCAAAAGTGCCCCTATTTCTGCTTTAAACTTTAGGTACTATTCCAAAATGTATCACTGAGGTGACAGAAGTTGATTTCGGAGCATGATTTTTGAACAGGAGCTTTAACAGATTTGTGACATATGATAACTTACCTAAGCCCCAAACCTATCGATTTGGTCAAAAATGAAAATTTCGAAAGTGCCCCTATTTCTGCTTTAAACTTTAGGTACTATTCCAAAATGTATCACTGAGGTGACAGAAGTTGATTTCGGAACATAATTTTTGAACAGGAGCTTTAACGGTTTTGTGATATATAATAACTTACCTAAGCCCCGGACCTATCGAATTGATCAAAAATGAAAATTTCAAAAGTGCCCCTATTTTTGCTTTAAACTTTAGGTACTATTCCAAAATGTATCACTGAAGTGACAGAAGTTGATTTCGGAACATAATTTTTGAACAGGAGCTTTAACGGTTTTGTGACATATGATAACTTACCTAAGCCCCGGACCTATCGAATTGGTCAAAAATGATAATTTCAAAAGTGCCCCTATTTCTGCTTTAAACTTTAGGTACTATTCCAAAATGTATAATTGAGGTGACAGAAGTTGATTTCGGAACATAATTTTTTAACAGGAGCTTTAACGGTTTTGTGACATATGATAACTTACCTAAGCCCCGGACCTATCGAATTGATCAAAAATGAAAAATTCAAAAGTGCCCCTATTTCTGCTTTAAACTTTAGGTACTATTCCAAAATGTATCACTGAGGTGACAGAAGTTGATTTCGGAACATCATTTTTGAACAGGAGCTTTAACGGTTTTGTGACATATGATAACTTACCTAAGCCCCGAACCTATCGAATTGGTCAAAAATGAAAATTTCAAAAGTACCCCTATTTCTGCTTTAAACTTAAGGTACCATTCCAAAATGTATCACTGAGGTGACAGAAGTTGATTTCGGAGCATGATTTTTGAACAGGTCCTTTAACGGTTTTGTGACATATAATAACTTACCTAAGCCCAGGACCTATCGAATTGATCAAAAATGAAAATTTCAAAAGTGCCCCTATTTCTGCTTTAAACTTTAGGTACTATTCCAAAATGTATCACTGAGGTGACAGTAGTTGATTTCGGAACATAATTTTTGAACAGGAGCTTTAACGGTTTTGTGACATATGATAACTTACCTAAGCCCCGAACCTATCGAATTGGTCAAAAATGAAAATTTCAAAAGTGCCCCTATTTCTGCTTTAAACTTTAGGTACTATTCCAAAATGTATCACTGAGGTGACAGAAGTTGATTTCGGAACATAATTTTTGAACAGGAGCTTTAACGGTTTTGTGACATATGATAACTTACCTAAGCCCCGGACCTATCGAATTGATCGAAAATGAAAATTTTAAATGTGCCCCTATTTCTGCTTTAAACTTTAGGTACTATTCCAAAATGTATCACTGAGGTGACAGAAGTTGATTTCGGAACATAATTTTTGAACAGGAGCTTTAACGGTTTTGTGACATATGATAACTTACCTAAGCCCCGGACCTATCGAATTGATCAAAAATGAAAATTTCAAAAGTGCCCCTATTTTTGCTTTAAACTTTAGGTACTATTCCAAAATGTATCACTGAGGTGACAGAAGTTGATTTCGGAACATCATTTTTGAACAGGAGCTTTAACGGTTTTGTGACATATGATAACTTACCTAAGCCCCGGACCTATCGAATTGATCAAAAATGAAAAATTCAAAAGTGCCCCTATTTCTGCTTTAAACTTTAGGTACTATTCCAAAATGTATCATTGAGGTGACAGAAGTTGATTTCGGAACATAATTTTTGAACAGGAGCTTTAACGGTTTTGTGACATATGATAACTTACCTAAGCCCCGAACCTATCGAATTGGTCAAAAATGAAAATTTCAAATGTACCCCTATTTCTGCTTTAAACTTAAGGTACCATTCCAAAATGTATCACTGAGGTGACAGAAGTTGATTTCGGAGCATGATTTTTGAACAGGTCCTTTAACGGTTTTGTGACAAATAATAACTTACCTAAGCCCCGGACCTATTGAATTGATCAAAAATGAAAATTTCAAAAGTGCCCCTATTTCTGCTTTAAACTTTAGGTACTATTCCAAAATGTATCACTGAGGTGACAGAAGTTGATTTCGGAGCATGATTTTTGAAAAGGAGCTTTAACGGTTTTGTGACATATGATAACTTACCTAAGCCCCGGACCTATCGAATTGGTGAAAAATGAAAATTTCAAAAGTGCCCCTATTTCTGCTTTAAACTTTAGGTACTATTCCAAAATGTATCACTGAGGTGACAGAAGTTGATTTCGGAACATAATTTTTGAACAGGAGCTTTAACGGTTTTGTGACATATGATAACTTACCTAAGCCCTGGACCTATCGAATTGGTCAAAAATGAAAATTTCAAAAGTGCCCCTATTTCTGCTTTAAACTTTAGGTACTATTCAAAAATGTATCACTGAGGTGACAGAAGTTGATTTCGGAACATAATTTTTGAACAGGAGCTTTAACGGTTTTGTGACATATGATAACTTACCTAAGCCCCGAACCTATCGAATTGGTCAAAAATGAAAATTTCAAAAGTGCCCCTATTTCTGCTTTCAACTTTAGGTACTATTCCAAAATGTATCACTGAGGTGACAGAAGTTGATTTCGGAGCAAGATTTTTGAACAGGAGCTTTAACGGTTTTGTGACATATGATAACTTACCTAAGCCCCGGACCTATCGAATTGATCAAAAATGAAAATTTCAAAAGTGCCCCTATTTCTGCTTTAAACTTTAGGTACTATTCCAAAATGTATCACTGAGGTGACAGAAGTTGATTTCGGAGCATGATTTTTGAACAGGAGCTTTAACGGTTTTGTGACATATGATAACTTACCTAAGCCCCGGACCTATCGAATTGGTGAAAAATGAAAATTTCAAAAGTGCCCCTATTTCTGCTTTAAACTTTAGGTACTATTCCAAAATGTATCACTGAGGTGACAGAAGTTGATTTCGGAACATAATTTTTGAACAGGAGCTTTAACGGTTTTGTGACATATGATAACTTACCTAAGCCCTGGACCTATCGAATTGGTCAAAAATGAAAATTTCAAAAGTGCCCCTATTTCTGCTTTAAACTTTAGGTACTATTCAAAAATGTATCACTGAGGTGACAGAAGTTGATTTCGGAACATAATTTTTGAACAGGAGCTTTAACGGTTTTGTGACATATGATAACTTACCTAAGCCCCGAACCTATCGAATTGGTCAAAAATGAAAATTTCAAAAGTGCCCCTATTTCTGCTTTCAACTTTAGGTACTATTCCAAAATGTATCACTGAGGTGACAGAAGTTGATTTCGGAGCAAGATTTTTGAACAGGAGCTTTAACGGTTTTGTGACATATGATAACTTACCTAAGCCCCGGACCTATCGAATTGATCAAAAATGAAAATTTCAAAAGTGCCCCTATTTCTGCTTTAAACTTTAGGTACTATTCCAAAATGTATCACTGAGGTGACAGAAGTTGATTTCGGAACATAATTTTTGAACAGGAGCTTTAACGGTTTTGTGACATATGATAACTTACCTAAGCCCCGGACCTATCGAATTGATCAAAAATGAAAATTTCAAAAGTGCCCCTATTTCTGCTTTAAACTTTAGGTACTATTCCAAAATGTTTCACTGAGGTGACAGAAGTTGATTTCGGAGCATGATTTTTGAACAGGAGCTTTAACAGATTTGTGACATATGATAACTTACCTAAGCCCCCGACCTATCGAATTGGTCAAAAATGAAAATTTCGAAAGTGCCCCTATTTCTGCTTTAAACTTTAGGTACTATTCCAAAATGTATCACTGAGGTGACAGAAGTTGATTTCGGAGCATGATTTTTGAACAGGAGCTTTAACAGATTTGTGACATATGATAACTTACCTAAGCCCCAAACCTATCGATTTGGTCAAAAATGAAAATTTCGAAAGTGCCCCTATTTCTGCTTTAAACTTTAGGTACTATTCCAAAATGTATCACTGAGGTGACAGAAGTTGATTTCGGAACATAATTTTTGAACAGGAGCTTTAACGGTTTTGTGATATATAATAACTTACCTAAGCCCCGGACCTATCGAATTGATCAAAAATGAAAATTTCAAAAGTGCCCCTATTTTTGCTTTAAACTTTAGGTACTATTCCAAAATGTATCACTGAAGTGACAGAAGTTGATTTCGGAACATAATTTTTGAACAGGAGCTTTAACGGTTTTGTGACATATGATAACTTACCTAAGCCCCGGACCTATCGAATTGGTCAAAAATGATAATTTCAAAAGTGCCCCTATTTCTGCTTTAAACTTTAGGTACTATTCCAAAATGTATAATTGAGGTGACAGAAGTTGATTTCGGAACATAATTTTTTAACAGGAGCTTTAACGGTTTTGTGACATATGATAACTTACCTAAGCCCCGGACCTATCGAATTGATCAAAAATGAAAAATTCAAAAGTGCCCCTATTTCTGCTTTAAACTTTAGGTACTATTCCAAAATGTATCACTGAGGTGACAGAAGTTGATTTCGGAACATCATTTTTGAACAGGAGCTTTAACGGTTTTGTGACATATGATAACTTACCTAAGCCCCGAACCTATCGAATTGGTCAAAAATGAAAATTTCAAAAGTACCCCTATTTCTGCTTTAAACTTAAGGTACCATTCCAAAATGTATCACTGAGGTGACAGAAGTTGATTTCGGAGCATGATTTTTGAACAGGTCCTTTAACGGTTTTGTGACATATAATAACTTACCTAAGCCCAGGACCTATCGAATTGATCAAAAATGAAAATTTCAAAAGTGCCCCTATTTCTGCTTTAAACTTTAGGTACTATTCCAAAATGTATCACTGAGGTGACAGTAGTTGATTTCGGAACATAATTTTTGAACAGGAGCTTTAACGGTTTTGTGACATATGATAACTTACCTAAGCCCCGAACCTATCGAATTGGTCAAAAATGAAAATTTCAAAAGTGCCCCTATTTCTGCTTTAAACTTTAGGTACTATTCCAAAATGTATCACTGAGGTGACAGAAGTTGATTTCGGAACATAATTTTTGAACAGGAGCTTTAACGGTTTTGTGACATATGATAACTTACCTAAGCCCCGGACCTATCGAATTGATCGAAAATGAAAATTTTAAATGTGCCCCTATTTCTGCTTTAAACTTTAGGTACTATTCCAAAATGTATCACTGAGGTGACAGAAGTTGATTTCGGAACATAATTTTTGAACAGGAGCTTTAACGGTTTTGTGACATATGATAACTTACCTAAGCCCCGGACCTATCGAATTGATCGAAAATGAAAATTTCAAATGTGCCCCTATTTCTGCTTTAAACTTTAGGTACTATTCCAAAATGTATCACTGAGGTGACAGAAGTTGATTTCGGAACATAATTTTTGAACAGGAGCTTTAACGGTTTTGTGACATATGATAACTTACCTAAGCCCCGGACCTATCGAATTGATCAAAAATGAAAATTTCAAAAGTGCCCCTATTTTTGCTTTAAACTTTAGGTACTATTCCAAAATGTATCACTGAGGTGACAGAAGTTGATTTCGGAACATCATTTTTGAACAGGAGCTTTAACGGTTTTGTGACATATGATAACTTACCTAAGCCCCGGACCTATCGAATTGATCAAAAATGAAAAATTCAAAAGTGCCCCTATTTCTGCTTTAAACTTTAGGTACTATTCCAAAATGTATCATTGAGGTGACAGAAGTTGATTTCGGAACATAATTTTTGAACAGGAGCTTTAACGGTTTTGTGACATATGATAACTTACCTAAGCCCCGAACCTATCGAATTGGTCAAAAATGAAAATTTCAAATGTACCCCTATTTCTGCTTTAAACTTAAGGTACCATTCCAAAATGTATCACTGAGGTGACAGAAGTTGATTTCGGAGCATGATTTTTGAACAGGTCCTTTAACGGTTTTGTGACAAATAATAACTTACCTAAGCCCCGGACCTATTGAATTGATCAAAAATGAAAATTTCAAAAGTGCCCCTATTTCTGCTTTAAACTTTAGGTACTATTCCAAAATGTATCACTGAGGTGACAGAAGTTGATTTCGGAGCATGATTTTTGAACAGGAGCTTTAACGGTTTTGTGACATATGATAACTTACCTAAGCCCCGGACCTATCGAATTGGTGAAAAATGAAAATTTCAAAAGTGCCCCTATTTCTGCTTTAAACTTTAGGTACTATTCCAAAATGTATCACTGAGGTGACAGAAGTTGATTTCGGAACATAATTTTTGAACAGGAGCTTTAACGGTTTTGTGACATATGATAACTTACCTAAGCCCTGGACCTATCGAATTGGTCAAAAATGAAAATTTCAAAAGTGCCCCTATTTCTGCTTTAAACTTTAGGTACTATTCAAAAATGTATCACTGAGGTGACAGAAGTTGATTTCGGAACATAATTTTTGAACAGGAGCTTTAACGGTTTTGTGACATATGATAACTTACCTAAGCCCCGAACCTATCGAATTGGTCAAAAATGAAAATTTCAAAAGTGCCCCTATTTCTGCTTTCAACTTTAGGTACTATTCCAAAATGTATCACTGAGGTGACAGAAGTTGATTTCGGAGCATGATTTTTGAACAGGAGCTTTAACGGTTTTGTGACATATGATAACTTACCTAAGCCCCGGACCTATCGAATTGATCAAAAATGAAAATTTCAAAAGTGCCCCTATTTCTGCTTTAAACTTTAGGTACTATTCCAAAATGTATCACTGAGGTGACAGAAGTTGATTTCGGAACATAATTTTTGAACAGGAGCTTTAACGGTTTTGTGACATATGATAACTTACCTAAGCCCCGGACCTATCGAATTGATCAAAAATGAAAATTTCAAAAGTGCCCCTATTTCTGCTTTAAACTTTAGGTACTATTCCAAAATGTTTCACTGAGGTGACAGAAGTTGATTTCGGAGCATGATTTTTGAACAGGAGCTTTAACAGATTTGTGACATATGATAACGTACCTAAGCCCCCGACCTATCGAATTGGTCAAAAATGAAAATTTCGAAAGTGCCCCTATTTCTGCTTTAAACTTTAGGTACTATTCCAAAATGTATCACTGAGGTGACAGAAGTTGATTTCGGAGCATGATTTTTGAACAGGAGCTTTAACAGATTTGTGACATATGATAACTTACCTAAGCCCCAAACCTATCCATTTGGTCAAAAATGAAAATTTCGAAAGTGCCCCTATTTCTGCTTTAAACTTTAGGTACTATTCCAAAATGTATCACTGAGGTGACAGAAGTTGATTTCGGAACATAATTTTTGAACAGGAGCTTTAACGGTTTTGTGATATATAATAACTTACCTAAGCCCCGGACCTATCGAATTGATCAAAAATGAAAATTTCAAAAGTGCCCCTATTTCTGCTTTCAACTTTAGGTACTATTCCAAAATGTATCACTGAAGTGACAGAAGTTGATTTCGGAACATAATTTTTGAACAGGAGCTTTAACGGTTTTGTGACATATGATAACTTACCTAAGCCCTGGACCTATCGAATTGGTCAAAAATGAAAATTTCAAAAGTGCCCCTATTTCTGCTTTAAACTTTAGGTACTATTCCAAAATGTATCACTGAGGTGACAGAAGTTGATTTCGGAGCATGATTTTTGAACAGGTCCTTTAACGGTTTTGTGACAAATAATAACTTACCTAAGCCCCGGACCTATTGAATTGATCAAAAATGAAAATTTCAAAAGTGCCCCTATTTCTGCTTTAAACTTTAGGTACTATTCCAAAATGTATCACTGAGGTGACAGAAGTTGATTTCGGAGCATGATTTTTGAACAGGAGCTTTAACGGTTTTGTGACATATGATAACTTACCTAAGCCCCGGACCTATCGAATTGGTGAAAAATGAAAATTTCAAAAGTGCCCCTATTTCTGCTTTAAACTTTAGGTACTATTCCAAAATGTATCACTGAGGTGACAGAAGTTGATTTCGGAACATAATTTTTGAACAGGAGCTTTAACGGTTTTGTGACATATGATAACTTACCTAAGCCCTGGACCTATCGAATTGGTCAAAAATGAAAATTTCAAAAGTGCCCCTATTTCTGCTTTAAACTTTAGGTACTATTCAAAAATGTATCACTGAGGTGACAGAAGTTGATTTCGGAACATAATTTTTGAACAGGAGCTTTAACGGTTTTGTGACATATGATAACTTACCTAAGCCCCGAACCTATCGAATTGGTCAAAAATGAAAATTTCAAAAGTGCCCCTATTTCTGCTTTCAACTTTAGGTACTATTCCAAAATGTATCACTGAGGTGACAGAAGTTGATTTCGGAGCATGATTTTTGAACAGGAGCTTTAACGGTTTTGTGACATATGATAACTTACTTAAGCCCCGGACCTATCGAATTGATCAAAAATGAAAATTTCAAAAGTGCCCCTATTTCTGCTTTAAACTTTAGGTACTATTCCAAAATGTATCACTGAGGTGACAGAAGTTGATTTCGGAACATAATTTTTGAACAGGAGCTTTAACGGTTTTGTGACATATGATAACTTACCTAAGCCCCGGACCTATCGAATTGATCAAAAATGAAAATTTCAAAAGTGCCCCTATTTCTGCTTTAAACTTTAGGTACTATTCCAAAATGTTTCACTGAGGTGACAGAAGTTGATTTCGGAGCATGATTTTTGAACAGGAGCTTTAACAGATTTGTGACATATGATAACGTACCTAAGCCCCCGACCTATCGAATTGGTCAAAAATGAAAATTTCGAAAGTGCCCCTATTTCTGCTTTAAACTTTAGGTACTATTCCAAAATGTATCACTGAGGTGACAGAAGTTGATTTCGGAGCATGATTTTTGAACAGGAGCTTTAACAGATTTGTGACATATGATAACTTACCTAAGCCCCAAACCTATCGATTTGGTCAAAAATGAAAATTTCGAAAGTGCCCCTATTTCTGCTTTAAACTTTAGGTACTATTCCAAAATGTATCACTGAGGTGACAGAAGTTGATTTCGGAACATAATTTTTGAACAGGAGCTTTAACGGTTTTGTGATATATAATAACTTACCTAAGCCCCGGACCTATCGAATTGATCAAAAATGAAAATTTCAAAAGTGCCCCTATTTTTGCTTTAAACTTTAGGTACTATTCCAAAATGTATCACTGAAGTGACAGAAGTTGATTTCGGAACATAATTTTTGAACAGGAGCTTTAACGGTTTTGTGACATATGATAACTTACCTAAGCCCCGGACCTATCGAATTGGTCAAAAATGATAATTTCAAAAGTGCCCCTATTTCTGCTTTAAACTTTAGGTACTATTCCAAAATGTATAATTGAGGTGACAGAAGTTGATTTCGGAACATAATTTTTTAACAGGAGCTTTAACGGTTTTGTGACATATGATAACTTACCTAAGCCCCGGACCTATCGAATTGATCAAAAATGAAAAATTCAAAAGTGCCCCTATTTCTGCTTTAAACTTTAGGTACTATTCCAAAATGTATCACTGAGGTGACAGAAGTTGATTTCGGAACATCATTTTTGAACAGGAGCTTTAACGGTTTTGTGACATATGATAACTTACCTAAGCCCCGAACCTATCGAATTGGTCAAAAATGAAAATTTCAAAAGTACCCCTATTTCTGCTTTAAACTTAAGGTACCATTCCAAAATGTATCACTGAGGTGACAGAAGTTGATTTCGTAGCATGATTTTTGAACAGGTCCTTTAACGGTTTTGTGACATATAATAACTTACCTAAGCCCAGGACCTATCGAATTGATCAAAAATGAAAATTTCAAAAGTGCCCCTATTTCTGCTTTAAACTTTAGGTACTATTCCAAAATGTATCACTGAGGTGACAGTAGTTGATTTCGGAACATAATTTTTGAACAGGAGCTTTAACGGTTTTGTGACATATGATAACTTACCTAAGCCCCGAACCTATCGAATTGGTCAAAAATGAAAATTTCAAAAGTGCCCCTATTTCTGCTTTAAACTTTAGGTACTATTCCAAAATGTATCACTGAGGTGACAGAAGTTGATTTCGGAACATAATTTTTGAACAGGAGCTTTAACGGTTTTGTGACATATGATAACTTACCTAAGCCCCGGACCTATCGAATTGATCGAAAATGAAAATTTTAAATGTGCCCCTATTTCTGCTTTAAACTTTAGGTACTATTCCAAAATGTATCACTGAGGTGACAGAAGTTGATTTCGGAACATAATTTTTGAACAGGAGCTTTAACGGTTTTGTGACATATGATAACTTACCTAAGCCCCGGACCTATCGAATTGATCGAAAATGAAAATTTCAAATGTGCCCCTATTTCTGCTTTAAACTTTAGGTACTATTCCAAAATGTATCACTGAGGTGACAGAAGTTGATTTCGGAACATAATTTTTGAACAGGAGCTTTAACGGTTTTGTGACATATGATAACTTACCTAAGCCCCGGACCTATCGAATTGATCAAAAATGAAAATTTCAAAAGTGCCCCTATTTTTGCTTTAAACTTTAGGTACTATTCCAAAATGTATCACTGAGGTGACAGAAGTTGATTTCGGAACATCATTTTTGAACAGGAGCTTTAACGGTTTTGTGACATATGATAACTTACCTAAGCCCCGGACCTATCGAATTGATCAAAAATGAAAAATTCAAAAGTGCCCCTATTTCTGCTTTAAACTTTAGGTACTATTCCAAAATGTATCATTGAGGTGACAGAAGTTGATTTCGGAACATAATTTTTGAACAGGAGCTTTAACGGTTTTGTGACATATGATAACTTACCTAAGCCCCGAACCTATCGAATTGGTCAAAAATGAAAATTTCAAATGTACCCCTATTTCTGCTTTAAACTTAAGGTACCATTCCAAAATGTATCACTGAGGTGACAGAAGTTGATTTCGGAGCATGATTTTTGAACAGGTCCTTTAACGGTTTTGTGACAAATAATAACTTACCTAAGCCCCGGACCTATTGAATTGATCAAAAATGAAAATTTCAAAAGTGCCCCTATTTCTGCTTTAAACTTTAGGTACTATTCCAAAATGTATCACTGAGGTGACAGAAGTTGATTTCGGAGCATGATTTTTGAACAGGAGCTTTAACGGTTTTGTGACATATGATAACTTACCTAAGCCCCGGACCTATCGAATTGGTGAAAAATGAAAATTTCAAAAGTGCCCCTATTTCTGCTTTAAACTTTAGGTACTATTCCAAAATGTATCACTGAGGTGACAGAAGTTGATTTCGGAACATAATTTTTGAACAGGAGCTTTAACGGTTTTGTGACATATGATAACTTACCTAAGCCCTGGACCTATCGAATTGGTCAAAAATGAAAATTTCAAAAGTGCCCCTATTTCTGCTTTAAACTTTAGGTACTATTCAAAAATGTATCACTGAGGTGACAGAAGTTGATTTCGGAACATAATTTTTGAACAGGAGCTTTAACGGTTTTGTGACATATGATAACTTACCTAAGCCCCGAACCTATCGAATTGGTCAAAAATGAAAATTTCAAAAGTGCCCCTATTTCTGCTTTCAACTTTAGGTACTATTCCAAAATGTATCACTGAGGTGACAGAAGTTGATTTCGGAGCATGATTTTTGAACAGGAGCTTTAACGGTTTTGTGACATATGATAACTTACCTAAGCCCCGGACCTATCGAATTGATCAAAAATGAAAATTTCAAAAGTGCCCCTATTTCTGCTTTAAACTTTAGGTACTATTCCAAAATGTATCACTGAGGTGACAGAAGTTGATTTCGGAACATAATTTTTGAACAGGAGCTTTAACGGTTTTGTGACATATGATAACTTACCTAAGCCCCGGACCTATCGAATTGATCAAAAATGAAAATTTCAAAAGTGCCCCTATTTCTGCTTTAAACTTTAGGTACTATTCCAAAATGTTTCACTGAGGTGACAGAAGTTGATTTCGGAGCATGATTTTTGAACAGGAGCTTTAACTGATTTGTGACATATGATAACTTACCTAAGCCCCCGACCTATCGAATTGGTCAAAAATGAAAATTTCGAAAGTGCCCCTATTTCTGCTTTAAACTTTAGGTACTATTCCAAAATGTATCACTGAGGTGACAGAAGTTGATTTCGGAGCATGATTTTTGAACAGGAGCTTTAACAGATTTGTGACATATGATAACTTACCTAAGCCCCAAACCTATCGATTTGGTCAAAAATGAAAATTTCGAAAGTGCCCCTATTTCTGCTTTAAACTTTAGGTACTATTCCAAAATGTATCACTGAGGTGACAGAAGTTGATTTCGGAACATAATTTTTGAACAGGAGCTTTAACGGTTTTGTGATATATAATAACTTACCTAAGCCCCGGACCTATCGAATTGATCAAAAATGAAAATTTCAAAAGTGCCCCTATTTTTGCTTTAAACTTTAGGTACTATTCCAAAATGTATCACTGAAGTGACAGAAGTTGATTTCGGAACATAATTTTTGAACAGGAGCTTTAACGGTTTTGTGACATATGATAACTTACCTAAGCCCTGGACCTATCGAATTGGTCAAAAATGAAAATTTCAAAAGTGCCCCTATTTCTGCTTTAAACTTTAGGTACTATTCCAAAATGTATCACTGAGGTGACAGAAGTTGATTTCGGAACATAATTTTTGAACTGGAGCTTTAATGGTTTTGTGACATATGATAACTTACCTAAGCCCCGGACCTATCGAATTGATCAAAAATGAAAAATTCAAAAGTGCCCCTATTTCTGCTTTAAACTTTAGGTACTATTCCAAAATGTATCAGTGAGGTGACAGAAGTTGATTTCGGAACATAATTTTTGAACAGGAGCTTTAACGGTTTTGTGACATATGATAACTTACCTAAGCCCCGAACCTATCGAATTGGTCAAAAATTAAAATTTCAAAAGTGCCCCTATTTCTGCTTTCAACTTTAGGTACTATTCCAAAATGTATCACTGAGGTGACAGAAGTTGATTTCGGAGCATGATTTTTGAACAGGAGCTTTAACGGTTTTGTGACATATGATAACTTACCTAAGCCCCGGACCTATCGAATTGGTCATAAATGAAAATTTCAAAAGTGCCCCTATTTCTGCTTTAAACTTTAGGTACTATTCCAAAATGTATCACTGAGGTGACAGAAGTTGATTTCGGAACATAATTTTTGAACAGGAGCTTTAACGGTTTTGTGACATATGATAACTTACCTAAGCCCCGGACCTATCGAATTGATCGAAAATGAAAATTTTAAATGTGCCCCTATTTCTGCTTTAAACTTTAGGTACTATTCCAAAATGTATCACTGAGGTGACAGAAGTTGATTTCGGAACATAATTTTTGAACAGGAGCTTTAACGGTTTTGTGACATATGATAACTTACCTAAGCCCCGGACCTATCGAATTGATCGAAAATGAAAATTTCAAATGTGCCCCTATTTCTGCTTTAAACTTTAGGTACTATTCCAAAATGTATCACTGAGGTGACAGAAGTTGATTTCGGAACATAATTTTTGAACAGGAGCTTTAACGGTTTTGTGACATATGATAACTTACCTAAGCCCCGGACCTATCGAATTGATCAAAAATGAAAATTTCAAAAGTGCCCCTATTTTTGCTTTAAACTTTAGGTACTATTCCAAAATGTATCACTGAGGTGACAGAAGTTGATTTCGGAACATCATTTTTGAACAGGAGCTTTAACGGTTTTGTGACATATGATAACTTACCTAAGCCCCGGACCTATCGAATTGATCAAAAATGAAAATTTCAAAAGTGCCCCTATTTCTGCTTTAAACTTTAGGTACTATTCCAAAATGTTTCACTGAGGTGACAGAAGTTGATTTCGGAGCATGATTTTTGAACAGGAGCTTTAACAGATTTGTGACATATGATAACTTACCTAAGCCCCCGACCTATCGAATTGGTCAAAAATGAAAATTTCGAAAGTGCCCCTATTTCTGCTTTAAACTTTAGGTACTATTCCAAAATGTATCACTGAGGTGACAGAAGTTGATTTCGGAGCATGATTTTTGAACAGGAGCTTTAACAGATTTGTGACATATGATAACTTACCTAAGCCCCAAACCTATCGATTTGGTCAAAAATGAAAATTTCGAAAGTGCCCCTATTTCTGCTTTAAACTTTAGGTACTATTCCAAAATGTATCACTGAGGTGACAGAAGTTGATTTCGGAACATAATTTTTGAACAGGAGCTTTAACGGTTTTGTGATATATAATAACTTACCTAAGCCCCGGACCTATCGAATTGGTCAAAAATGATAATTTCAAAAGTGCCCCTATTTCTGCTTTAAACTTTAGGTACTATTCCAAAATGTTTCACTGAGGTGACAGAAGTTGATTTCGGAGCATGATTTTTGAACAGGAGCTTTAACTGATTTGTGACATATGATAACTTACCTAAGCCCCCGACCTATCGAATTGGTCAAAAATGAAAATTTCGAAAGTGCCCCTATTTCTGCTTTAAACTTTAGGTACTATTCCAAAATGTATCACTGAGGTGACAGAAGTTGATTTCGGAGCATGATTTTTGAACAGGAGCTTTAACAGATTTGTGACATATGATAACTTACCTAAGCCCCAAACCTATCGATTTGGTCAAAAATGAAAATTTCGAAAGTGCCCCTATTTCTGCTTTAAACTTTAGGTACTATTCCAAAATGTATCACTGAGGTGACAGAAGTTGATTTCGGAACATAATTTTTGAACAGGAGCTTTAACGGTTTTGTGATATATAATAACTTACCTAAGCCCCGGACCTATCGAATTGATCAAAAATGAAAATTTCAAAAGTGCCCCTATTTTTGCTTTAAACTTTAGGTACTATTCCAAAATGTATCACTGAAGTGACAGAAGTTGATTTCGGAACATAATTTTTGAACAGGAGCTTTAACGGTTTTGTGACATATGATAACTTACCTAAGCCCTGGACCTATCGAATTGGTCAAAAATGAAAATTTCAAAAGTGCCCCTATTTCTGCTTTAAACTTTAGGTACTATTCCAAAATGTATCACTGAGGTGACAGAAGTTGATTTCGGAACATAATTTTTGAACTGGAGCTTTAATGGTTTTGTGACATATGATAACTTACCTAAGCCCCGGACCTATCGAATTGATCAAAAATGAAAAATTCAAAAGTGCCCCTATTTCTGCTTTAAACTTTAGGTACTATTCCAAAATGTATCAGTGAGGTGACAGAAGTTGATTTCGGAACATAATTTTTGAACAGGAGCTTTAACGGTTTTGTGACATATGATAACTTACCTAAGCCCCGAACCTATCGAATTGGTCAAAAATTAAAATTTCAAAAGTGCCCCTATTTCTGCTTTCAACTTTAGGTACTATTCCAAAATGTATCACTGAGGTGACAGAAGTTGATTTCGGAGCATGATTTTTGAACAGGAGCTTTAACGGTTTTGTGACATATGATAACTTACCTAAGCCCCGGACCTATCGAATTGGTCATAAATGAAAATTTCAAAAGTGCCCCTATTTCTGCTTTAAACTTTAGGTACTATTCCAAAATGTATCACTGAGGTGACAGAAGTTGATTTCGGAACATAATTTTTGAACAGGAGCTTTAACGGTTTTGTGACATATGATAACTTACCTAAGCCCCGGACCTATCGAATTGATCGAAAATGAAAATTTTAAATGTGCCCCTATTTCTGCTTTAAACTTTAGGTACTATTCCAAAATGTATCACTGAGGTGACAGAAGTTGATTTCGGAACATAATTTTTGAACAGGAGCTTTAACGGTTTTGTGACATATGATAACTTACCTAAGCCCCGGACCTATCGAATTGATCGAAAATGAAAATTTCAAATGTGCCCCTATTTCTGCTTTAAACTTTAGGTACTATTCCAAAATGTATCACTGAGGTGACAGAAGTTGATTTCGGAACATAATTTTTGAACAGGAGCTTTAACGGTTTTGTGACATATGATAACTTACCTAAGCCCCGGACCTATCGAATTGATCAAAAATGAAAATTTCAAAAGTGCCCCTATTTTTGCTTTAAACTTTAGGTACTATTCCAAAATGTATCACTGAGGTGACAGAAGTTGATTTCGGAACATCATTTTTGAACAGGAGCTTTAACGGTTTTGTGACATATGATAACTTACCTAAGCCCCGGACCTATCGAATTGATCAAAAATGAAAATTTCAAAAGTGCCCCTATTTCTGCTTTAAACTTTAGGTACTATTCCAAAATGTTTCACTGAGGTGACAGAAGTTGATTTCGGAGCATGATTTTTGAACAGGAGCTTTAACAGATTTGTGACATATGATAACTTACCTAAGCCCCCGACCTATCGAATTGGTCAAAAATGAAAATTTCGAAAGTGCCCCTATTTCTGCTTTAAACTTTAGGTACTATTCCAAAATGTATCACTGAGGTGACAGAAGTTGATTTCGGAGCATGATTTTTGAACAGGAGCTTTAACAGATTTGTGACATATGATAACTTACCTAAGCCCCAAACCTATCGATTTGGTCAAAAATGAAAATTTCGAAAGTGCCCCTATTTCTGCTTTAAACTTTAGGTACTATTCCAAAATGTATCACTGAGGTGACAGAAGTTGATTTCGGAACATAATTTTTGAACAGGAGCTTTAACGGTTTTGTGATATATAATAACTTACCTAAGCCCCGGACCTATCGAATTGGTCAAAAATGATAATTTCAAAAGTGCCCCTATTTCTGCTTTAAACTTTAGGTACTATTCCAAAATGTATAATTGAGGTGACAGAAGTTGATTTCGGAACATAATTTTTTAACAGGAGCTTTAACGGTTTTGTGACATATGATAACTTACCTAAGCCCCGGACCTATCGAATTGATCAAAAATGAAAAATTCAAAAGTGCCCCTATTTCTGCTTTAAACTTTAGGTACTATTCCAAAATGTATCACTGAGGTGACAGAAGTTGATTTCGGAACATCATTTTTGAACAGGAGCTTTAACGGTTTTGTGACATATGATAACTTACCTAAGCCCCGAACCTATCGAATTGGTCAAAAATGAAAATTTCAAAAGTACCCCTATTTCTGCTTTAAACTTAAGGTACCATTCCAAAATGTATCACTGAGGTGACAGAAGTTGATTTCGGAGCATGATTTTTGAACAGGTCCTTTAACGGTTTTGTGACATATAATAACTTACCTAAGCCCAGGACCTATCGAATTGATCAAAAATGAAAATTTCAAAAGTGCCCCTATTTCTGCTTTAAACTTTAGGTACTATTCCAAAATGTATCACTGAGGTGACAGTAGTTGATTTCGGAACATAATTTTTGAACAGGAGCTTTAACGGTTTTGTGACATATGATAACTTACCTAAGCCCCGAACCTATCGAATTGGTCAAAAATGAAAATTTCAAAAGTGCCCCTATTTCTGCTTTAAACTTTAGGTACTATTCCAAAATGTATCACTGAGGTGACAAAAGTTGATTTCGGAACATAATTTTTGAACAGGAGCTTTAACGGTTTTGTGACATATGATAACTTACCTAAGCCCCGGACCTATCGAATTGATCGAAAATGAAAATTTTAAATGTGCCCCTATTTCTGCTTTAAACTTTAGGTACTATTCCAAAATGTATCACTGAGGTGACAGAAGTTGATTTCGGAACATAATTTTTGAACAGGAGCTTTAACGGTTTTGTGACATATGATAACTTACCTAAGCCCCGGACCTATCGAATTGATCGAAAATGAAAATTTCAAATGTGCCCCTATTTCTGCTTTAAACTTTAGGTACTATTCCAAAATGTATCACTGAGGTGACAGAAGTTGATTTCGGAACATAATTTTTGAACAGGAGCTTTAACGGTTTTGTGACATATGATAACTTACCTAAGCCCCGGACCTATCGAATTGATCAAAAATGAAAATTTCAAAAGTGCCCCTATTTTTGCTTTAAACTTTAGGTACTATTCCAAAATGTATCACTGAGGTGACAGAAGTTGATTTCGGAACATCATTTTTGAACAGGAGCTTTAACGGTTTTGTGACATATGATAACTTACCTAAGCCCCGGACCTATCGAATTGATCAAAAATGAAAAATTCAAAAGTGCCCCTATTTCTGCTTTAAACTTTAGGTACTATTCCAAAATGTATCATTGAGGTGACAGAAGTTGATTTCGGAACATAATTTTTGAACAGGAGCTTTAACGGTTTTGTGACATATGATAACTTACCTAAGCCCCGAACCTATCGAATTGGTCAAAAATGAAAATTTCAAATGTACCCCTATTTCTGCTTTAAACTTAAGGTACCATTCCAAAATGTATCACTGAGGTGACAGAAGTTGATTTCGGAGCATGATTTTTGAACAGGTCCTTTAACGGTTTTGTGACAAATAATAACTTACCTAAGCCCCGGACCTATTGAATTGATCAAAAATGAAAATTTCAAAAGTGCCCCTATTTCTGCTTTAAACTTTAGGTACTATTCCAAAATGTATCACTGAGGTGACAGAAGTTGATTTCGGAGCATGATTTTTGAACAGGAGCTTTAACGGTTTTGTGACATATGATAACTTACCTAAGCCCCGGACCTAT
The DNA here is from genome assembly GCF_028390025.1 of Pseudophryne corroboree. Classification (NCBI taxonomy): domain Eukaryota; kingdom Metazoa; phylum Chordata; class Amphibia; order Anura; family Myobatrachidae; genus Pseudophryne; species Pseudophryne corroboree. The sequence goes on along the minus strand of NC_086446.1, from coordinate 59,988,732 downwards.
CGAATTGGTGAAAAATGAAAATTTCAAAAGTGCCCCTATTTCTGCTTTAAACTTTAGGTACTATTCCAAAATGTATCACTGAGGTGACAGAAGTTGATTTCGGAACATAATTTTTGAACAGGAGCTTTAACGGTTTTGTGACATATGATAACTTACCTAAGCCCTGGACCTATCGAATTGGTCAAAAATGAAAATTTCAAAAGTGCCCCTATTTCTGCTTTAAACTTTAGGTACTATTCAAAAATGTATCACTGAGGTGACAGAAGTTGATTTCGGAACATAATTTTTGAACAGGAGCTTTAACGGTTTTGTGACATATGATAACTTACCTAAGCCCCGAACCTATCGAATTGGTCAAAAATGAAAATTTCAAAAGTGCCCCTATTTCTGCTTTCAACTTTAGGTACTATTCCAAAATGTATCACTGAGGTGACAGAAGTTGATTTCGGAGCATGATTTTTGAACAGGAGCTTTAACGGTTTTGTGACATATGATAACTTACCTAAGCCCCGGACCTATCGAATTGATCAAAAATGAAAATTTCAAAAGTGCCCCTATTTCTGCTTTAAACTTTAGGTACTATTCCAAAATGTATCACTGAGGTGACAGAAGTTGATTTCGGAACATAATTTTTGAACAGGAGCTTTAACGGTTTTGTGACATATGATAACTTACCTAAGCCCCGGACCTATCGAATTGATCAAAAATGAAAATTTCAAAAGTGCCCCTATTTCTGCTTTAAACTTTAGGTACTATTCCAAAATGTTTCACTGAGGTGACAGAAGTTGATTTCGGAGCATGATTTTTGAACAGGAGCTTTAACAGATTTGTGACATATGATAACTTACCTAAGCCCCCGACCTATCGAATTGGTCAAAAATGAAAATTTCGAAAGTGCCCCTATTTCTGCTTTAAACTTTAGGTACTATTCCAAAATGTATCACTGAGGTGACAGAAGTTGATTTCGGAGCATGATTTTTGAACAGGAGCTTTAACAGATTTGTGACATATGATAACTTACCTAAGCCCCAAACCTATCGATTTGGTCAAAAATGAAAATTTCGAAAGTGCCCCTATTTCTGCTTTAAACTTTATGTACTATTCCAAAATGTATCACTGAGGTGACAGAAGTTGATTTCGGAACATAATTTTTGAACAGGAGCTTTAACGGTTTTGTGATATATAATAACTTACCTAAGCCCCGGACCTATCGAATTGATCAAAAATGAAAATTTCAAAAGTGCCCCTATTTTTGCTTTAAACTTTAGGTACTATTCCAAAATGTATCACTGAAGTGACAGAAGTTGATTTCGGAACATAATTTTTGAACAGGAGCTTTAACGGTTTTGTGACATATGATAACTTACCTAAGCCCCGGACCTATCGAATTGGTCAAAAATGATAATTTCAAAAGTGCCCCTATTTCTGCTTTAAACTTTAGGTACTATTCCAAAATGTATAATTGAGGTGACAGAAGTTGATTTCGGAACATAATTTTTTAACAGGAGCTTTAACGGTTTTGTGACATATGATAACTTACCTAAGCCCCGGACCTATCGAATTGATCAAAAATGAAAAATTCAAAAGTGCCCCTATTTCTGCATTAAACTTTAGGTACTATTCCAAAATGTATCACTGAGGTGACAGAAGTTGATTTCGGAACATCATTTTTGAACAGGAGCTTTAACGGTTTTGTGACATATGATAACTTACCTAAGCCCCGAACCTATCGAATTGGTCAAAAATGAAAATTTCAAAAGTACCCCTATTTCTGCTTTAAACTTAAGGTACCATTCCAAAATGTATCACTGAGGTGACAGAAGTTGATTTCGGAGCATGATTTTTGAACAGGTCCTTTAACGGTTTTGTGACATATAATAACTTACCTAAGCCCAGGACCTATCGAATTGATCAAAAATGAAAATTTCAAAAGTGCCCCTATTTCTGCTTTAAACTTTAGGTACTATTCCAAAATGTATCACTGAGGTGACAGTAGTTGATTTCGGAACATAATTTTTGAACAGGAGCTTTAACGGTTTTGTGACATATGATAACTTACCTAAGCCCCGAACCTATCGAATTGGTCAAAAATGAAAATTTCAAAAGTGCCCCTATTTCTGCTTTAAACTTTAGGTACTATTCCAAAATGTATCACTGAGGTGACAGAAGTTGATTTCGGAACATAATTTTTGAACAGGAGCTTTAACGGTTTTGTGACATATGATAACTTACCTAAGCCCCGGACCTATCGAATTGATCGAAAATGAAAATTTTAAATGTGCCCCTATTTCTGCTTTAAACTTTAGGTACTATTCCAAAATGTATCACTGAGGTGACAGAAGTTGATTTCGGAACATAATTTTTGAACAGGAGCTTTAACGGTTTTGTGACATATGATAACTTACCTAAGCCCCGGACCTATCGAATTGATCGAAAATGAAAATTTCAAATGTGCCCCTATTTCTGCTTTAAACTTTAGGTACTATTCCAAAATGTATCACTGAGGTGACAGAAGTTGATTTCGGAACATAATTTTTGAACAGGAGCTTTAACGGTTTTGTGACATATGATAACTTACCTAAGCCCCGGACCTATCGAATTGATCAAAAATGAAAATTTCAAAAGTGCCCCTATTTTTGCTTTAAACTTTAGGTACTATTCCAAAATGTATCACTGAGGTGACAGAAGTTGATTTCGGAACATCATTTTTGAACAGGAGCTTTAACGGTTTTGTGACATATGATAACTTACCTAAGCCCCGGACCTATCGAATTGATCAAAAATGAAAAATTCAAAAGTGCCCCTATTTCTGCTTTAAACTTTAGGTACTATTCCAAAATGTATCATTGAGGTGACAGAAGTTGATTTCGGAACATAATTTTTGAACAGGAGCTTTAACGGTTTTGTGACATATGATAACTTACCTAAGCCCCGAACCTATCGAATTGGTCAAAAATGAAAATTTCAAATGTACCCCTATTTCTGCTTTAAACTTAAGGTACCATTCCAAAATGTATCACTGAGGTGACAGAAGTTGATTTCGGAGCATGATTTTTGAACAGGTCCTTTAACGGTTTTGTGACAAATAATAACTTACCTAAGCCCCGGACCTATTGAATTGATCAAAAATGAAAATTTCAAAAGTGCCCCTATTTCTGCTTTAAACTTTAGGTACTATTCCAAAATGTATCACTGAGGTGACAGAAGTTGATTTCGGAGCATGATTTTTGAACAGGAGCTTTAACGGTTTTGTGACATATGATAACTTACCTAAGCCCCGGACCTATCGAATTGGTGAAAAATGAAAATTTCAAAAGTGCCCCTATTTCTGCTTTAAACTTTAGGTACTATTCCAAAATGTATCACTGAGGTGACAGAAGTTGATTTCGGAACATAATTTTTGAACAGGAGCTTTAACGGTTTTGTGACATATGATAACTTACCTAAGCCCTGGACCTATCGAATTGGTCAAAAATGAAAATTTCAAAAGTGCCCCTATTTCTGCTTTAAACTTTAGGTACTATTCAAAAATGTATCACTGAGGTGACAGAAGTTGATTTCGGAACATAATTTTTGAACAGGAGCTTTAACGGTTTTGTGACATATGATAACTTACCTAAGCCCCGAACCTATCGAATTGGTCAAAAATGAAAATTTCAAAAGTGCCCCTATTTCTGCTTTCAACTTTAGGTACTATTCCAAAATGTATCACTGAGGTGACAGAAGTTGATTTCGGAGCATGATTTTTGAACAGGAGCTTTAACGGTTTTGTGACATATGATAACTTACCTAAGCCCCGGACCTATCGAATTGATCAAAAATGAAAATTTCAAAAGTGCCCCTATTTCTGCTTTAAACTTTAGGTACTATTCCAAAATGTATCACTGAGGTGACAGAAGTTGATTTCGGAACATAATTTTTGAACAGGAGCTTTAACGGTTTTGTGACATATGATAACTTACCTAAGCCCCGGACCTATCGAATTGATCAAAAATGAAAATTTCAAAAGTGCCCCTATTTCTGCTTTAAACTTTAGGTACTATTCCAAAATGTTTCACTGAGGTGACAGAAGTTGATTTCGGAGCATGATTTTTGAACAGGAGCTTTAACTGATTTGTGACATATGATAACTTACCTAAGCCCCCGACCTATCGAATTGGTCAAAAATGAAAATTTCGAAAGTGCCCCTATTTCTGCTTTAAACTTTAGGTACTATTCCAAAATGTATCACTGAGGTGACAGAAGTTGATTTCGGAGCATGATTTTTGAACAGGAGCTTTAACAGATTTGTGACATATGATAACTTACCTAAGCCCCAAACCTATCGATTTGGTCAAAAATGAAAATTTCGAAAGTGCCCCTATTTCTGCTTTAAACTTTAGGTACTATTCCAAAATGTATCACTGAGGTGACAGAAGTTGATTTCGGAACATAATTTTTGAACAGGAGCTTTAACGGTTTTGTGATATATAATAACTTACCTAAGCCCCGGACCTATCGAATTGATCAAAAATGAAAATTTCAAAAGTGCCCCTATTTTTGCTTTAAACTTTAGGTACTATTCCAAAATGTATCACTGAAGTGACAGAAGTTGATTTCGGAACATAATTTTTGAACAGGAGCTTTAACGGTTTTGTGACATATGATAACTTACCTAAGCCCTGGACCTATCGAATTGGTCAAAAATGAAAATTTCAAAAGTGCCCCTATTTCTGCTTTAAACTTTAGGTACTATTCCAAAATGTATCACTGAGGTGACAGAAGTTGATTTCGGAACATAATTTTTGAACTGGAGCTTTAATGGTTTTGTGACATATGATAACTTACCTAAGCCCCGGACCTATCGAATTGATCAAAAATGAAAAATTCAAAAGTGCCCCTATTTCTGCTTTAAACTTTAGGTACTATTCCAAAATGTATCAGTGAGGTGACAGAAGTTGATTTCGGAACATAATTTTTGAACAGGAGCTTTAACGGTTTTGTGACATATGATAACTTACCTAAGCCCCGAACCTATCGAATTGGTCAAAAATTAAAATTTCAAAAGTGCCCCTATTTCTGCTTTCAACTTTAGGTACTATTCCAAAATGTATCACTGAGGTGACAGAAGTTGATTTCGGAGCATGATTTTTGAACAGGAGCTTTAACGGTTTTGTGACATATGATAACTTACCTAAGCCCCGGACCTATCGAATTGGTCATAAATGAAAATTTCAAAAGTGCCCCTATTTCAGCTTTAAACTTTAGGTTCTATTCCAAAATGTATCACTGAGGTGACAGAAGTTGATTTCGGAACATAATTTTGAACAGGAGCTTTAACGGTTTTGTGACATATGATAACTTACCTAAGCCCCGGACCTATCGAATTGATCGAAAATGAAAATTTCAAATGTGCCCCTATTTCTGCTTTAAACTTTAGGTACTATTCCAAAATGTATCACTGAGGTGACAGAAGTTGATTTCGGAACATAATTTTTGAACAGGAGCTTTAACGGTTTTGTGACATATGATAACTTACCTAAGCCCCGGACCTATCGAATTGATCAAAAATGAAAATTTCAAAAGTGCCCCTATTTTTGCTTTAAACTTTAGGTACTATTCCAAAATGTATCACTGAGGTGACAGAAGTTGATTTCGGAACATCATTTTTGAACAGGAGCTTTAACGGTTTTGTGACATATGATAACTTACCTAAGCCCCGGACCTATCGAATTGATCAAAAATGAAAAATTCAAAAGTGCCCCTATTTCTGCTTTAAACTTTAGGTACTATTCCAAAATGTATCATTGAGGTGACAGAAGTTGATTTCGGAACATAATTTTTGAACAGGAGCTTTAACGGTTTTGTGACATATGATAACTTACCTAAGCCCCGAACCTATCGAATTGGTCAAAAATGAAAATTTCAAATGTACCCCTGTTTCTGCTTTAAACTTAAGGTACCATTCCAAAATGTATCACTGAGGTGACAGAAGTTGATTTCGGAGCATGATTTTTGAACAGGTCCTTTAACGGTTTTGTGACAAATAATAACTTACCTAAGCCCCGGACCTATTGAATTGATCAAAAATGAAAATTTCAAAAGTGCCCCTATTTCTGCTTTAAACTTTAGGTACTATTCCAAAATGTATCACTGAGGTGACAGAAGTTGATTTCGGAGCATGATTTTTGAACAGGAGCTTTAACGGTTTTGTGACATATGATAACTTACCTAAGCCCCGGACCTATCAAATTGGTGAAAAATGAAAATTTCAAAAGTGCCCCTATTTCTGCTTTAAACTTTAGGTACTATTCCAAAATGTATCACTGAGGTGACAGAAGTTGATTTCGGAACATAATTTTTGAACAGGAGCTTTAACGGTTTTGTGACATATGATAACTTACCTAAGCCCTGGACCTATCGAATTGGTCAAAAATGAAAATTTCAAAAGTGCCCCTATTTCTGCTTTAAACTTTAGGTACTATTCAAAAATGTATCACTGAGGTGACAGAAGTTGATTTCGGAACATCATTTTTGAACAGGAGCTTTAACGGTTTTGTGACATATGATAACTTACCTAAGCCCCGAACCTATCGAATTGGTCAAAAATGAAAATTTCAAAAGTGCCCCTATTTCTGCTTTCAACTTTAGGTACTATTCCAAAATGTATCACTGAGGTGACAGAAGTTGATTTCGGAGCATGATTTTTGAACAGGAGCTTTAACGGTTTTGTGACATATGATAACTTACCTAAGCCCCGGACCTATCGAATTGATCAAAAATGAAAATTTCAAAAGTGCCCCTATTTCTGCTTTAAACTTTAGGTACTATTCCAAAATGTATCACTGAGGTGACAGAAGTTGATTTCGGAACATAATTTTTGAACAGGAGCTTTAACGGTTTTGTGACATATGATAACTTACCTAAGCCCCGGACCTATCGAATTGATCAAAAATGAAAATTTCAAAAGTGCCCCTATTTCTGCTTTAAACTTTAGGTACTATTCCAAAATGTTTCACTGAGGTGACAGAAGTTGATTTCGGAGCATGATTTTTGAACAGGAGCTTTAACAGATTTGTGACATATGATAACTTACCTAAGCCCCCGACCTATCGAATTGGTCAAAAATGAAAATTTCGAAAGTGCCCCTATTTCTGCTTTAAACTTTAGGTACTATTCCAAAATGTATCACTGAGGTGACAGAAGTTGATTTCGGAGCATGATTTTTGAACAGGAGCTTTAACAGATTTGTGACATATGATAACTTACCTAAGCCCCAAACCTATCGATTTGGTCAAAAATGAAAATTTCGAAAGTGCCCCTATTTCTGCTTTAAACTTTAGGTACTATTCCAAAATGTATCACTGAGGTGACAGAAGTTGATTTCGGAACATAATTTTTGAACAGGAGCTTTAACGGTTTTGTGATATATAATAACTTACCTAAGCCCCGGACCTATCGAATTGATCAAAAATGAAAATTTCAAAAGTGCCCCTATTTTTGCTTTAAACTTTAGGTACTATTCCAAAATGTATCACTGAAGTGACAGAAGTTGATTTCGGAACATTATTTTTGAACAGGAGCTTTAACGGTTTTGTGACATATGATAACTTACCTAAGCCCCGGACCTATCGAATTGATCAAAAATGAAAATTTCAAAAGTGCCCCTATTTCTGCTTTAAACTTTAGGTACTATTCCAAAATGTTTCACTGAGGTGACAGAAGTTGATTTCGGAGCATGATTTTTGAACAGGAGCTTTAACAGATTTGTGACATATGATAACTTACCTAAGCCCCCGACCTATCGAATTGGTCAAAAATGAAAATTTCGAAAGTGCCCCTATTTCTGCTTTAAACTTTAGGTACTATTCCAAAATGTATCACTGAGGTGACAGAAGTTGATTTCGGAGCATGATTTTTGAACAGGAGCTTTAACAGAATTGTGACATATGATAACTTACCTAAGCCCCAAACCTATCGATTTGGTCAAAAATGAAAATTTCGAAAGTGCCCCTATTTCTGCTTTAAACTTTAGGTACTATTCCAAAATGTATCACTGAGGTGACAGAAGTTGATTTCGGAACATAATTTTTGAACAGGAGCTTTAACGGTTTTGTGATATATAATAACTTACCTAAGCCCCGGACCTATCGAATTGATCAAAAATGAAAATTTCAAAAGTGCCCCTATTTTTGCTTTAAACTTTAGGTACTATTCCAAAATGTATCACTGAAGTGACAGAAGTTGATTTCGGAACATAATTTTTGAACAGGAGCTTTAACGGTTTTGTGACATATGATAACTTACCTAAGCCCCGGACCTATCGAATTGGTCAAAAATGATAATTTCAAAAGTGCCCCTATTTCTGCTTTAAACTTTAGGTACTATTCCAAAATGTATAATTGAGGTGACAGAAGTTGATTTCGGAACATAATTTTTGAACAGGAGCTTTAACGGTTTTGTGACATATGATAACTTACCTAAGCCCCGGACCTATCGAATTGATCAAAAATGAAAAATTCAAAAGTGCCCCTATTTCTGCTTTAAACTTTAGGTACTATTCCAAAATGTATCACTGAGGTGACAGAAGTTGATTTCGGAACATCATTTTTGAACAGGAGCTTTAACGGTTTTGTGACATATGATAACTTACCTAAGCCCCGAACCTATCGAATTGGTCAAAAATGAAAATTTCAAAAGTACCCCTATTTCTGCTTTAAACTTAAGGTACCATTCCAAAATGTATCACTGAGGTGACAGAAGTTGATTTCGGAGCATGATTTTTGAACAGGTCCTTTAACGGTTTTGTGACATATAATAACTTACCTAAGCCCAGGACCTATCGAATTGATCAAAAATGAAAATTTCAAAAGTGCCCCTATTTCTGCTTTAAACTTTAGGTACTATTCCAAAATGTATCACTGAGGTGACAGTAGTTGATTTCGGAACATAATTTTTGAACAGGAGCTTTAACGGTTTTGTGACATATGATAACTTACCTAAGCCCCGAACCTATCGAATTGGTCAAAAATGAAAATTTCAAAAGTGCCCCTATTTCTGCTTTAAACTTTAGGTACTATTCCAAAATGTATCACTGAGGTGACAGAAGTTGATTTCGTAACATCATTTTTGAACAGTAGCTTTAACGGTTTTGTGACATATGATAACTTACCTAAGCCCCGGACCCATCGAATTAGTCAAAAATGAAAATTTCAAAAGTGCCCCTATTTCTGCTTTAAACTTAAGGTACCATTCCAAAATGTATCACTGAGGTGACAGAAGTTGATTTCGGAGCATGATTTTTGAACAGGTCCTTTAACGGTTTTGTGACATATGATAACTTACCTAAGCCCCGGACCTATCGAATTGATCAAAAATTAAAATTTAAAAAGTGCCCCTATTTCTGCTTTAAACTTAAGGTACCATTCCAAAATGTATCACTGAGGTGACAGAAGTTGATTTCGGAGCATGATTTTTGAACAGGCGCTTTAACGGTTTTGTGACATATGATAACTTACCTAAGCCCCGGACCTATCGAATTGATCAAAAATGAACATTTCAAAAGGGCCCCTATTTCTGCTTTAAACTTTAGGTACTATTCCAAAATGTATCACTGAGGTGACAGAATTTGATTTCGGAGCATGATTTTTGAACAGGAGCTTTAACAGATTTGTGACATATGATAACTTACCTAAGCCCCAGACCTATCAAATTGATCAAAAATGAAAATTTCAAAAGTGCCCCTATTTCTGCTTTAAACTTTAGGTACTATTCCAAATGTATCACTGAGGTGACAGAAGTTGATTTCGGAACATCATTTTTGAACAGGAGCTTTAATGGTTTTGTGACATATGATAACTTACCTAAGCCCCGGACCTATCAAATTGATCAAAAATGAACATTTCAAAAGTGCCCCTATTTCTGCTTTAAACTTTAGGTACTATTCCAAAATGTATCACTGAGGTGACAGAAGTTGATTTCGGAACATAATTTTTGAACAGGAGCTTTAATGGTTTTGTGACATATGATAACTTAACTAAGCCCCGGACCTATCAAATTGGTCAAAAATGAAAATTTCAAAAGTGTCCCTATTTCTGCTTTAAACTTTAGGTACTATTCCAAAATGTATCACTGAGGTGACAGAAGTTGATTTCGGAACATAATTTTTGAACAGGAGCTTTAACGGTTTTGTGACATATGATAACTTACCTAAGCCCCGGACCTATCGAATTGGTCAAAAATGAAAATTTCAAAAGTGCCCCTATTTCTGCTTTAAACTTTAGGTACTATTCCAAAATGTATAATTGAGGTGACAGAAGTTGATTTCGGAACATCATTTTTGAACAGGTCCTTTAACGGTTTTGTGACATATGATAACTTACCTAAGCCCCGGACCTATCGAATTGATCAAAAATGAAAAATTCAAAAGTGCCCCTATTTCTGCTTTAAACTTTAGGTACTATTCCAAAATGTATCACTGAGGTGACAGAAGTTGATTTCGGAACATCATTTTTGAACAGGTCCTTTAACGGTTTTGTGACATATAATAACTTACCTAAGCCCCGGACCTATCGAATTGATCAAAAATGAAAATTTCAAAAGTGCCCCTATTTCTGCTTTAAACTTTAGGTACTATTCCAAAATGTATCACTGAGGTGACAGAAGTTGATTTCGGAGCATGATTTTTGAACAGGAGCTTTAACGGTTTTGTGACATATGATAACTTACCTAAGCCCCGGACCTATCGAATTGGTCAAAAATGAAAATTTCAAAAGTGCCCCTATTTCTGCTTTAAACTTTAGGTACTATTCCAAAATGTATCACTGAGGTGACAGAAGTTGATTTCGGAACATAATTTTTGAACAGGAGCTTTAACGGTTTTGTGACATATGATAACTTACCTAAGCCCCGGACCTATCGAATTGATCAAAAATGAAAAATTCAAAAGTGCCCCTATTTCTGCTTTAAACTTTAGGTACTATTCCAAAATGTATCACTGAGGTGACAGAAGTTGATTTCGGATCATAATTTTTGAACAGGAGCTTTAATGGTTTTGTGACATATGATAACTTACCTAAGCCCCGGACCTATCGAATTGGTCAAAAATGAAAATTTCAAAAGTGCCCCTATTTCTGCTTTAAACTTTAGGTACTATTCCAAAATGTATCACTGAGGTGACAGAAGTTGATTTCGGAGCATGATTTTTGAACAGGAGCTTTAACGGTTTTGTGACATATGATAACTTACCTAAGCCCCGGACCTATCGAATTGGTCAAAAATGATAATTTCAAAAGTGCCCCTATTTCTGCTTTAAACTTTAGGTACTATTCCAAAATGTATAATTGAGGTGACAGAAGTTGATTTCGGAACATAATTTTTTAACAGGAGCTTTAACGGTTTTGTGACATATGATAACTTACCTAAGCCCCGGACCTATCGAATTGATCAAAAATGAAAAATTCAAAAGTGCCCCTATTTCTGCTTTAAACTTTAGGTACTATTCCAAAATGTATCACTGAGGTGACAGAAGTTGATTTCGGAGCATGATTTTTGAACAGGTCCTTTAACGGTTTTGTGACAAATAATAACTTACCTAAGCCCCGGACCTATTGAATTGATCAAAAATGAAAATTTCAAAAGTGCCCCTATTTCTGCTTTAAACTTTAGGTACTATTCCAAAATGTATCACTGAGGTGACAGAAGTTGATTTCGGAGCATGATTTTTGAACAGGAGCTTTAACGGTTTTGTGACATATGATAACTTACCTAAGCCCCGGACCTATCGAATTGGTGAAAAATGAAAATTTCAAAAGTGCCCCTATTTCTGCTTTAAACTTTAGGTACTATTCCAAAATGTATCACTGAGGTGACAGAAGTTGATTTCGGAACATAATTTTTGAACAGGAGCTTTAACAGATTTGTGACATATGATAACTTACCTAAGCCCTGGACCTATCGAATTGGTCAAAAATGAAAATTTCAAAAGTGCCCCTATTTCTGCTTTAAACTTTAGGTACTATTCAAAAATGTATCACTGAGGTGACAGAAGTTGATTTCGGAACATAATTTTTGAACAGGAGCTTTAACGGTTTTGTGACATATGATAACTTACCTAAGCCCCGAACCTATCGAATTGGTCAAAAATGAAAATTTCAAAAGTGCCCCTATTTCTGCTTTAAACTTTAGGTACTATTCCAAAATGTATCACTGAGGTGACAGTAGTTGATTTCGGAACATAATTTTTGAACAGGAGCTTTAACGGTTTTGTGACATATGATAACTTACCTAAGCCCCGAACCTATCGAATTGGTCAAAAATGAAAATTTCAAAAGTGCCCCTATTTCTGCTTTAAACTTTAGGTACTATTCCAAAATGTATCACTGAGGTGACAGAAGTTGATTTCGTAACATCATTTTTGAACAGTAGCTTTAACGGTTTTGTGACATATGATAACTTACCTAAGCCCCGGACCCATCGAATTAGTCAAAAATGAAAATTTCAAAAGTGCCCCTATTTCTGCTTTAAACTTAAGGTACCATTCCAAAATGTATCACTGAGGTGACAGAAGTTGATTTCGGAGCATGATTTTTGAACAGGTCCTTTAACGGTTTTGTGACATATGATAACTTACCTAAGCCCCGGACCTATCGAATTGATCAAAAATTAAAATTTAAAAAGTGCCCCTATTTCTGCTTTAAACTTAAGGTACCATTCCAAAATGTATCACTGAGGTGACAGAAGTTGATTTCGGAGCATGATTTTTGAACAGGCGCTTTAACGGTTTTGTGACATATGATAACTTACCTAAGCCCCGGACCTATCGAATTGATCAAAAATGAACATTTCAAAAGGGCCCCTATTTCTGCTTTAAACTTTAGGTACTATTCCAAAATGTATCACTGAGGTGACAGAATTTGATTTCGGAGCATGATTTTTGAACAGGAGCTTTAACAGATTTGTGACATATGATAACTTACCTAAGCCCCAGACCTATCAAATTGATCAAAAATGAAAATTTCAAAAGTGCCCCTATTTCTGCTTTAAACTTTAGGTACTATTCCAAATGTATCACTGAGGTGACAGAAGTTGATTTCGGAACATCATTTTTGAACAGGAGCTTTAATGGTTTTGTGACATATGATAACTTACCTAAGCCCCAGACCTATCAAATTGATCAAAAATGAAAATTTCAAAAGTGCCCCTATTTCTGCTTTAAACTTTAGGTACTATTCCAAATGTATCACTGAGGTGACAGAAGTTGATTTCGGAACATCATTTTTGAACAGGAGCTTTAATGGTTTTGTGACATATGATAACTTACCTAAGCCCCGGACCTATCAAATTGATCAAAAATGAACATTTCAAAAGTGCCCCTATTTCTGCTTTAAACTTTAGGTACTATTCCAAAATGTATCACTGAGGTGACAGAAGTTGATTTCGGAACATAATTTTTGAACAGGAGCTTTAATGGTTTTGTGACATATGATAACTTAACTAAGCCCCGGACCTATCAAATTGGTCAAAAATGAAAATTTCAAAAGTGTCCCTATTTCTGCTTTAAACTTTAGGTACTATTCCAAAATGTATCACTGAGGTGACAGAAGTTGATTTCGGAACATAATTTTTGAACAGGAGCTTTAACGGTTTTGTGACATATGATAACTTACCTAAGCCCCGGACCTATCGAATTGGTCAAAAATGAAAATTTCAAAAGTGCCCCTATTTCTGCTTTAAACTTTAGGTACTATTCCAAAATGTATAATTGAGGTGACAGAAGTTGATTTCGGAACATCATTTTTGAACAGGTCCTTTAACGGTTTTGTGACATATAATAACTTACCTAAGCCCCGGACCTATCGAATTGATCAAAAATGAAAATTTCAAAAGTGCCCCTATTTCTGCTTTAAACTTTAGGTACTATTCCAAAATGTATCACTGAGGTGACAGAAGTTGATTTCGGAGCATGATTTTTGAACAGGAGCTTTAACGGTTTTGTGACATATGATAACTTACCTAAGCCCCGGACCTATCGAATTGGTCAAAAATGAAAATTTCAAAAGTGCCCCTATTTCTGCTTTAAACTTTAGGTACTATTCCAAAATGTATCACTGAGGTGACAGAAGTTGATTTCGGAACATAATTTTTGAACAGGAGCTTTAACGGTTTTGTGACATATGATAACTTACCTAAGCCCCGGACCTATCGAATTGATCAAAAATGAAAAATTCAAAAGTGCCCCTATTTCTGCTTTAAACTTTAGGTACTATTCCAAAATGTATCACTGAGGTGACAGAAGTTGATTTCGGATCATAATTTTTGAACAGGAGCTTTAATGGTTTTGTGACATATGATAACTTACCTAAGCCCCGGACCTATCGAATTGGTCAAAAATGAAAATTTCAAAAGTGCCCCTATTTCTGCTTTAAACTTTAGGTACTATTCCAAAATGTATCACTGAGGTGACAGAAGTTGATTTCGGAGCATGATTTTTGAACAGGAGCTTTAACGGTTTTGTGACATATGATAACTTACCTAAGCCCCGGACCTATCGAATTGGTCAAAAATGATAATTTCAAAAGTGCCCCTATTTCTGCTTTAAACTTTAGGTACTATTCCAAAATGTATAATTGAGGTGACAGAAGTTGATTTCGGAACATAATTTTTTAACAGGAGCTTTAACGGTTTTGTGACATATGATAACTTACCTAAGCCCCGGACCTATCGAATTGATCAAAAATGAAAAATTCAAAAGTGCCCCTATTTCTGCTTTAAACTTTAGGTACTATTCCAAAATGTATCACTGAGGTGACAGAAGTTGATTTCGGAGCATGATTTTTGAACAGGTCCTTTAACGGTTTTGTGACAAATAATAACTTACCTAAGCCCCGGACCTATTGAATTGATCAAAAATGAAAATTTCAAAAGTGCCCCTATTTCTGCTTTAAACTTTAGGTACTATTCCAAAATGTATCACTGAGGTGACAGAAGTTGATTTCGGAGCATGATTTTTGAACAGGAGCTTTAACGGTTTTGTGACATATGATAACTTACCTAAGCCCCGGACCTATCGAATTGGTGAAAAATGAAAATTTCAAAAGTGCCCCTATTTCTGCTTTAAACTTTAGGTACTATTCCAAAATGTATCACTGAGGTGACAGAAGTTGATTTCGGAACATAATTTTTGAACAGGAGCTTTAACAGATTTGTGACATATGATAACTTACCTAAGCCCTGGACCTATCGAATTGGTCAAAAATGAAAATTTCAAAAGTGCCCCTATTTCTGCTTTAAACTTTAGGTACTATTCAAAAATGTATCACTGAGGTGACAGAAGTTGATTTCGGAACATAATTTTTGAACAGGAGCTTTAACGGTTTTGTGACATATGATAACTTACCTAAGCCCCGAACCTATCGAATTGGTCAAAAATGAAAATTTCAAAAGTGCCCCTATTTCTGCTTTCAACTTTAGGTACTATTCCAAAATGTATCACTGAGGTGACAGAAGTTGATTTCGGAACATAATTTTTGAACAGGAGCTTTAACGGTTTTGTGACATATGATAACTTACCTAAGCCCCGGACCTATCGAATTGATCAAAAATGAAAAATTCAAAAGTGCCCCTATTTCTGCTTTAAACTTTAGGTACTATTCCAAAATGTATCACTGAGGTGACAGAAGTTGATTTCGGATCATAATTTTTGAACAGGAGCTTTAATGGTTTTGTGACATATGATAATTTACCTAAGCCCCGGACCTATCGAATTGGTCAAAAATGAAAATTTCAAAAGTGCCCCTATTTCTGCTTTAAACTTTAGGTACTATTCCAAAATGTATCACTGAGGTGACAGAAGTTGATTTCGGAGCATGATTTTTGAACAGGTCCTTTAACGGTTTTGTGACATATGATAACTTACCTAAGCCCCGGACCCATCGAATTAGTCAAAAATGAAAATTTCAAAAGTGCCCCTATTTCTGCTTTAAACTTAAGGTACCATTCCAAAATGTATCACTGAGGTGACAGAAGTTGATTTCGGAGCATGATTTTTGAACAGGTCCTTTAACGGTTTTGTGACATATGATAACTTACCTAAGCCCCGGACCTATCGAATTGATCAAAAATTAAAATTTAAAAAGTGCCCCTATTTCTGCTTTAAACTTAAGGTACCATTCCAAAATGTATCACTGAGGTGACAGAAGTTGATTTCGGAGCATGATTTTTGAACAGGCGCTTTAACGGTTTTGTGACATATGATAACTTACCTAAGCCCCGGACCTATCGAATTGATCAAAAATGAACATTTCAAAAGGGCCCCTATTTCTGCTTTAAACTTTAGGTACTATTCCAAAATGTATCACTGAGGTGACAGAATTTGATTTCGGAGCATGATTTTTGAACAGGAGCTTTAACAGATTTGTGACATATGATAACTTACCTAAGCCCCAGACCTATCAAATTGATCAAAAATGAAAATTTCAAAAGTGCCCCTATTTCTGCTTTAAACTTTAGGTACTATTCCAAATGTATCACTGAGGTGACAGAAGTTGATTTCGGAACATCATTTTTGAACAGGAGCTTTAATGGTTTTGTGACATATGATAACTTACCTAAGCCCCGGACCTATCAAATTGATCAAAAATGAACATTTCAAAAGTGCCCCTATTTCTGCTTTAAACTTTAGGTACTATTCCAAAATGTATCACTGAGGTGACAGAAGTTGATTTCGGAACATAATTTTTGAACAGGAGCTTTAATGGTTTTGTGACATATGATAACTTAACTAAGCCCCGGACCTATCAAATTGGTCAAAAATGAAAATTTCAAAAGTGTCCCTATTTCTGCTTTAAACTTTAGGTACTATTCCAAAATGTATCACTGAGGTGACAGAAGTTGATTTCGGAACATAATTTTTGAACAGGAGCTTTAACGGTTTTGTGACATATGATAACTTACCTAAGCCCCGGACCTATCGAATTGGTCAAAAATGAAAATTTCAAAAGTGCCCCTATTTCTGCTTTAAACTTTAGGTACTATTCCAAAATGTATAATTGAGGTGACAGAAGTTGATTTCGGAACATCATTTTTGAACAGGTCCTTTAACGGTTTTGTGACATATAATAACTTACCTAAGCCCCGGACCTATCGAATTGATCAAAAATGAAAATTTCAAAAGTGCCCCTATTTCTGCTTTAAACTTTAGGTACTATTCCAAAATGTATCACTGAGGTGACAGAAGTTGATTTCGGAGCATGATTTTTGAACAGGAGCTTTAACGGTTTTGTGACATATGATAACTTACCTAAGCCCCGGACCTATCGAATTGGTCAAAAATGAAAATTTCAAAAGTGCCCCTATTTCTGCTTTAAACTTTAGGTACTATTCCAAAATGTATCACTGAGGTGACAGAAGTTGATTTCGGAACATAATTTTTGAACAGGAGCTTTAACGGTTTTGTGACATATGATAACTTACCTAAGCCCCGGACCTATCGAATTGATCAAAAATGAAAAATTCAAAAGTGCCCCTATTTCTGCTTTAAACTTTAGGTACTATTCCAAAATGTATCACTGAGGTGACAGAAGTTGATTTCGGATCATAATTTTTGAACAGGAGCTTTAATGGTTTTGTGACATATGATAACTTACCTAAGCCCCGGACCTATCGAATTGGTCAAAAATGAAAATTTCAAAAGTGCCCCTATTTCTGCTTTAAACTTTAGGTACTATTCCAAAATGTATCACTGAGGTGACAGAAGTTGATTTCGGAGCATGATTTTTGAACAGGAGCTTTAACGGTTTTGTGACATATGATAACTTACCTAAGCCCCGGACCTATCGAATTGGTCAAAAATGATAATTTCAAAAGTGCCCCTATTTCTGCTTTAAACTTTAGGTACTATTCCAAAATGTATAATTGAGGTGACAGAAGTTGATTTCGGAACATAATTTTTTAACAGGAGCTTTAACGGTTTTGTGACATATGATAACTTACCTAAGCCCCGGACCTATCGAATTGATCAAAAATGAAAAATTCAAAAGTGCCCCTATTTCTGCTTTAAACTTTAGGTACTATTCCAAAATGTATCACTGAGGTGACAGAAGTTGATTTCGGAGCATGATTTTTGAACAGGTCCTTTAACGGTTTTGTGACAAATAATAACTTACCTAAGCCCCGGACCTATTGAATTGATCAAAAATGAAAATTTCAAAAGTGCCCCTATTTCTGCTTTAAACTTTAGGTACTATTCCAAAATGTATCACTGAGGTGACAGAAGTTGATTTCGGAGCATGATTTTTGAACAGGAGCTTTAACGGTTTTGTGACATATGATAACTTACCTAAGCCCCGGACCTATCGAATTGGTGAAAAATGAAAATTTCAAAAGTGCCCCTATTTCTGCTTTAAACTTTAGGTACTATTCCAAAATGTATCACTGAGGTGACAGAAGTTGATTTCGGAACATAATTTTTGAACAGGAGCTTTAACAGATTTGTGACATATGATAACTTACCTAAGCCCTGGACCTATCGAATTGGTCAAAAATGAAAATTTCAAAAGTGCCCCTATTTCTGCTTTAAACTTTAGGTACTATTCAAAAATGTATCACTGAGGTGACAGAAGTTGATTTCGGAACATAATTTTTGAACAGGAGCTTTAACGGTTTTGTGACATATGATAACTTACCTAAGCCCCGAACCTATCGAATTGGTCAAAAATGAAAATTTCAAAAGTGCCCCTATTTCTGCTTTCAACTTTAGGTACTATTCCAAAATGTATCACTGAGGTGACAGAAGTTGATTTCGGAACATAATTTTTGAACAGGAGCTTTAACGGTTTTGTGACATATGATAACTTACCTAAGCCCCGGACCTATCGAATTGATCAAAAATGAAAAATTCAAAAGTGCCCCTATTTCTGCTTTAAACTTTAGGTACTATTCCAAAATGTATCACTGAGGTGACAGAAGTTGATTTCGGATCATAATTTTTGAACAGGAGCTTTAATGGTTTTGTGACATATGATAACTTACCTAAGCCCCGGACCTATCGAATTGGTCAAAAATGAAAATTTCAAAAGTGCCCCTATTTCTGCTTTAAACTTTAGGTACTATTCCAAAATGTATCACTGAGGTGACAGAAGTTGATTTCGGAGCATGATTTTTGAACAGGAGCTTTAACGGTTTTGTGACATATGATAACTTACCTAAGCCCCGGACCTATCGAATTGGTCAAAAATGATAATTTCAAAAGTGCCCCTATTTCTGCTTTAAACTTTAGGTACTATTCCAAAATGTATAATTGAGGTGACAGAAGTTGATTTCGGAACATAATTTTTTAACAGGAGCTTTAACGGTTTTGTGACATATGATAACTTACCTAAGCCCCGGACCTATCGAATTGATCAAAAATGAAAAATTCAAAAGTGCCCCTATTTCTGCTTTAAACTTTAGGTACTATTCCAAAATGTATCACTGAGGTGACAGAAGTTGATTTCGGAGCATGATTTTTGAACAGGTCCTTTAACGGTTTTGTGACAAATAATAACTTACCTAAGCCCCGGACCTATTGAATTGATCAAAAATGAAAATTTCAAAAGTGCCCCTATTTCTGCTTTAAACTTTAGGTACTATTCCAAAATGTATCACTGAGGTGACAGAAGTTGATTTCGGAGCATGATTTTTGAACAGGAGCTTTAACGGTTTTGTGACATATGATAACTTACCTAAGCCCCGGACCTATCGAATTGGTGAAAAATGAAAATTTCAAAAGTGCCCCTATTTCTGCTTTAAACTTTAGGTACTATTCCAAAATGTATCACTGAGGTGACAGAAGTTGATTTCGGAACATAATTTTTGAACAGGAGCTTTAACAGATTTGTGACATATGATAACTTACCTAAGCCCTGGACCTATCGAATTGGTCAAAAATGAAAATTTCAAAAGTGCCCCTATTTCTGCTTTAAACTTTAGGTACTATTCAAAAATGTATCACTGAGGTGACAGAAGTTGATTTCGGAACATAATTTTTGAACAGGAGCTTTAACGGTTTTGTGACATATGATAACTTACCTAAGCCCCGAACCTATCGAATTGGTCAAAAATGAAAATTTCAAAAGTGCCCCTATTTCTGCTTTCAACTTTAGGTACTATTCCAAAATGTATCACTGAGGTGACAGAAGTTGATTTCGGAGCATGATTTTTGAACAGGAGCTTTAACGGTTTTGTGACATATGATAACTTACCTAAGCCCCGGACCTATCGAATTGATCAAAAATGAAAATTTCAAAAGTGCCCCTATTTCTGCTTTAAACTTTAGGTACTATTCCAAAATGTATCACTGAGGTGACAGAAGTTGATTTCGGAGCATGATTTTTGAACAGGAGCTTTAACGGTTTTGTGACATATGATAACTTACCTAAGCCCCGGACCTATCGAATTGGTGAAAAATGAAAATTTCAAAAGTGCCCCTATTTCTGCTTTAAACTTTAGGTACTATTCCAAAATGTATCACTGAGGTGACAGAAGTTGATTTCGGAACATAATTTTTGAACAGGAGCTTTAACAGATTTGTGACATATGATAACTTACCTAAGCCCTGGACCTATCGAATTGGTCAAAAATGAAAATTTCAAAAGTGCCCCTATTTCTGCTTTAAACTTTAGGTACTATTCAAAAATGTATCACTGAGGTGACAGAAGTTGATTTCGGAACATAATTTTTGAACAGGAGCTTTAACGGTTTTGTGACATATGATAACTTACCTAAGCCCCGAACCTATCGAATTGGTCAAAAATGAAAATTTCAAAAGTGCCCCTATTTCTGCTTTAAACTTTAGGTACTATTCCAAAATGTATCACTGAGGTGACAGTAGTTGATTTCGGAACATAATTTTTGAACAGGAGCTTTAACGGTTTTGTGACATATGATAACTTACCTAAGCCCCGAACCTATCGAATTGGTCAAAAATGAAAATTTCAAAAGTGCCCCTATTTCTGCTTTAAACTTTAGGTACTATTCCAAAATGTATCACTGAGGTGACAGAAGTTGATTTCGTAACATCATTTTTGAACAGTAGCTTTAACGGTTTTGTGACATATGATAACTTACCTAAGCCCCGGACCCATCGAATTAGTCAAAAATGAAAATTTCAAAAGTGCCCCTATTTCTGCTTTAAACTTAAGGTACCATTCCAAAATGTATCACTGAGGTGACAGAAGTTGATTTCGGAGCATGATTTTTGAACAGGTCCTTTAACGGTTTTGTGACATATGATAACTTACCTAAGCCCCGGACCTATCGAATTGATCAAAAATTAAAATTTAAAAAGTGCCCCTATTTCTGCTTTAAACTTAAGGTACCATTCCAAAATGTATCACTGAGGTGACAGAAGTTGATTTCGGAGCATGATTTTTGAACAGGCGCTTTAACGGTTTTGTGACATATGATAACTTACCTAAGCCCCGGACCTATCGAATTGATCAAAAATGAACATTTCAAAAGGGCCCCTATTTCTGCTTTAAACTTTAGGTACTATTCCAAAATGTATCACTGAGGTGACAGAATTTGATTTCGGAGCATGATTTTTGAACAGGAGCTTTAACAGATTTGTGACATATGATAACTTACCTAAGCCCCAGACCTATCAAATTGATCAAAAATGAAAATTTCAAAAGTGCCCCTATTTCTGCTTTAAACTTTAGGTACTATTCCAAATGTATCACTGAGGTGACAGAAGTTGATTTCGGAACATCATTTTTGAACAGGAGCTTTAATGGTTTTGTGACATATGATAACTTACCTAAGCCCCGGACCTATCAAATTGATCAAAAATGAACATTTCAAAAGTGCCCCTATTTCTGCTTTAAACTTTAGGTACTATTCCAAAATGTATCACTGAGGTGACAGAAGTTGATTTCGGAACATAATTTTTGAACAGGAGCTTTAATGGTTTTGTGACATATGATAACTTAACTAAGCCCCGGACCTATCAAATTGGTCAAAAATGAAAATTTCAAAAGTGTCCCTATTTCTGCTTTAAACTTTAGGTACTATTCCAAAATGTATCACTGAGGTGACAGAAGTTGATTTCGGAACATAATTTTTGAACAGGAGCTTTAACGGTTTTGTGACATATGATAACTTACCTAAGCCCCGGACCTATCGAATTGGTCAAAAATGAAAATTTCAAAAGTGCCCCTATTTCTGCTTTAAACTTTAGGTACTATTCCAAAATGTATAATTGAGGTGACAGAAGTTGATTTCGGAACATCATTTTTGAACAGGTCCTTTAACGGTTTTGTGACATATGATAACTTACCTAAGCCCCGGACCTATCGAATTGATCAAAAATGAAAAATTCAAAAGTGCCCCTATTTCTGCTTTAAACTTTAGGTACTATTCCAAAATGTATCACTGAGGTGACAGAAGTTGATTTCGGAACATCATTTTTGAACAGGTCCTTTAACGGTTTTGTGACATATAATAACTTACCTAAGCCCCGGACCTATCGAATTGATCAAAAATGAAAATTTCAAAAGTGCCCCTATTTCTGCTTTAAACTTTAGGTACTATTCCAAAATGTATCACTGAGGTGACAGAAGTTGATTTCGGAGCATGATTTTTGAACAGGAGCTTTAACGGTTTTGTGACATATGATAACTTACCTAAGCCCCGGACCTATCGAATTGGTCAAAAATGAAAATTTCAAAAGTGCCCCTATTTCTGCTTTAAACTTTAGGTACTATTCCAAAATGTATCACTGAGGTGACAGAAGTTGATTTCGGAACATAATTTTTGAACAGGAGCTTTAACGGTTTTGTGACATATGATAACTTACCTAAGCCCCGGACCTATCGAATTGATCAAAAATGAAAAATTCAAAAGTGCCCCTATTTCTGCTTTAAACTTTAGGTACTATTCCAAAATGTATCACTGAGGTGACAGAAGTTGATTTCGGATCATAATTTTTGAACAGGAGCTTTAATGGTTTTGTGACATATGATAACTTACCTAAGCCCCGGACCTATCGAATTGGTCAAAAATGAAAATTTCAAAAGTGCCCCTATTTCTGCTTTAAACTTTAGGTACTATTCCAAAATGTATCACTGAGGTGACAGAAGTTGATTTCGGAGCATGATTTTTGAACAGGAGCTTTAACGGTTTTGTGACATATGATAACTTACCTAAGCCCCGGACCTATCGAATTGGTCAAAAATGATAATTTCAAAAGTGCCCCTATTTCTGCTTTAAACTTTAGGTACTATTCCAAAATGTATAATTGAGGTGACAGAAGTTGATTTCGGAACATAATTTTTTAACAGGAGCTTTAACGGTTTTGTGACATATGATAACTTACCTAAGCCCCGGACCTATCGAATTGATCAAAAATGAAAAATTCAAAAGTGCCCCTATTTCTGCTTTAAACTTTAGGTACTATTCCAAAATGTATCACTGAGGTGACAGAAGTTGATTTCGGAGCATGATTTTTGAACAGGTCCTTTAACGGTTTTGTGACAAATAATAACTTACCTAAGCCCCGGACCTATTGAATTGATCAAAAATGAAAATTTCAAAAGTGCCCCTATTTCTGCTTTAAACTTTAGGTACTATTCCAAAATGTATCACTGAGGTGACAGAAGTTGATTTCGGAGCATGATTTTTGAACAGGAGCTTTAACGGTTTTGTGACATATGATAACTTACCTAAGCCCCGGACCTATCGAATTGGTGAAAAATGAAAATTTCAAAAGTGCCCCTATTTCTGCTTTAAACTTTAGGTACTATTCCAAAATGTATCACTGAGGTGACAGAAGTTGATTTCGGAACATAATTTTTGAACAGGAGCTTTAACAGATTTGTGACATATGATAACTTACCTAAGCCCTGGACCTATCGAATTGGTCAAAAATGAAAATTTCAAAAGTGCCCCTATTTCTGCTTTAAACTTTAGGTACTATTCAAAAATGTATCACTGAGGTGACAGAAGTTGATTTCGGAACATAATTTTTGAACAGGAGCTTTAACGGTTTTGTGACATATGATAACTTACCTAAGCCCCGAACCTATCGAATTGGTCAAAAATGAAAATTTCAAAAGTGCCCCTATTTCTGCTTTCAACTTTAGGTACTATTCCAAAATGTATCACTGAGGTGACAGAAGTTGATTTCGGAGCATGATTTTTGAACAGGAGCTTTAACGGTTTTGTGACATATGATAACTTACCTAAGCCCCGGACCTATCGAATTGATCAAAAATGAAAATTTCAAAAGTGCCCCTATTTCTGCTTTAAACTTTAGGTACTATTCCAAAATGTATCACTGAGGTGACAGAAGTTGATTTCGGAACATAATTTTTGAACAGGAGCTTTAACGGTTTTGTGACATATGATAACTTACCTAAGCCCCGGACCTATCGAATTGATCAAAAATGAAAATTTCAAAAGTGCCCCTATTTCTGCTTTAAACTTTAGGTACTATTCCAAAATGTTTCACTGAGGTGACAGAAGTTGATTTCGGAGCATGATTTTTGAACAGGAGCTTTAACAGATTTGTGACATATGATAACTTAACTAAGCCCCCGACCTATCGAATTGGTCAAAAATGAAAATTTCGAAAGTGCCCCTATTTCTGCTTTAAACTTTAGGTACTATTCCAAAATGTATCACTGAGGTGACAGAAGTTGATTTCGGAGCATGATTTTTGAACAGGAGCTTTAACAGATTTGTGACATATGATAACTTACCTAAGCCCCAAACCTATCGATTTGGTCAAAAATGAAAATTTCGAAAGTGCCCCTATTTCTGCTTTAAACTTTAGGTACTATTCCAAAATGTATCACTGAGGTGACAGAAGTTGATTTCGGAACATAATTTTTGAACAGGAGCTTTAACGGTTTTGTGATATATAATAACTTACCTAAGCCCCGGACCTATCGAATTGATCAAAAATGAAAATTTCAAAAGTGCCCCTATTTTTGCTTTAAACTTTAGGTACTATTCCAAAATGTATCACTGAAGTGACAGAAGTTGATTTCGGAACATAATTTTTGAACAGGAGCTTTAACGGTTTTGTGACATATGATAACTTACCTAAGCCCCGGACCTATCGAATTGGTCAAAAATGATAATTTCAAAAGTGCCCCTATTTCTGCTTTAAACTTTAGGTACTATTCCAAAATGTATAATTGAGGTGACAGAAGTTGATTTCGGAACATAATTTTTTAACAGGAGCTTTAACGGTTTTGTGACATATGATAACTTACCTAAGCCCCGGACCTATCGAATTGATCAAAAATGAAAAATTCAAAAGTGCCCCTATTTCTGCTTTAAACTTTAGGTACTATTCCAAAATGTATCACTGAGGTGACAGAAGTTGATTTCGGAACATCATTTTTGAACAGGAGCTTTAACGGTTTTGTGACATATGATAACTTACCTAAGCCCCGAACCTATCGAATTGGTCAAAAATGAAAATTTCAAAAGTACCCCTATTTCTGCTTTAAACTTAAGGTACCATTCCAAAATGTATCACTGAGGTGACAGAAGTTGATTTCGGAGCATGATTTTTGAACAGGTCCTTTAACGGTTTTGTGACATATAATAACTTACCTAAGCCCAGGACCTATCGAATTGATCAAAAATGAAAATTTCAAAAGTGCCCCTATTTCTGCTTTAAACTTTAGGTACTATTCCAAAATGTATCACTGAGGTGACAGTAGTTGATTTCGGAACATAATTTTTGAACAGGAGCTTTAACGGTTTTGTGACATATGATAACTTACCTAAGCCCCGAACCTATCGAATTGGTCAAAAATGAAAATTTCAAAAGTGCCCCTATTTCTGCTTTAAACTTTAGGTACTATTCCAAAATGTATCACTGAGGTGACAGAAGTTGATTTCGTAACATCATTTTTGAACAGTAGCTTTAACGGTTTTGTGACATATGATAACTTACCTAAGCCCCGGACCCATCGAATTAGTCAAAAATGAAAATTTCAAAAGTGCCCCTATTTCTGCTTTAAACTTAAGGTACCATTCCAAAATGTATCACTGAGGTGACAGAAGTTGATTTCGGAGCATGATTTTTGAACAGGTCCTTTAACGGTTTTGTGACATATGATAACTTACCTAAGCCCCGGACCTATCGAATTGATCAAAAATTAAAATTTAAAAAGTGCCCCTATTTCTGCTTTAAACTTAAGGTACCATTCCAAAATGTATCACTGAGGTGACAGAAGTTGATTTCGGAGCATGATTTTTGAACAGGCGCTTTAACGGTTTTGTGACATATGATAACTTACCTAAGCCCCGGACCTATCGAATTGATCAAAAATGAACATTTCAAAAGGGCCCCTATTTCTGCTTTAAACTTTAGGTACTATTCCAAAATGTATCACTGAGGTGACAGAATTTGATTTCGGAGCATGATTTTTGAACAGGAGCTTTAACAGATTTGTGACATATGATAACATACCTAAGCCCCAGACCTATCAAATTGATCAAAAATGAAAATTTCAAAAGTGCCCCTATTTCTGCTTTAAACTTTAGGTACTATTCCAAAATGTATCACTGAGGTGACAGAAGTTGATTTCGGAACATCATTTTTGAACAGGAGCTTTAATGGTTTTGTGACATATGATAACTTACCTAAGCCCCGGACCTATCAAATTGATCAAAAATGAACATTTCAAAAGTGCCCCTATTTCTGCTTTAAACTTTAGGTACTATTCCAAAATGTATCACTGAGGTGACAGAAGTTGATTTCGGAACATAATTTTTGAACAGGAGCTTTAATGGTTTTGTGACATATGATAACTTAACTAAGCCCCGGACCTATCAAATTGGTCAAAAATGAAAATTTCAAAAGTGTCCCTATTTCTGCTTTAAACTTTAGGTACTATTCCAAAATGTATCACTGAGGTGACAGAAGTTGATTTCGGAACATAATTTTTGAACAGGAGCTTTAACGGTTTTGTGACATATGATAACTTACCTAAGCCCCGGACCTATCGAATTGGTCAAAAATGAAAATTTCAAAAGTGCCCCTATTTCTGCTTTAAACTTTAGGTACTATTCCAAAATGTATAATTGAGGTGACAGAAGTTGATTTCGGAACATCATTTTTGAACAGGAGCTTTAACGGTTTTGTGACATATGATAACTTACCTAAGCCCCGGACCTATCGAATTGATCAAAAATGAAAAATTCAAAAGTGCCCCTATTTCTGCTTTAAACTTTAGGTACTATTCCAAAATGTATCACTGAGGTGACAGAAGTTGATTTCGGAACATCATTTTTGAACAGGTCCTTTAACGGTTTTGTGACATATAATAACTTACCTAAGCCCCGGACCTATCGAATTGATCAAAAATGAAAATTTCAAAAGTGCCCCTATTTCTGCTTTAAACTTTAGGTACTATTCCAAAATGTATCACTGAGGTGACAGAAGTTGATTTCGGAACATAATTTTTGAACAGGAGCTTTAACGGTTTTGTGACATATGATAACTTACCTAAGCCCCGGACCTATCGAATTGATCAAAAATGAAAAATTCAAAAGTGCCCCTATTTCTGCTTTAAACTTTAGGTACTATTCCAAAATGTATCACTGAGGTGACAGAAGTTGATTTCGGATCATAATTTTTGAACAGGAGCTTTAATGGTTTTGTGACATATGATAACTTACCTAAGCCCCGGACCTATCGAATTGGTCAAAAATGAAAATTTCAAAAGTGCCCCTATTTCTGCTTTAAACTTTAGGTACTATTCCAAAATGTATCACTGAGGTGACAGAAGTTGATTTCGGAGCATGATTTTTGAACAGGAGCTTTAACGGTTTTGTGACATATGATAACTTACCTAAGCCCCGGACCTATCGAATTGGTCAAAAATGATAATTTCAAAAGTGCCCCTATTTCTGCTTTAAACTTTAGGTACTATTCCAAAATGTATAATTGAGGTGACAGAAGTTGATTTCGGAACATAATTTTTTAACAGGAGCTTTAACGGTTTTGTGACATATGATAACTTACCTAAGCCCCGGACCTATCGAATTGATCAAAAATGAAAAATTCAAAAGTGCCCCTATTTCTGCTTTAAACTTTAGGTACTATTCCAAAATGTATCACTGAGGTGACAGAAGTTGATTTCGGAACATCATTTTTGAACAGGAGCTTTAACGGTTTTGTGACATATGATAACTTACCTAAGCCCCGAACCTATCGAATTGGTCAAAAATGAAAATTTCAAAAGTGCCCCTATTTCTGCTTTAAACTTAAGGTACCATTCCAAAATGTATCACTGAGGTGACAGAAGTTGATTTCGGAGCATGATTTTTGAACAGGTCCTTTAACGGTTTTGTGACATATGATAACTTACCTAAGCCCCGGACCTATCGAATTGATCAAAAATTAAAATTTAAAAAGTGCCCCTATTTCTGCTTTAAACTTAAGGTACCATTCCAAAATGTATCACTGAGGTGACAGAAGTTGATTTCGGAGCATGATTTTTGAACAGGCGCTTTAACGGTTTTGTGACATATGATAACTTACCTAAGCCCCGGACCTATCGAATTGATCAAAAATGAACATTTCAAAAGGGCCCCTATTTCTGCTTTAAACTTTAGGTACTATTCCAAAATGTATCACTGAGGTGACAGAATTTGATTTCGGAGCATGATTTTTGAACAGGAGCTTTAACAGATTTGTGACATATGATAACTTACCTAAGCCCCAGACCTATCAAATTGATCAAAAATGAAAATTTCAAAAGTGCCCCTATTTCTGCTTTAAACTTTAGGTACTATTCCAAAATGTATCACTGAGGTGACAGAAGTTGATTTCGGAACATCATTTTTGAACAGGAGCTTTAATGGTTTTGTGACATATGATAACTTACCTAAGCCCCGGACCTATCAAATTGATCAAAAATGAACATTTCAAAAGTGCCCCTATTTCTGCTTTAAACTTTAGGTACTATTCCAAAATGTATCACTGAGGTGACAGAAGTTGATTTCGGAACATAATTTTTGAACAGGAGCTTTAATGGTTTTGTGACATATGATAACTTAACTAAGCCCCGGACCTATCAAATTGGTCAAAAATGAAAATTTCAAAAGTGTCCCTATTTCTGCTTTAAACTTTAGGTACTATTCCAAAATGTATCACTGAGGTGACAGAAGTTGATTTCGGAACATAATTTTTGAACAGGAGCTTTAACGGTTTTGTGACGTATGATAACTTACCTAAGCCCCGGACCTATCGAATTGGTCAAAAATGAAAATTTCAAAAGTGCCCCTATTTCTGCTTTAAACTTTAGGTACTATTCCAAAATGTATAATTGAGGTGACAGAAGTTGATTTCGGAACATCATTTTTGAACAGGAGCTTTAACGGTTTTGTGACATATGATAACTTACCTAAGCCCCGGACCTATCGAATTGATCAAAAATGAAAAATTCAAAAGTGCCCCTATTTCTGCTTTAAACTTTAGGTACTATTCCAAAATGTATCACTGAGGTGACAGAAGTTGATTTCGGAACATCATTTTTGAACAGGTCCTTTAACGGTTTTGTGACATATAATAACTTACCTAAGCCCCGGACCTATCGAATTGATCGAAAATGAAAATTTTAAATGTGCCCCTATTTCTGCTTTAAACTTTAGGTACTATTCCAAAATGTATCACTGAGGTGACAGAAGTTGATTTCGGAACATAATTTTTGAACAGGAGCTTTAACGGTTTTGTGACATATGATAACTTACCTAAGCCCCGGACCTATCGAATTGATCGAAAATGAAAATTTCAAATGTGCCCCTATTTCTGCTTTAAACTTTAGGTACTATTCCAAAATGTATCACTGAGGTGACAGAAGTTGATTTCGGAACATAATTTTTGAACAGGAGCTTTAACGGTTTTGTGACATATGATAACTTACCTAAGCCCCGGACCTATCGAATTGATCAAAAATGAAAATTTCAAAAGTGCCCCTATTTTTGCTTTAAACTTTAGGTACTATTCCAAAATGTATCACTGAGGTGACAGAAGTTGATTTCGGAACATCATTTTTGAACAGGAGCTTTAACGGTTTTGTGACATATGATAACTTACCTAAGCCCCGGACCTATCGAATTGATCAAAAATGAAAAATTCAAAAGTGCCCCTATTTCTGCTTTAAACTTTAGGTACTATTCCAAAATGTATCATTGAGGTGACAGAAGTTGATTTCGGAACATAATTTTTGAACAGGAGCTTTAACGGTTTTGTGACATATGATAACTTACCTAAGCCCCGAACCTATCGAATTGGTCAAAAATGAAAATTTCAAATGTACCCCTATTTCTGCTTTAAACTTAAGGTACCATTCCAAAATGTATCACTGAGGTGACAGAAGTTGATTTCGGAGCATGATTTTTGAACAGGTCCTTTAACGGTTTTGTGACAAATAATAACTTACCTAAGCCCCGGACCTATTGAATTGATCAAAAATGAAAATTTCAAAAGTGCCCCTATTTCTGCTTTAAACTTTAGGTACTATTCCAAAATGTATCACTGAGGTGACAGAAGTTGATTTCGGAGCATGATTTTTGAACAGGAGCTTTAACGGTTTTGTGACATATGATAACTTACCTAAGCCCCGGACCTATCGAATTGGTGAAAAATGAAAATTTCAAAAGTGCCCCTATTTCTGCTTTAAACTTTAGGTACTATTCCAAAATGTATCACTGAGGTGACAGAAGTTGATTTCGGAACATAATTTTTGAACAGGAGCTTTAACGGTTTTGTGACATATGATAACTTACCTAAGCCCTGGACCTATCGAATTGGTCAAAAATGAAAATTTCAAAAGTGCCCCTATTTCTGCTTTAAACTTTAGGTACTATTCAAAAATGTATCACTGAGGTGACAGAAGTTGATTTCGGAACATAATTTTTGAACAGGAGCTTTAACGGTTTTGTGACATATGATAACTTACCTAAGCCCCGAACCTATCGAATTGGTCAAAAATGAAAATTTCAAAAGTGCCCCTATTTCTGCTTTCAACTTTAGGTACTATTCCAAAATGTATCACTGAGGTGACAGAAGTTGATTTCGGAGCATGATTTTTGAACAGGAGCTTTAACGGTTTTGTGACATATGATAACTTACCTAAGCCCCGGACCTATCGAATTGATCAAAAATGAAAATTTCAAAAGTGCCCCTATTTCTGCTTTAAACTTTAGGTACTATTCCAAAATGTATCACTGAGGTGACAGAAGTTGATTTCGGAACATAATTTTTGAACAGGAGCTTTAACGGTTTTGTGACATATGATAACTTACCTAAGCCCCGGACCTATCGAATTGATCAAAAATGAAAATTTCAAAAGTGCCCCTATTTCTGCTTTAAACTTTAGGTACTATTCCAAAATGTATCACTGAGGTGACAGAAGTTGATTTCGGAACATAATTTTTGAACTGGAGCTTTAATGGTTTTGTGACATATGATAACTTACCTAAGCCCCGGACCTATCGAATTGATCAAAAATGAAAAATTCAAAAGTGCCCCTATTTCTGCTTTAAACTTTAGGTACTATTCCAAAATGTATCAGTGAGGTGACAGAAGTTGATTTCGGAACATAATTTTTGAACAGGAGCTTTAACGGTTTTGTGACATATGATAACTTACCTAAGCCCCGAACCTATCGAATTGGTCAAAAATTAAAATTTCAAAAGTGCCCCTATTTCTGCTTTCAACTTTAGGTACTATTCCAAAATGTATCACTGAGGTGACAGAAGTTGATTTCGGAGCATGATTTTTGAACAGGAGCTTTAACGGTTTTGTGACATATGATAACTTACCTAAGCCCCGGACCTATCGAATTGGTCATAAATGAAAATTTCAAAAGTGCCCCTATTTCTGCTTTAAACTTTAGGTACTATTCCAAAATGTATCACTGAGGTGACAGAAGTTGATTTCGGAACATAATTTTTGAACAGGAGCTTTAACGGTTTTGTGACATATGATAACTTACCTAAGCCCCGGACCTATCGAATTGATCGAAAATGAAAATTTCAAATGTGCCCCTATTTCTGCTTTAAACTTTAGGTACTATTCCAAAATGTATCACTGAGGTGACAGAAGTTGATTTCGGAACATAATTTTTGAACAGGAGCTTTAACGGTTTTGTGACATATGATAACTTACCTAAGCCCCGGACCTATCGAATTGATCAAAAATGAAAATTTCAAAAGTGCCCCTATTTTTGCTTTAAACTTTAGGTACTATTCCAAAATGTATCACTGAGGTGACAGAAGTTGATTTCGGAACATCATTTTTGAACAGGAGCTTTAACGGTTTTGTGACATATGATAACTTACCTAAGCCCCGGACCTATCGAATTGATCAAAAATGAAAAATTCAAAAGTGCCCCTATTTCTGCTTTAAACTTTAGGTACTATTCCAAAATGTATCATTGAGGTGACAGAAGTTGATTTCGGAACATAATTTTTGAACAGGAGCTTTAACGGTTTTGTGACATATGATAACTTACCTAAGCCCCGAACCTATCGAATTGGTCAAAAATGAAAATTTCAAATGTACCCCTATTTCTGCTTTAAACTTAAGGTACCATTCCAAAATGTATCACTGAGGTGACAGAAGTTGATTTCGGAGCATGATTTTTGAACAGGTCCTTTAACGGTTTTGTGACAAATAATAACTTACCTAAGCCCCGGACCTATTGAATTGATCAAAAATGAAAATTTCAAAAGTGCCCCTATTTCTGCTTTAAACTTTAGGTACTATTCCAAAATGTATCACTGAGGTGACAGAAGTTGATTTCGGAGCATGATTTTTGAACAGGAGCTTTAACGGTTTTGTGACATATGATAACTTACCTAAGCCCCTGACCTATCGAATTGGTGAAAAATGAAAATTTCAAAAGTGCCCCTATTTCTGCTTTAAACTTTAGGTACTATTCCAAAATGTATCACTGAGGTGACAGAAGTTGATTTCGGAACATAATTTTTGAACAGGAGCTTTAACGGTTTTGTGACATATGATAACTTACCTAAGCCCTGGACCTATCGAATTGGTCAAAAATGAAAATTTCAAAAGTGCCCCTATTTCTGCTTTAAACTTTAGGTACTATTCAAAAATGTATCACTGAGGTGACAGAAGTTGATTTCGGAACATAATTTTTGAACAGGAGCTTTAACGGTTTTGTGACATATGATAACTTACCTAAGCCCCGAACCTATCGAATTGGTCAAAAATGAAAATTTCAAAAGTGCCCCTATTTCTGCTTTCAACTTTAGGTACTATTCCAAAATGTATCACTGAGGTGACAGAAGTTGATTTCGGAGCATGATTTTTGAACAGGAGCTTTAACGGTTTTGTGACATATGATAACTTACCTAAGCCCCGGACCTATCGAATTGATCAAAAATGAAAATTTCAAAAGTGCCCCTATTTCTGCTTTAAACTTTAGGTACTATTCCAAAATGTATCACTGAGGTGACAGAAGTTGATTTCGGAACATAATTTTTGAACAGGAGCTTTAACGGTTTTGTGACATATGATAACTTACCTAAGCCCCGGACCTATCGAATTGATCAAAAATGAAAATTTCAAAAGTGCCCCTATTTCTGCTTTAAACTTTAGGTACTATTCCAAAATGTATCACTGAGGTGACAGAAGTTGATTTCGGAACATAATTTTTGAACAGGAGCTTTAACGGTTTTGTGACATATGATAACTTACCTAAGCCCCGGACCTATCGAATTGATCAAAAATGAAAAATTCAAAAGTGCCCCTATTTCTGCTTTAAACTTTAGGTACTATTCCAAAATGTATCACTGAGGTGATAGAAGTTGATTTCGGATCATAATTTTTGAACAGGAGCTTTAATGGTTTTGTGACATATGATAACTTACCTAAGCCCCGGACCTATCGAATTGGTCAAAAATGAAAATTTCAAAAGTGCCCCTATTTCTGCTTTAAACTTTAGGTACTATTCCAAAATGTATCACTGAGGTGACAGAAGTTGATTTCGGAGCATGATTTTTGAACAGGAGCTTTAACGGTTTTGTGACATATGATAACTTACCTAAGCCCCGAACCTATCGAATTGGTCAAAAATGAAAATTTCAAAAGTGCCCCTATTTCTGCTTTAAACTTAAGGTACCATTCCAAAATGTATCACTGAGGTGACAGAAGTTGATTTCGGAGCATGATTTTTGAACAGGTCCTTTAACGGTTTTGTGACATATGATAACTTACCTAAGCCCCGGACCTATCGAATTGATCAAAAATTAAAATTTAAAAAGTGCCCCTATTTCTGCTTTAAACTTAAGGTACCATTCCAAAATGTATCACTGAGGTGACAGAAGTTGATTTCGGAGCATGATTTTTGAACAGGCGCTTTAACGGTTTTGTGACATATGATAACTTACCTAAGCCCCGGACCTATCGAATTGATCAAAAATGAACATTTCAAAAGGGCCCCTATTTCTGCTTTAAACTTTAGGTACTATTCCAAAATGTATCACTGAGGTGACAGAATTTGATTTCGGAGCATGATTTTTGAACAGGAGCTTTAACAGATTTGTGACATATGATAACTTACCTAAGCCCCAGACCTATCAAATTGATCAAAAATGAAAATTTCAAAAGTGCCCCTATTTCTGCTTTAAACTTTAGGTACTATTCCAAAATGTATCACTGAGGTGACAGAAGTTGATTTCGGAACATCATTTTTGAACAGGAGCTTTAATGGTTTTGTGACATATGATAACTTACCTAAGCCCCGGACCTATCAAATTGATCAAAAATGAACATTTCAAAAGTGCCCCTATTTCTGCTTTAAACTTTAGGTACTATTCCAAAATGTATCACTGAGGTGACAGAAGTTGATTTCGGAACATAATTTTTGAACAGGAGCTTTAATGGTTTTGTGACATATGATAACTTAACTAAGCCCCGGACCTATCAAATTGGTCAAAAATGAAAATTTCAAAAGTGTCCCTATTTCTGCTTTAAACTTTAGGTACTATTCCAAAATGTATCACTGAGGTGACAGAAGTTGATTTCGGAACATAATTTTTGAACAGGAGCTTTAACGGTTTTGTGACGTATGATAACTTACCTAAGCCCCGGACCTATCGAATTGGTCAAAAATGAAAATTTCAAAAGTGCCCCTATTTCTGCTTTAAACTTTAGGTACTATTCCAAAATGTATAATTGAGGTGACAGAAGTTGATTTCGGAACATCATTTTTGAACAGGAGCTTTAACGGTTTTGTGACATATGATAACTTACCTAAGCCCCGGACCTATCGAATTGATCAAAAATGAAAAATTCAAAAGTGCCCCTATTTCTGCTTTAAACTTTAGGTACTATTCCAAAATGTATCACTGAGGTGACAGAAGTTGATTTCGGAACATCATTTTTGAACAGGTCCTTTAACGGTTTTGTGACATATAATAACTTACCTAAGCCCCGGACCTATCGAATTGATCAAAAATGAAAATTTCAAAAGTGCCCCTATTTCTGCTTTAAACTTTAGGTACTATTCCAAAATGTATCACTGAGGTGACAGAAGTTGATTTCGGAGCATGATTTTTGAACAGGAGCTTTAACGGTTTTGTGACATATGATAACTTACCTAAGCCCCGGACCTATCGAATTGGTCAAAAATGAAAATTTCAAAAGTGCCCCTATTTCTGCTTTAAACTTTAGGTACTATTCCAAAATGTATCACTGAGGTGACAGAAGTTGATTTCGGAACATAATTTTTGAACAGGAGCTTTAACGGTTTTGTGACATATGATAACTTACCTAAGCCCCGGACCTATCGAATTGATCAAAAATGAAAATTTCAAAAGTGCCCCTATTTCTGCTTTAAACTTTAGGTACTATTCCAAAATGTATCACTGAGGTGACAGAAGTTGATTTCGGAACATAATTTTTGAACAGTGTTATGATTCCCGTACTCCAGACCAGAGAAGATCTTATGGCAGAGGTCTGAGTACTGGAAAGATATGCTGGTTACGGGAGCAGGAAAGCCTAGTAACCCCTGGCGCCCTAACTCCGTTGTCTCGCCCGTGTTATCAGAAATCCCCTGCGAGACTATGGTTGCTTGAGCCCATGGCCGCCGCGTTTGAAGGGCGGATTATATCTGCCCAACTTCGATGCCCCCTCAGGTCTTAATGGGAGACAAGGGGAAATCCGAGACAGGGTGATAACAAGGGGCCCTCTGACTAAGCAACCAGGCCAGGGGCTACAAGCTAACTAACTTAAACCAAAAGTATGTGCGGACAAACTGCCAGGGAAACGGACAACCAAAGATCTACTGATCCGTTACTCCTATCCAGCACCGCTGGATACCAGAGTGGATTTTTGGGAGCGGAATCCTCCGCAAAAGCTCCGGAACACAATGAAACTAAATAATAAACAGTAAGCGGTCAAGCCGCAACACACGGCTACGCCGCGACTCACGAACACCACAGGATGTTAAAGGTGCTCGGTCGGACTCCAGGAAAA
The DNA here is from genome assembly GCF_028390025.1 of Pseudophryne corroboree. NCBI lineage: Eukaryota > Metazoa > Chordata > Amphibia > Anura > Myobatrachidae > Pseudophryne > Pseudophryne corroboree. The sequence goes on along the minus strand of NC_086446.1, from coordinate 59,952,239 downwards.
GATGACAACTTCCGAGTACTGGACCACTGAGGACAGGAACAACCGGATTGAGCAGGACTGGAAACTCTCTGTAACTGACACAGCAAACAGGAAGCTATCACCGGCGTCTGTGAGAAGTCCTGAGAGTGCTTAAATTTGGGAGCCCTCCAATCAAGAACCAGACAGGGTAATCACATAATCATGCCGTGCAGCTGCATGCTGCACGGCCAGGATACAATTGAACTGATTAATTAAGACCCAGCAACGGGGAACGCGGTCCGACCGTGGCGTCCCCGTTGCTAGGGTCTGAGCGGCTCCGTGCGCCCGGCGTCTAGCGTTGCTAGGGAGCCAGCGGCTGTCTGCCTGCGGCGTCCCTAGTTGCTAGGCGCCGGGCCGCACTGACGGGCGGACCCTCAGCGCCTAACAGTACCCCCCCCTTGAGGAGGGGTCAAGGAACCCCTAAGGCCAGGTTTCTGAGGAAATTCTCGAAAAAATGCCCTTTTGAGCCTCGGGGCATGGAGATCCTCATCCAGGACCCAAGACCTTTCTTCTGGACCATAACCTCTCCAATGTACCAAAAAATAAAGCCGACCCCGGGACAACTTGGAATCGAGAACCTTCTCCACCAAGAACTCCTGCTGACCCTGTACATCTATTGGTGATTTCCCCTGAGAGATCTTGCGAGGAAATTTACTGGACGAAACATATGGTTTCAACAAGGAGCAATGGAAGGTATTTCCGATCCGTAAAGTTTTTGGTAAACGTAACCGGAAAGCAACTGGATTGACTTTTTTGATAATATGAAATGGTCCAATAAATTTAGGACCCAATCTGGCTGAGGTTTGTCGAAGTTTAATGTTGCGAGTCGACAACCATACCCTATCTCCTACTTTAAAAGTGCACGGCCGCCGGAGCCTGTCAGAAAATTTTTTCTCCCGAAATGCCGCTTTTCTGAGAGCCAGGTGCACTTTTCTCCAAATGAGTTTGAGATGAGAGGTCAAGGTCAGCGAGGAGACAGAGGAATGTTGAAAAAAGGAATTAGCTCTGGGGTGAAAACCAAAAACTGTAAAAAATGGAGACACATTGGTGGAGGAATGACAGGCATTGTTGTAAGCAAACTCCGCCAACGGAAGAAACTCAGACCAGTCATTTTGGAGTTTGGCCGAGTACAAACGCAAATATTGTTTTAATGATTGATTAACTCGCTCAGTCTGCCCGTTGGATTGGGGATGGTAGCCAGACGTTAAAGATAATTTCATCTTTAATGAGGCACAAAAAGACTTCCAAAATTGTGCAATGAATTGTGGACCCCGATCAGAAACAATATCAGTGGGTAATCCATGGAGTCTGAAAACATGGCGGAGGAACAAGACTGCCAATCCCTGGGCAGATGGCAATCAGGGAAGGGCAATGAAATGGGCCATTTTGCTAAAACGGTCCACTACCACCCATATGACTCGGCATCCGGCTGACAGAGGGAGGTCCACCACAAAATCCATGGAAATATGAGACCATGGCCTAAGAGGAACATTCAAGGGCATAAGTTGACCGATAGGCAAGGAACGGGGAACCTTATGCTGTGCACAGACCTGACAAGAAAAAACAAACTCCTTAATGTCTTTGGAAAGACCAGGCCACCATACTGAGCGGGAAACTAATTCAAAAGTTTTAGCGATCCCCGGATGCCCGGCAACTTTGCTATCATGAAACTCCGTCAAAACAGTTGCTCTCAAAAACTCGGGGACATAAAGACGACCAGCAGGAGTATTTCCAGGAGCTTGATGTTGAAGCTGCTTTAACTGGGTAAATAAATCTTGTGTGAGGCCTGCCCGAATGACTGAAGATGGAAGTATGGGAGTAACAGGACTGTTGTCTTGAACTGGAAGAAAACTGCGTGACAGGGCATCTGCCTTGGTATTCTTGGAACCTGGCCTGAAGGTGATAATGAACTTGAAACGAGTAAAAAATAAAGCCCAACGAGCTTGCCGGGCATTCAGCCGCTTAGCTGATTCAATGTATTGAAGATTTTTGTGATCAGTCAAAACTGAAATGGTATGAGTGGCTCCTTCAAGCCAATGCCTCCACTCCTCGAAAGCCCATTTAATAGCCAGTAATTCCCGGTTACCAACATCGTAGTTAGATTCAGCAGATGAGAATTTCCTGGACATAAAGGCACAAGGATGTAATTCTAGAGAATCCGGATCCTTCTGAGATAGGATAGCCCCTACTCCAACCTCCGAGGCATCAACCTCAACAATGAAAGGCAATTCTGGGTTGGGATGTCTGAGGACTGGGGCTGAGACAAAGGCTTGTTTCAAGGCCTGAAAAGATAACTCAGCTTCACGTGACCAGTTGGTAGGATCTGCTCCCTTCTTAGTCAGTGCCACTATGGGAGCAACTAGGTCGGAGAAAGAGTGAATAAATCTTCTATAGTAATTCGCAAACCCTAAAAAGCGCTGAATTGCTTTTAAGTTGGTGGGTTGCGCCCAACTAAGGATGGCTTGGAGCTTCTTTGGTTCCATACAGAATCCCCGAGGGGAAATGATGTACCCTAAAAAGGATACCTCCGTGACATGAAATTCACACTTCTCCAGCTTGGCATATAGGTGATTTTCACGTAATTTTTTTAGAACCTGACGCACCTGGGTAACATGTTGTTCTATAGAGTCAGAATATATCAAAATATCGTCTAAGTAGACTACAACGAATCTTCCAAGAAATTCACGGAGCACATCGTTAATGAGATCCTGGAAAACTGCCGGAGCGTTAGACAGGCCGAATGGCATAACCAGATACTCATAGTGACCCGACTGAGTACTGAATGCCGTTTTCCACTCATCCCCTGACTTGATTCGGATGAGGTTATATGCTCCTCTCAGGTCAATCTTAGAAAAAATCACAGCCGAACGTAGCTGATCAAAGAGGACAGAAATCAGCGGCAAAGGGTAAGTATTTTTTACTGAGATCTTATTCAAGGCTCTAAAGTCAATGCAAGGTCTGAGTGATCCATCCTTCTTCTCCACGAAGAAGAAGCCTGCACTTAAAGGGGATTTAGATGGCCTGATAAATCCTTTCCCTAGGCTTTCTTTAACATACTCATTCATGGCCACAGTTTCAGGTCCGGACAATGCATATAACCTTCCCTTAGGCAAAGTGGCACCAGGAATTAGCTCAATAGCACAATCATAAGGCCTATGGGGAGGCAGAATGTCCGCATTGCCCTTGGAAAATACATCAACAAAATCCTGGTATTCCACAGGAATGGGTGCGGGAATGACAGCAGCTATTCTGATGGGAAACGTAATACATTCCTTATTACAGATGGTACCCCATTGTGAGATCTCCCCCGACTGCCAATCAATGATGGGATTATGAAAGGCCAGCCAAGGGTGACCCAGAACCACTGGAACTGCTGGGCAATGGGTAAGGAAAAACTCAATTTTTTCAGAATGCAGAGCTCCTACCGAAAGTAGAACAGGAGGTGTACAGAGAGAAATAACCCCATTGGACAAGGGACTCCCATCTAAACCATGCATGGTGATACACCTACCCAAGGCTAACTGAGGAATACCTAAGGCCTTGGCCCATGTTAAATCCATAAAGTTCCCTGCAGCTCCACTGTCCACAAAAGCCGAGACCGAGGAACAGAGGCTGCCAAAGGAAACTTTAGCTGGGACTAACAGTGAATTATTTGAGGAGATAAGCTGCAGACCAAAGTGAACCCCCTCACAAATCACTTGGTCGAGGCGTTTCCCGACTTGTTCGGACAATTACGGGCAAAATGTCCCTTACCTCCACAGTATAAACAAAGACCAGAATTTTGCCTTCTGGTTCTTTCTTCAGGAGACAGTTTGGAGAGGCCTATCTGCATGGGCTCCTCTATGTCCACAGGAATGGAAAAAACACAAGGAGTAGACCCGACAGATGCTCCTTTTTCAGCCCTCCGCTCTCTGAGACGACGATCAATCTTAATAGAGAGCTCCATGAGTTTATCGAGAGTCTCAGGAGCGGGATACTGAAGGAGACTGTCTTTTATAGACTCGGATAAGCCGAGGCTGGGTCATTCCATCCACAGTCGTTCGACCAACGGCGAAACTCCGTACAATAAATCTCTGCGGGATTCCTACCCTGTCTGAGAGCACGCAACTGACTCTCGGCGGATGCCTCTCTATCAAGGTCGTCATACAATAGCCCTAAAGACCCCAGAAAGGCGTCTACAGACAATAAAGCCGGATCGTCTGTTCTTAAACCAAAAGCCCAAGTCTGAGGATCCCCCTGAAGTAAAGAAATAATAATTCCAACCCGCTGAGATTCCGTACCTGAGGAGACTGGTCTTAAACGAAAATAAAGTTTACAAGACTCTTTAAAATTAAAAAACTGCTTTCTATCCCCAGAAAAACGGTCAGGCAAATGCATTTTTGGTTCAGGAATGACCCTCGGGGAAGTCCGTAACAGATCTTCCTGTGACCTCACCCGAAGGGACAGATCCTGAACCATCTGAGTAAGTTCTTAAATCTGGCTAACTAGAAGCTGGCCAGGATTTGGCCCAACACCGGTGGGATTCATGAGGCCGACAAATCTTCCAACTGAATAAGGGAAAAAATTAAATCCTGTTTAATTTTAAATTTTAGTCTGGCCGGTGATAATGTTATGATTCCCGTACTCCAGACCAGAGAAGATCTTATGGCAGAGGTCTGAGTACTGGAAAGATATGCTGGTTACGGGAGCAGGAAAGCCTAGTAACCCCTGGCGCCCTAACTCCGTTGTCTCGCCCGTGTTATCAGAAATCCCCTGCGAGACTATGGTTGCTTGAGCCCATGGCAGCCGCGTTTGAAGGGCGGATTATGTCTGCCCAACTTCGATGCCCCCTCAGGTCTTAATGGGAGACAAGGGGAAATCCGAGACAGGGTGATAACAAGGGGCCCTCTGACTAAGCCACCAGGCAAGGGGCTACAAGCTAACTAACTTAAACCAAAAGTATGTGCGGACAAACCGCCAGGGAAAAGGACAACCAAAGATCCACGGATCCGTTACTCCTATCCAGCACCGCTGGATACCAGAGTGGATTTGTGGGAGCGGAATCCTCTGCAAAAGCTCCGGAACACAATGAAACTAAATAATAAACAGTAAGCGGTCAAGCCGCAACACACGGCTACGCCGCGACTCACGAACACCACAGGATGTTAAAGGTGCTCGGTCGGACTCCAGGAATAGATGACAACTTCCGAGTACTGGACCACTGAGGACAGGAACAACCGGATTGAGCAGGACTGGAAACTCTCTGTAACTGACACAGCAAACAGGAAGCTATCACCGGCGTCTGTGAGAAGTCCTGAGAGTGCTTAAATTTGGGAGCCCTCCAATCAAGAACCAGACAGGGTAATCACATAATCATGCCGTGCAGCTGCATGCTGCACGGCCAGGATACAATTGAACTGATTAATTAAGACCCAGCAACGGGGAACGCGGTCTGACCGTGGCGTCCCCGTTGCTAGGGTCTGAGCGGCTCCGTGCGCCCGGCGTCTAGCGTTGCTAGGGAGCCAGCGGCTGTCTGCCTGCGGCGTCCCTAGTTGCTAGGCGCCGGGCCGCACTGACGGGCGGACCCTCTGCGCCTAACAAACAGGAGCTTTAATGGTTTTGTGACATATGATAACTTACCTAAGCCCCGGACCTATCGAATTGGTCAAAAATGAAAATTTCAAAAGTGCCCCCTATTTCTGCTTTAAACTTTAGGTACTATTCCAAAATGTATCACTGAGGTGACAGAAGTTGATTTCGGAACATAATTTTTGAACAGGAGCTTTAACGGTTTTGTGACATATGATAACTTACCTAAGCCCTGGACCTATCGAATTGGTCAAAAATGAAAATTTCAAAAGTGCCCCTATTTCTGCTTTAAACTTTAGGTACTATTCCAAAATGTATCACTGAGGTGACAGAAGTTGATTTCGGAACATAATTTTTGAACTGGAGCTTTAATGGTTTTGTGACATATGATAACTTACCTAAGCCCCGGACCTATCGAATTGATCAAAAATGAAAAATTCAAAAGTGCCCCTATTTCTGCTTTAAACTTTAGGTACTATTCCAAAATGTATCAGTGAGGTGACAGAAGTTGATTTCGGAACATAATTTTTGAACAGGAGCTTTAACGGTTTTGTGACATATGATAACTTACCTAAGCCCCGAACCTATCGAATTGGTCAAAAATTAAAATTTCAAAAGTGCCCCTATTTCTGCTTTCAACTTTAGGTACTATTCCAAAATGTATCACTGAGGTGACAGAAGTTGATTTCGGAGCATGATTTTTGAACAGGAGCTTTAACGGTTTTGTGACATATGATAACTTACCTAAGCCCCGGACCTATCGAATTGGTCATAAATGAAAATTTCAAAAGTGCCCCTATTTCTGCTTTAAACTTTAGGTACTATTCCAAAATGTATCACTGAGGTGACAGAAGTTGATTTCGGAACATAATTTTTGAACAGGAGCTTTAACGGTTTTGTGACATATGATAACTTACCTAAGCCCCGGACCTATCGAATTGATCGAAAATGAAAATTTTAAATGTGCCCCTATTTCTGCTTTAAACTTTAGGTACTATTCCAAAATGTATCACTGAGGTGACAGAAGTTGATTTCGGAACATAATTTTTGAACAGGAGCTTTAACGGTTTTGTGACATATGATAACTTACCTAAGCCCCGGACCTATCGAATTGATCGAAAATGAAAATTTCAAATGTGCCCCTATTTCTGCTTTAAACTTTAGGTACTATTCCAAAATGTATCACTGAGGTGACAGAAGTTGATTTCGGAACATAATTTTTGAACAGGAGCTTTAACGGTTTTGTGACATATGATAACTTACCTAAGCCCCGGACCTATCGAATTGATCAAAAATGAAAATTTCAAAAGTGCCCCTATTTTTGCTTTAAACTTTAGGTACTATTCCAAAATGTATCACTGAGGTGACAGAAGTTGATTTCGGAACATCATTTTTGAACAGGAGCTTTAACGGTTTTGTGACATATGATAACTTACCTAAGCCCCGGACCTATCGAATTGATCAAAAATGAAAAATTCAAAAGTGCCCCTATTTCTGCTTTAAACTTTAGGTACTATTCCAAAATGTATCATTGAGGTGACAGAAGTTGATTTCGGAACATAATTTTTGAACAGGAGCTTTAACGGTTTTGTGACATATGATAACTTACCTAAGCCCCGAACCTATCGAATTGGTCAAAAATGAAAATTTCAAATGTACCCCTATTTCTGCTTTAAACTTAAGGTACCATTCCAAAATGTATCACTGAGGTGACAGAAGTTGATTTCGGAGCATGATTTTTGAACAGGTCCTTTAACGGTTTTGTGACAAATAATAACTTACCTAAGCCCCGGACCTATTGAATTGATCAAAAATGAAAATTTCAAAAGTGCCCCTATTTCTGCTTTAAACTTTAGGTACTATTCCAAAATGTATCACTGAGGTGACAGAAGTTGATTTCGGAGCATGATTTTTGAACAGGAGCTTTAACGGTTTTGTGACATATGATAACTTACCTAAGCCCCGGACCTATCGAATTGGTGAAAAATGAAAATTTCAAAAGTGCCCCTATTTCTGCTTTAAACTTTAGGTACTATTCCAAAATGTATCACTGAGGTGACAGAAGTTGATTTCGGAACATAATTTTTGAACAGGAGCTTTAACGGTTTTGTGACATATGATAACTTACCTAAGCCCTGGACCTATCGAATTGGTCAAAAATGAAAATTTCAAAAGTGCCCCTATTTCTGCTTTAAACTTTAGGTACTATTCAAAAATGTATCACTGAGGTGACAGAAGTTGATTTCGGAACATAATTTTTGAACAGGAGCTTTAACGGTTTTGTGACATATGATAACTTACCTAAGCCCCGAACCTATCGAATTGGTCAAAAATGAAAATTTCAAAAGTGCCCCTATTTCTGCTTTCAACTTTAGGTACTATTCCAAAATGTATCACTGAGGTGACAGAAGTTGATTTCGGAGCATGATTTTTGAACAGGAGCTTTAACGGTTTTGTGACATATGATAACTTACCTAAGCCCCGGACCTATCGAATTGATCAAAAATGAAAATTTCAAAAGTGACCCTATTTCTGCTTTAAACTTTAGGTACTATTCCAAAATGTATCACTGAGGTGACAGAAGTTGATTTCGGAACATAATTTTTGAACAGGAGCTTTAACGGTTTTGTGACATATGATAACTTACCTAAGCCCCGGACCTATCGAATTGATCAAAAATGAAAATTTCAAAAGTGCCCCTATTTCTGCTTTAAACTTTAGGTACTATTCCAAAATGTATCACTGAGGTGACAGAAGTTGATTTCGGAACATAATTTTTGAACTGGAGCTTTAATGGTTTTGTGACATATGATAACTTACCTAAGCCCCGGACCTATCGAATTGATCAAAAATGAAAAATTCAAAAGTGCCCCTATTTCTGCTTTAAACTTTAGGTACTATTCCAAAATGTATCAGTGAGGTGACAGAAGTTGATTTCGGAACATAATTTTTGAACAGGAGCTTTAACGGTTTTGTGACATATGATAACTTACCTAAGCCCCGAACCTATCGAATTGGTCAAAAATTAAAATTTCAAAAGTGCCCCTATTTCTGCTTTCAACTTTAGGTACTATTCCAAAATGTATCACTGAGGTGACAGAAGTTGATTTCGGAGCATGATTTTTGAACAGGAGCTTTAACGGTTTTGTGACATATGATAACTTACCTAAGCCCCGGACCTATCGAATTGGTCATAAATGAAAATTTCAAAAGTGCCCCTATTTCTGCTTTAAACTTTAGGTACTATTCCAAAATGTATCACTGAGGTGACAGAAGTTGATTTCGGAACATAATTTTTGAACAGGAGCTTTAACGGTTTTGTGACATATGATAACTTACCTAAGCCCCGGACCTATCGAATTGATCGAAAATGACAATTTTAAATGTGCCCCTATTTCTGCTTTAAACTTTAGGTACTATTCCAAAATGTATCACTGAGGTGACAGAAGTTGATTTCGGAACATAATTTTTGAACAGGAGCTTTAACGGTTTTGTGACATATGATAACTTACCTAAGCCCCGGACCTATCGAATTGATCGAAAATGAAAATTTCAAATGTGCCCCTATTTCTGCTTTAAACTTTAGGTACTATTCCAAAATGTATCACTGAGGTGACAGAAGTTGATTTCGGAACATAATTTTTGAACAGGAGCTTTAACGGTTTTGTGACATATGATAACTTACCTAAGCCCCGGACCTATCGAATTGATCAAAAATGAAAATTTCAAAAGTGCCCCTATTTTTGCTTTAAACTTTAGGTACTATTCCAAAATGTATCACTGAGGTGACAGAAGTTGATTTCGGAACATCATTTTTGAACAGGAGCTTTAACGGTTTTGTGACATATGATAACTTACCTAAGCCCCGGACCTATCGAATTGATCAAAAATGAAAAATTCAAAAGTGCCCCTATTTCTGCTTTAAACTTTAGGTACTATTCCAAAATGTATCATTGAGGTGACAGAAGTTGATTTCGGAACATAATTTTTGAACAGGAGCTTTAACGGTTTTGTGACATATGATAACTTACCTAAGCCCCGAACCTATCGAATTGGTCAAAAATGAAAATTTCAAATGTACCCCTATTTCTGCTTTAAACTTAAGGTACCATTCCAAAATGTATCACTGAGGTGACAGAAGTTGATTTCGGAGCATGATTTTTGAACAGGTCCTTTAACGGTTTTGTGACAAATAATAACTTACCTAAGCCCCGGACCTATTGAATTGATCAAAAATGAAAATTTCAAAAGTGCCCCTATTTCTGCTTTAAACTTTAGGTACTATTCCAAAATGTATCACTGAGGTGACAGAAGTTGATTTCGGAGCATGATTTTTGAACAGGAGCTTTAACGGTTTTGTGACATATGATAACTTACCTAAGCCCCTGACCTATCGAATTGGTGAAAAATGAAAATTTCAAAAGTGCCCCTATTTCTGCTTTAAACTTTAGGTACTATTCCAAAATGTATCACTGAGGTGACAGAAGTTGATTTCGGCACATAATTTTTGAACAGGAGCTTTAACGGTTTTGTGACATATGATAACTTACCTAAGCCCTGGACCTATCGAATTGGTCAAAAATGAAAATTTCAAAAGTGCCCCTATTTCTGCTTTAAACTTTAGGTACTATTCAAAAATGTATCACTGAGGTGACAGAAGTTGATTTCGGAACATAATTTTTGAACAGGAGCTTTAACGGTTTTGTGACATATGATAACTTACCTAAGCCCCGAACCTATCGAATTGGTCAAAAATGAAAATTTCAAAAGTGCCCCTATTTCTGCTTTCAACTTTAGGTACTATTCCAAAATGTATCACTGAGGTGACAGAAGTTGATTTCGGAGCATGATTTTTGAACAGGAGCTTTAACGGTTTTGTGACATATGATAACTTACCTAAGCCCCGGACCTATCGAATTGATCAAAAATGAAAATTTCAAAAGTGCCCCTATTTCTGCTTTAAACTTTAGGTACTATTCCAAAATGTATCACTGAGGTGACAGAAGTTGATTTCGGAACATAATTTTTGAACAGGAGCTTTAACGGTTTTGTGACATATGATAACTTACCTAAGCCCCGGACCTATCGAATTGATCAAAAATGAAAATTTCAAAAGTGCCCCTATTTCTGCTTTAAACTTTAGGTACTATTCCAAAATGTATCACTGAGGTGACAGAAGTTGATTTCGGAACATAATTTTTGAACAGGAGCTTTAACGGTTTTGTGACATATGATAACTTACCTAAGCCCCGGACCTATCGAATTGGTCAAAAATGAAAATTTCAAAAGTGCCCCTATTTCTGCTTTAAACTTTAGGTACTATTCCAAAATGTATCACTGAGGTGACAGAAGTTGATTTCGGAACATAATTTTTGAACAGGAGCTTTAACGGTTTTGTGACATATGATAACTTACCTAAGCCCCGAACCTATCGAATTGGTCAAAAATGAAAATTTCAAAAGTGCCCCTATTTCTGCTTTCAACTTTAGGTACTATTCCAAAATGTATCACTGAGGTGACAGAAGTTGATTTCGGAGCATGATTTTTGAACAGGAGCTTTAACGGTTTTGTGACATATGATAACTTACCTAAGCCCCGGACCTATCGAATTGGTCATAAATGAAAATTTCAAAAGTGCCCCTATTTCTGCTTTAAACTTTAGGTACTATTCCAAAATGTTTCACTGAGGTGACAGAAGTTGATTTCGGAGCATGATTTTTGAACAGGAGCTTTAACAGATTTGTGACATATGATAACTTACCTAAGCCCCAGACCTATCGAATTGGTCAAAAATGAAAATTTCGAAAGTGCCCCTATTTCTGCTTTAAACTTTAGGTACTATTCCAAAATGTATCACTGAGGTGACAGAAGTTGATTTCGGAGCATGATTTTTGAACAGGAGCTTTAACGGTTTTGTGACATATGATAACTTACCTAAGCCCCGGACCTATCGAATTGATCGAAAATGAAAATTTCAAATGTGCCCCTATTTCTGCTTTAAACTTTAGGTACTATTCCAAAATGTATCACTGAGGTGACAGAAGTTGATTTTGGAACATAATTTTTGAACAGGAGCTTTAACGGTTTTGTGACATATGATAACTTACCTAAGCCCCGGACCTATCGAATTGATCGAAAATGAAAATTTCAAATGTGCCCCTATTTCTGCTTTAAACTTTAGGTACTATTCCAAAATGTATCACTGAGGTGACAGAAGTTGATTTCGGAACATAATTTTTGAACAGGAGCTTTAACGGTTTTGTGACATATGATAACTTACCTAAGCCCCGGACCTATCGAATTGATCAAAAATGAAAATTTCAAAAGTGCCCCTATTTTTGCTTTAAACTTTAGGTACTATTCCAAAATGTATCACTGAGGTGACAGAAGTTGATTTCGGAACATCATTTTTGAACAGGAGCTTTAACGGTTTTGTGACATATGATAACTTACCTAAGCCCCGGACCTATCGAATTGATCAAAAATGAAAAATTCAAAAGTGCCCCTATTTCTGCTTTAAACTTTAGGTACTATTCCAAAATGTATCATTGAGGTGACAGAAGTTGATTTCGGAACATAATTTTTGAACAGGAGCTTTAACGGTTTTGTGACATATGATAACTTACCTAAGCCCCGAACCTATCGAATTTGTCAAAAATGAAAATTTCAAATGTGCCCCTATTTCTGCTTTAAACTTAAGGTACCATTCCAAAATGTATCACTGAGGTGACAGAAGTTGATTTCGGAGCATGATTTTTGAACAGGTCCTTTAACGGTTTTGTGACAAATAATAACTTACCTAAGCCCCGGACCTATTGAATTGATCAAAAATGAAAATTTCAAAAGTGCCCCTATTTCTGCTTTAAACTTTAGGTACTATTCCAAAATGTATCACTGAGGTGACAGAAGTTGATTTCGGAGCATGATTTTTGAACAGGAGCTTTAACGGTTTTGTGACATATGATAACTTACCTAAGCCCCGGACCTATCGAATTGGTGAAAAATGAAAATTTCAAAAGTGCCCCTATTTCTGCTTTAAACTTTAGGTACTATTCCAAAATGTATCACTGAGGTGACAGAAGTTGATTTCGGAACATAATTTTTGAACAGGAGCTTTAACGGTTTTGTGACATATGATAACTTACCTAAGCCCTGGACCTATCGAATTGGTCAAAAATGAAAATTTCAAAAGTGCCCCTATTTCTGCTTTAAACTTTAGGTACTATTCAAAAATGTATCACTGAGGTGACAGAAGTTGATTTCGGAACATAATTTTTGAACAGGAGCTTTAACGGTTTTGTGACATATGATAACTTACCTAAGCCCCGAACCTATCGAATTGGTCAAAAATGAAAATTTCAAAAGTGCCCCTATTTCTGCTTTCAACTTTAGGTACTATTCCAAAATGTATAACTGAGGTGACAGAAGTTGATTTCGGAGCATGATTTTTGAACAGGAGCTTTAACGGTTTTGTGACATATGATAACTTACCTAAGCCCCGGACCTATCGAATTGATCAAAAATGAAAATTTCAAAAGTGCCCCTATTTCTGCTTTAAACTTTAGGTACTATTCCAAAATGTATCACTGAGGTGACAGAAGTTGATTTCGGAACATAATTTTTGAACAGGAGCTTTAACGGTTTTGTGACATATGATAACTTACCTAAGCCCCGGACCTATCGAATTGATCAAAAATGAAAATTTAAAAAGTGCCCCTATTTCTGCTTTAAACTTAAGGTACCATTCCAAAATGTATCACTGAGGTGACAGAAGTTGATTTCTGAGTATGATTTTTGAACAGGCGCTTTAACGGTTTTGTGACATATGATAACTTACCTAAGCCCCGGACCTATCGAATTGATCAAAAATGAAAATTTCAAAAGTGCCCCTATTTCTGCTTTAAACTTTAGGTACTATTCCAAAATGTTTCACTGAGGTGACAGAAGTTGATTTCGGAGCATGATTTTTGAACAGGAGCTTTAACAGATTTGTGACATATGATAACTTACCTAAGCCCCAGACCTATCGAATTGGTCAAAAATGAAAATTTCGAAAGTGCCCCTATTTCTGCTTTAAACTTTAGGTACTATTCCAAAATGTATCACTGAGGTGACAGAAGTTGATTTCGGAGCATGATTTTTGAACAGGAGCTTTAACAGATTTGTGACATATGATAACTTACCTAAGCCCCAGACCTATCGATTTGGTCAAAAATGAAAATTTCGAAAGTGCCCCTATTTCTGCTTTAAACTTTAGGTACTATTCCAAAATGTATCACTGAGGTGACAGAAGTTAATTTCGGAACATAATTTTTGAACAGGAGCTTTAACGGTTTTGTGACATATGATAACTTACCTAAGCCCCGGACCTATCGAATTGAACGAAAATGAAAATTTCAAATGTGCCCCTATTTCTGCTTTAAACTTTAGGTACTATTCCAAAATGTATCACTGAGGTGACAGAAGTTGATTTCGGAACATCATTTTTGAACAGGAGCTTTAACGGTTTTGTGACATATGATAACTTACCTAAGCCCCGGACCTATCGAATTGATCAAAAATGAAAAATTCAAAAGTGCCCCTATTTCTGCTTTAAACTTTAGGTACTATTCCAAAATGTATCATTGAGGTGACAGAAGTTGATTTCGGAACATAATTTTTGAACAGGAGCTTTAACGGTTTTGTGACATATGATAACTTACCTAAGCCCCGAACCTATCGAATTGGTCAAAAATGAAAATTTCAAATGTGCCCCTATTTCTGCTTTAAACTTAAGGTACCATTCCAAAATGTATCACTGAGGTGACAGAAGTTGATTTCGGAGCATGATTTTTGAACAGGTCCTTTAACGGTTTTGTGACAAATAATAACTTACCTAAGCCCCGGACCTATTGAATTGATCAAAAATGAAAATTTCAAAAGTGCCCCTATTTCTGCTTTAAACTTTAGGTACTATTCCAAAATGTATCACTGAGGTGACAGAAGTTGATTTCGGAGCATGATTTTTGAACAGGAGCTTTAACGGTTTTGTGACATATGATAACTTACCTAAGCCCCGGACCTATCGAATTGGTGAAAAATGAAAATTTCAAAAGTGCCCCTATTTCTGCTTTAAACTTTAGGTACTATTCCAAAATGTATCACTGAGGTGACAGAAGTTGATTTCGGAACATAATTTTTGAACAGGAGCTTTAACGGTTTTGTGACATATGATAACTTACCTAAGCCCTGGACCTATCGAATTGGTCAAAAATGAAAATTTCAAAAGTGCCCCTATTTCTGCTTTAAACTTTAGGTACTATTCAAAAATGTATCACTGAGGTGACAGAAGTTGATTTCGGAACATAATTTTTGAACAGGAGCTTTAACGGTTTTGTGACATATGATAACTTACCTAAGCCCCGGACCTATCGAATTGATCAAAAATGAAAATTTCAAAAGTGCCCCTATTTTTGCTTTAAACTTTAGGTACTATTCCAAAATGTATCACTGAGGTGACAGAAGTTGATTTCGGAACATCATTTTTGAACAGGAGCTTTAACGGTTTTGTGACATATGATAACTTACCTAAGCCCCGGACCTATCGAATTGATCAAAAATGAAAAATTCAAAAGTGCCCCTATTTCTGCTTTAAACTTTAGGTACTATTCCAAAATGTATCATTGAGGTGACAGAAGTTGATTTCGGAACATAATTTTTGAACAGGAGCTTTAACGGTTTTGTGACATATGATAACTTACCTAAGCCCCGAACCTATCGAATTGGTCAAAAATGAAAATTTCAAATGTGCCCCTATTTCTGCTTTAAACTTAAGGTACCATTCCAAAATGTATCACTGAGGTGACAGAAGTTGATTTCGGAGCATGATTTTTGAACAGGTCCTTTAACGGTTTTGTGACAAATAATAACTTACCTAAGCCCCGGACCTATTGAATTGATCAAAAATGAAAATTTCAAAAGTGCCCCTATTTCTGCTTTAAACTTTAGGTACTATTCCAAAATGTATCACTGAGGTGACAGAAGTTGATTTCGGAGCATGATTTTTGAACAGGAGCTTTAACGGTTTTGTGACATATGATAACTTACCTAAGCCCCGGACCTATCGAATTGGTGAAAAATGAAAATTTCAAAAGTGCCCCTATTTCTGCTTTAAACTTTAGGTACTATTCCAAAATGTATCACTGAGGTGACAGAAGTTGATTTCGGAACATCATTTTTGAACAGGAGCTTTAACGGTTTTGTGACATATGATAACTTACCTAAGCCCTGGACCTATCGAATTGGTCAAAAATGAAAATTTCAAAAGTGCCCCTATTTCTGCTTTAAACTTTAGGTACTATTCAAAAATGTATCACTGAGGTGACAGAAGTTGATTTCGGAACATAATTTTTGAACAGGAGCTTTAACGGTTTTGTGACATATGATAACTTACCTAAGCCCCGAACCTATCGAATTGGTCAAAAATGAAAATTTCAAAAGTGCCCCTATTTCTGCTTTCAACTTTAGGTACTATTCCAAAATGTATAACTGAGGTGACAGAAGTTGATTTCGGAGCATCATTTTTGAACAGGAGCTTTAACGGTTTTGTGACATATGATAACTTACCTAAGCCCCGGACCTATCGAATTGATCAAAAATGAAAATTTCAAAAGTGCCCCTATTTCTGCTTTAAACTTTAGGTACTATTCCAAAATGTATCACTGAGGTGACAGAAGTTGATTTCGGAACATAATTTTTGAACAGGAGCTTTAACGGTTTTGTGACATATGATAACTTACCTAAGCCCCGGACCTATCGAATTGATCAAAAATGAAAATTTAAAAAGTGCCCCTATTTCTGCTTTAAACTTAAGGTACCATTCCAAAATGTATCACTGAGGTGACAGAAGTTGATTTCTGAGTATGATTTTTGAACAGGCGCTTTAACGGTTTTGTGACATATGATAACTTACCTAAGCCCCGGACCTATCGAATTGATCAAAAATGAAAATTTCAAAAGTGCCCCTATTTCTGCTTTAAACTTTAGGTACTATTCCAAAATGTTTCACTGAGGTGACAGAAGTTGATTTCGGAGCATGATTTTTGAACAGGAGCTTTAACAGATTTGTGACATATGATAACTTACCTAAGCCCCAGACCTATCGAATTGGTCAAAAATGAAAATTTCGAAAGTGCCCCTATTTCTGCTTTAAACTTTAGGTACTATTCCAAAATGTATCACTGAGGTGACAGAAGTTGATTTCGGAGCATGATTTTTGAACAGGAGCTTTAACAGATTTGTGACATATGATAACTTACCTAAGCCCCAGACCTATCGATTTGGTCAAAAATGAAAATTTCGAAAGTGCCCCTATTTCTGCTTTAAACTTTAGGTACTATTCCAAAATGTATCACTGAGGTGACAGAAGTTAATTTCGGAACATAATTTTTGAACAGGAGCTTTAACGGTTTTGTGACATATGATAACTTACCTAAGCCCCGGACCTATCGAATTGATCGAAAATGAAAATTTCAAATGTGCCCCTATTTCTGCTTTAAACTTTAGGTACTATTCCAAAATGTATCACTGAGGTGACAGTAGTTGATTTCGGAACATAATTTTTGAACAGGAGCTTTAACGGTTTTGTGACATATGATAACTTACCTAAGCCCCGAACCTATCGAATTGGTCAAAAATGAAAATTTCAAAAGTGCCCCTATTTCTGCTTTAAACTTTAGGTACTATTCCAAAATGTATCACTGAGGTGACAGAAGTTGATTTCGTAACATCATTTTTGAACAGTAGCTTTAACGGTTTTGTGACATATGATAACTTACCTAAGCCCCGGACCCATCGAATTGGTCAAAAATGAAAATTTCAAAAGTGCCCCTATTTCTGCTTTAAACTTAAGGTACCATTCCAAAATGTTTCACTGAGGTGACAGAAGTTGATTTCGGAGCATGATTTTTGAACAGGTCCTTTAACGGTTTTGTGACATATGATAACTTACCTAAGCCCCGGACCTATCGAATTGATCAAAAATTAAAATTTAAAAAGTGCCCCTATTTCTGCTTTAAACTTAAGGTACCATTCCAAAATGTATCACTGAGGTGACAGAAGTTGATTTCGGAGCATGATTTTTGAACAGGCGCTTTAACGGTTTTGTGACATATGATAACTTACCTAAGCCCCGGACCTATCGAATTGATCAAAAATGAACATTTCAAAAGGGCCCCTATTTCTGCTTTAAACTTTAGGTACTATTCCAAAATGTATCACTGAGGTGACAGAATTTGATTTCGGAGCATGATTTTTGAACAGGAGCTTTAACAGATTTGTGACATATGATAACTTACCTAAGCCCCAGACCTATCAAATTGATCAAAAATGAAAATTTCAAAAGTGCCCCTATTTCTGCTTTAAACTTTAGGTACTATTCCAAAATGTATCACTGAGGTGACAGAAGTTGATTTCGGAACATCATTTTTGAACAGGAGCTTTAATGGTTTTGTGACATATGATAACTTACCTAAGCCCCGGACCTATCAAATTGATCAAAAATGAACATTTCAAAAGTGCCCCTATTTCTGCTTTAAATTTTAGGTACTATTCCAAAATGTATCACTGAGTTGACAGAAGTTGATTTCGGAACATAATTTTTGAACAGGAGCTTTAATGGTTTTGTGACATATGATAACTTAACTAAGCCCCGGACCTATCAAATTGGTCAAAAATGAAAATTTCAAAAGTGTCCCTATTTCTGCTTTAAACTTTAGGTACTATTCCAAAATGTATCACTGAGGTGACAGAAGTTGATTTCGGAACATAATTTTTGAACAGGAGCTTTAACGGTTTTGTGACGTATGATAACTTACCTAAGCCCCGGACCTATCGAATTGGTCAAAAATGAAAATTTCAAAAGTGCCCCTATTTCTGCTTTAAACTTTAGGTACTATTCCAAAATGTATAATTGAGGTGACAGAAGTTGATTTCGGAACATCATTTTTGAACAGGAGCTTTAACGGTTTTGTGACATATGATAACTTACCTAAGCCCCGGACCTATCGAATTGATCAAAAATGAAAAATTCAAAAGTGCCCCTATTTCTGCTTTAAACTTTAGGTACTATTCCAAAATGTATCACTGAGGTGACAGAAGTTGATTTCGGAACATCATTTTTGAACAGGTCCTTTAACGGTTTTGTGACATATAATAACTTACCTAAGCCCCGGACCTATCGAATTGATCAAAAATGAAAATTTCAAAAGTGCCCCTATTTCTGCTTTAAACTTTAGGTACTATTCCAAAATGTATCACTGAGGTGACAGAAGTTGATTTCGGAGCATGATTTTTGAACAGGAGCTTTAACGGTTTTGTGACATATGATAACTTACCTAAGCCCCGGACCTATCGAATTGGTCAAAAATGAAAATTTCAAAAGTGCCCCTATTTCTGCTTTAAACTTTAGGTACTATTCCAAAATGTATCACAGAGGTGACAGAAGTTGATTTCGGAACATAATTTTTGAACAGGAGCTTTAACGGTTTTGTGACATATGATAACTTACCTAAGCCCCGGACCTATCGAATTGATCAAAAATGAAAAATTCAAAAGTGCCCCTATTTCTGCTTTAAACTTTAGGTACTATTCCAAAATGTATCACTGAGGTGACAGAAGTTGATTTCGGATCATAATTTTTGAACAGGAGCTTTAATGGTTTTGTGACATATGATAACTTACCTAAGCCCCGGACCTATCGAATTGGTCAAAAATGAAAATTTCAAAAGTGCCCCTATTTCTGCTTTAAACTTTAGGTACTATTCCAAAATGTATCACTGAGGTGACAGAAGTTGATTTCGGAACATAATTTTTGAACAGTGTTATGATTCCCGTACTCCAGACCAGAGAAGATCTTATGGCAGAGGTCTGAGTACTGGAAAGATATGCTGGTTACGGGAGCAGGAAAGCCTAGTAACCCCTGGCGCCCTAACTCCGTTGTCTCGCCCGTGTTATCAGAAATCCCCTGCGAGACTATGGTTGCTTGAGCCCATGGCCGCCGCGTTTGAAGGGCGGATTATATCTGCCCAACTTCGATGCCCCCTCAGGTCTTAATGGGAGACAAGGGGAAATCCGAGACAGGGTGATAACAAGGGGCCCTCTGACTAAGCAACCAGGCCAGGGGCTACAAGCTAACTAACTTAAACCAAAAGTATGTGCGGACAAACTGCCAGGGAAAAGGACAACCAAAGATCCACTGATCCGTTACTCCTATCCAGCACCGCTGGATACCAGAGTGGATTTGTGGGAGCGGAATCCTCCGCAAAAGCTCCGGAACACAATGAAACTAAATAATAAACAGTAAGCGGTCAAGCCGCAACACACGGCTACGCCGCGACTCACGAACACCACAGGATGTTAAAGGTGCTCGGTCGGACTCCAGGAATAGATGACAACTTCCGAGTACTGGACCACTGAGGACAGGAACAACCGGATTGAGCAGGACTGGAAACTCTCTGTAACTGACACAGCAAACAGGAAGCTATCACCGGCGTCTGTGAGAAGTCCTGAGAGTGCTTAAATTTGGGAGCCCTCCAATCAAGAACCAGACAGGGTAATCACATAATCATGCCGTGCAGCTGCATGCTGCATGGCCAGGATACAATTGAACTGATTAATTAAGACCCAGCAACGGGGAACGCGGTCCGACCGTGGCGTCCCCGTTGCTAGGGTCTGAGCGGCTCCGTGCGCCCGGCGTCTAGCGTTGCTAGGGAGCCAGCGGCTGTCTGCCTGCGGCGTCCCTAGTTGCTAGGCGCCGGGCCGCACTGACGGGCGGACCCTCGGCGCCTAACAGTACCCCCCCCTTGAGGAGGGGTCAAGGAACCCCTAAGGCCAGGTTTCTGAGGAAATTCTCGAAAAAATGCCCTTTTGAGCCTCGGGGCATGGAGATCCTCATCCAGGACCCAAGACCTTTCTTCTGGACCATAACCTCTCCAATGTACCAAAAAATAAAGCCGACCCCGGGACAACTTGGAATCGAGAACCTTCTCCACCAAGAACTCCTGCTGACCCTGTACATCTATTGGTGATTTCCCCTGAGAGATCTTGCGAGGAAATTTACTGGACGAAACATATGGTTTCAACAAGGAGCAATGGAAGGTATTTCCGATCCGTAAAGTTTTTGGTAAACGTAACCGGAAAGCAACTGGATTGACTTTTTTGATAATATGAAATGGTCCAATAAATTTAGGACCCAATCTGGCTGAGGTTTGTCGAAGTTTAATGTTGCGAGTCGACAACCATACCCTATCTCCTACTTTAAAAGTGCACGGCCGCCGGAGCCTGTCAGAAAATTTTTTCTCCCGAAATGCCGCTTTTCTGAGAGCCAGGTGCACTTTTCTCCAAATGAGTTTGAGATGAGAGGTCAAGGTCAGCGAGGAGACAGAGGAATGTTGAAAAAAGGAATTAGCTCTGGGGTGAAAACCAAAAACTGTAAAAAATGGAGACACATTGGTGGAGGAATGACAGGCATTGTTGTAAGCAAACTCCGCCAACGGAAGAAACTCAGACCAGTCATTTTGGAGTTTGGCCGAGTACAAACGCAAATATTGTTTTAATGATTGATTAACTCGCTCAGTCTGCCCGTTGGATTGGGGATGGTAGCCAGACGTTAAAGATAATTTCATCTTTAATGAGGCACAAAAAGACTTCCAAAATTGTGCAATGAATTGTGGACCCCGATCAGAAACAATATCAGTGGGTAATCCATGGAGTCTGAAAACATGGCGGAGGAACAAGACTGCCAATCCCTGGGCAGATGGCAATCAGGGAAGGGCAATGAAATGGGCCATTTTGCTAAAACGGTCCACTACCACCCATATGACTCGGCATCCGGCTGACAGAGGGAGGTCCACCACAAAATCCATGGAAATATGAGACCATGGCCTAAGAGGAACATTCAAGGGCATAAGTTGACCGATAGGCAAGGAACGGGGAACCTTATGCTGTGCACAGACCTGACAAGAAAAAACAAACTCCTTAATGTCTTTGGAAAGACCAGGCCACCATACTGAGCGGGAAACTAATTCAAAAGTTTTAGCGATCCCCGGATGCCCGGCAACTTTGCTATCATGAAACTCCGTCAAAACAGTTGCTCTCAAAAACTCGGGGACATAAAGACGACCAGCAGGAGTATTTCCAGGAGCTTGATGTTGAAGCTGCTTTAACTGGGTAAATAAATCTTGTGTGAGGCCTGCCCGAATGACTGAAGATGGAAGTATGGGAGTAACAGGACTGTTGTCTTGAACTGGAAGAAAACTGCGTGACAGGGCATCTGCCTTGGTATTCTTGGAACCTGGCCTGAAGGTGATAATGAACTTGAAACGAGTAAAAAATAAAGCCCAACGAGCTTGCCGGGCATTCAGCCGCTTAGCTGATTCAATGTATTGAAGATTTTTGTGATCAGTCAAAACTGAAATGGTATGAGTGGCTCCTTCAAGCCAATGCCTCCACTCCTCGAAAGCCCATTTAATAGCCAGTAATTCCCGGTTACCAACATCGTAGTTAGATTCAGCAGATGAGAATTTCCTGGACATAAAGGCACAAGGATGTAATTCTAGAGAATCCGGATCCTTCTGAGATAGGATAGCCCCTACTCCAACCTCCGAGGCATCAACCTCAACAATGAAAGGCAATTCTGGGTTGGGATGTCTGAGGACTGGGGCTGAGACAAAGGCTTGTTTCAAGGCCTGAAAAGATAACTCAGCTTCACGTGACCAGTTGGTAGGATCTGCTCCCTTCTTAGTCAGTGCCACTATGGGAGCAACTAGGTCGGAGAAAGAGTGAATAAATCTTCTATAGTAATTCGCAAACCCTAAAAAGCGCTGAATTGCTTTTAAGTTGGTGGGTTGCGCCCAACTAAGGATGGCTTGGAGCTTCTTTGGTTCCATACAGAATCCCCGAGGGGAAATGATGTACCCTAAAAAGGATACCTCCGTGACATGAAATTCACACTTCTCCAGCTTGGCATATAGGTGATTTTCACGTAATTTTTTTAGAACCTGACGCACCTGGGTAACATGTTGTTCTATAGAGTCAGAATATATCAAAATATCGTCTAAGTAGACTACAACGAATCTTCCAAGAAATTCACGGAGCACATCGTTAATGAGATCCTGGAAAACTGCCGGAGCGTTAGACAGGCCGAATGGCATAACCAGATACTCATAGTGACCCGACTGAGTACTGAATGCCGTTTTCCACTCATCCCCTGACTTGATTCGGATGAGGTTATATGCTCCTCTCAGGTCAATCTTAGAAAAAATCACAGCCGAACGTAGCTGATCAAAGAGGACAGAAATCAGCGGCAAAGGGTAAGTATTTTTTACTGAGATCTTATTCAAGGCTCTAAAGTCAATGCAAGGTCTGAGTGATCCATCCTTCTTCTCCACGAAGAAGAAGCCTGCACTTAAAGGGGATTTAGATGGCCTGATAAATCCTTTCCCTAGGCTTTCTTTAACATACTCATTCATGGCCACAGTTTCAGGTCCGGACAATGCATATAACCTTCCCTTAGGCAAAGTGGCACCAGGAATTAGCTCAATAGCACAATCATAAGGCCTATGGGGAGGCAGAATGTCCGCATTGCCCTTGGAAAATACATCAACAAAATCCTGGTATTCCACAGGAATGGGTGCGGGAATGACAGCAGCTATTCTGATGGGAAACGTAATACATTCCTTATTACAGATGGTACCCCATTGTGAGATCTCCCCCGACTGCCAATCAATGATGGGATTATGAAAGGCCAGCCAAGGGTGACCCAGAACCACTGGAACTGCTGGGCAATGGGTAAGGAAAAACTCAATTTTTTCAGAATGCAGAGCTCCTACCGAAAGTAGAACAGGAGGTGTACAGAGAGAAATAACCCCATTGGACAAGGGACTCCCATCTAAACCATGCATGGTGATACACCTACCCAAGGCTAACTGAGGAATACCTAAGGCCTTGGCCCATGTTAAATCCATAAAGTTCCCTGCAGCTCCACTGTCCACAAAAGCCGAGACCGAGGAACAGAGGCTGCCAAAGGAAACTTTAGCTGGGACTAACAGTGAATTATTTGAGGAGATAAGCTGCAGACCAAAGTGAACCCCCTCACAAATCACTTGGTCGAGGCGTTTCCCGACTTGTTCGGACAATTACGGGCAAAATGTCCCTTACCTCCACAGTATAAACAAAGACCAGAATTTTGCCTTCTGGTTCTTTCTTCAGGAGACAGTTTGGAGAGGCCTATCTGCATGGGCTCCTCTATGTCCACAGGAATGGAAAAAACACAAGGAGTAGACCCGACAGATGCTCCTTTTTCAGCCCTCCGCTCTCTGAGACGACGATCAATCTTAATAGAGAGCTCCATGAGTTTATCGAGAGTCTCAGGAGCGGGATACTGAAGGAGACTGTCTTTTATAGACTCGGATAAGCCGAGGCTGGGTCATTCCATCCACAGTCGTTCGACCAACGGCGAAACTCCGTACAATAAATCTCTGCGGGATTCCTACCCTGTCTGAGAGCACGCAACTGACTCTCGGCGGATGCCTCTCTATCAAGGTCGTCATACAATAGCCCTAAAGACCCCAGAAAGGCGTCTACAGACAATAAAGCCGGATCGTCTGTTCTTAAACCAAAAGCCCAAGTCTGAGGATCCCCCTGAAGTAAAGAAATAATAATTCCAACCCGCTGAGATTCCGTACCTGAGGAGACTGGTCTTAAACGAAAATAAAGTTTACAAGACTCTTTAAAATTAAAAAACTGCTTTCTATCCCCAGAAAAACGGTCAGGCAAATGCATTTTTGGTTCAGGAATGACCCTCGGGGAAGTCCGTAACAGATCTTCCTGTGACCTCACCCGAAGGGACAGATCCTGAACCATCTGAGTAAGTTCTTAAATCTGGCTAACTAGAAGCTGGCCAGGATTTGGCCCAACACCGGTGGGATTCATGAGGCCGACAAATCTTCCAACTGAATAAGGGAAAAAATTAAATCCTGTTTAATTTTAAATTTTAGTCTGGCCGGTGATAATGTTATGATTCCCGTACTCCAGACCAGAGAAGATCTTATGGCAGAGGTCTGAGTACTGGAAAGATATGCTGGTTACGGGAGCAGGAAAGCCTAGTAACCCCTGGCGCCCTAACTCCGTTGTCTCGCCCGTGTTATCAGAAATCCCCTGCGAGACTATGGTTGCTTGAGCCCATGGCAGCCGCGTTTGAAGGGCGGATTATGTCTGCCCAACTTCGATGCCCCCTCAGGTCTTAATGGGAGACAAGGGGAAATCCGAGACAGGGTGATAACAAGGGGCCCTCTGACTAAGCCACCAGGCAAGGGGCTACAAGCTAACTAACTTAAACCAAAAGTATGTGCGGACAAACCGCCAGGGAAAAGGACAACCAAAGATCCACTGATCCGTTACTCCTATCCAGCACCGCTGGATACCAGAGTGGATTTGTGGGAGCGGAATCCTCCGCAAAAGCTCCGGAACACAATGAAACTAAATAATAAACAGTAAGCGGTCAAGCCGCAACACACGGCTACGCCGCGACTCACGAACACCACAGGATGTTAAAGGTGCTCGGTCGGACTCCAGGAATAGATGACAACTTCCGAGTACTGGACCACTGAGGACAGGAACAACCGGATTGAGCAGGACTGGAAACTCTCTGTAACTGACACAGCAAACAGGAAGCTATCACCGGCGTCTGTGAGAAGTCCTGAGAGTGCTTAAATTTGGGAGCCCTCCAATCAAGAACCAGACAGGGTAATCACATAATCATGCCGTGCAGCTGCATGCTGCACGGCCAGGATACAATTGAACTGATTAATTAAGACCCAGCAACGGGGAACGCGGTCTGACCGTGGCGTCCCCGTTGCTAGGGTCTGAGCGGCTCCGTGCGCCCGGCGTCTAGCGTTGCTAGGGAGCCAGCGGCTGTCTGCCTGCGGCGTCCCTAGTTGCTAAACGCCGGGCCGCACTGACGGGCGGACCCTCTGCGCCTAACAAACAGGAGCTTTAATGGTTTTGTGACATATGATAACTTACCTAAGCCCCGGACCTATCGAATTGGTCAAAAATGAAAATTTCAAAAGTGCCCCCTATTTCTGCTTTAAACTTTAGGTACTATTCCAAAATGTATCACTGAGGTGACAGAAGTTGATTTCGGAACATAATTTTTGAACAGGAGCTTTAACGGTTTTGTGACATATGATAACTTACCTAAGCCCTGGACCTATCGAATTGGTCAAAAATGAAAATTTCAAAAGTGCCCCTATTTCTGCTTTAAACTTTAGGTACTATTCCAAAATGTATCACTGAGGTGACAGAAGTTGATTTCGGAACATAATTTTTGAACTGGAGCTTTAATGGTTTTGTGACATATGATAACTTACCTAAGCCCCGGACCTATCGAATTGATCAAAAATGAAAAATTCAAAAGTGCCCCTATTTCTGCTTTAAACTTTAGGTACTATTCCAAAATGTATCAGTGAGGTGACAGAAGTTGATTTCGGAACATAATTTTTGAACAGGAGCTTTAACGGTTTTGTGACATATGATAACTTACCTAAGCCCCGAACCTATCGAATTGGTCAAAAATTAAAATTTCAAAAGTGCCCCTATTTCTGCTTTCAACTTTAGGTACTATTCCAAAATGTATCACTGAGGTGACAGAAGTT
This sequence comes from Pseudophryne corroboree, assembly GCF_028390025.1. Taxonomy (NCBI): domain Eukaryota; kingdom Metazoa; phylum Chordata; class Amphibia; order Anura; family Myobatrachidae; genus Pseudophryne; species Pseudophryne corroboree. The sequence goes on along the minus strand of NC_086446.1, from coordinate 59,925,960 downwards.
GATTTCGGAGCATGATTTTTGAACAGGAGCTTTAACGGTTTTGTGACATATGATAACTTACCTAAGCCCCGGACCTATCGAATTGGTCATAAATGAAAATTTCAAAAGTGCCCCTATTTCTGCTTTAAACTTTAGGTACTATTCCAAAATGTATCACTGAGGTGACAGAAGTTGATTTCGGAACATAATTTTTGAACAGGAGCTTTAACGGTTTTGTGACATATGATAACTTACCTAAGCCCCGGACCTATCGAATTGATCGAAAATGAAAATTTTAAATGTGCCCCTATTTCTGCTTTAAACTTTAGGTACTATTCCAAAATGTATCACTGAGGTGACAGAAGTTGATTTCGGAACATAATTTTTGAACAGGAGCTTTAACGGTTTTGTGACATATGATAACTTACCTAAGCCCCGGACCTATCGAATTGATCGAAAATGAAAATTTCAAATGTGCCCCTATTTCTGCTTTAAACTTTAGGTACTATTCCAAAATGTATCACTGAGGTGACAGAAGTTGATTTCGGAACATAATTTTTGAACAGGAGCTTTAACGGTTTTGTGACATATGATAACTTACCTAAGCCCCGGACCTATCGAATTGATCAAAAATGAAAATTTCAAAAGTGCCCCTATTTTTGCTTTAAACTTTAGGTACTATTCCAAAATGTATCACTGAGGTGACAGAAGTTGATTTCGGAACATCATTTTTGAACAGGAGCTTTAACGGTTTTGTGACATATGATAACTTACCTAAGCCCCGGACCTATCGAATTGATCAAAAATGAAAAATTCAAAAGTGCCCCTATTTCTGCTTTAAACTTTAGGTACTATTCCAAAATGTATCATTGAGGTGACAGAAGTTGATTTCGGAACATAATTTTTGAACAGGAGCTTTAACGGTTTTGTGACATATGATAACTTACCTAAGCCCCGAACCTATCGAATTGGTCAAAAATGAAAATTTCAAATGTACCCCTATTTCTGCTTTAAACTTAAGGTACCATTCCAAAATGTATCACTGAGGTGACAGAAGTTGATTTCGGAGCATGATTTTTGAACAGGTCCTTTAACGGTTTTGTGACAAATAATAACTTACCTAAGCCCCGGACCTATTGAATTGATCAAAAATGAAAATTTCAAAAGTGCCCCTATTTCTGCTTTAAACTTTAGGTACTATTCCAAAATGTATCACTGAGGTGACAGAAGTTGATTTCGGAGCATGATTTTTGAACAGGAGCTTTAACGGTTTTGTGACATATGATAACTTACCTAAGCCCCGGACCTATCGAATTGGTGAAAAATGAAAATTTCAAAAGTGCCCCTATTTCTGCTTTAAACTTTAGGTACTATTCCAAAATGTATCACTGAGGTGACAGAAGTTGATTTCGGAACATAATTTTTGAACAGGAGCTTTAACGGTTTTGTGACATATGATAACTTACCTAAGCCCTGGACCTATCGAATTGGTCAAAAATGAAAATTTCAAAAGTGCCCCTATTTCTGCTTTAAACTTTAGGTACTATTCAAAAATGTATCACTGAGGTGACAGAAGTTGATTTCGGAACATAATTTTTGAACAGGAGCTTTAACGGTTTTGTGACATATGATAACTTACCTAAGCCCCGAACCTATCGAATTGGTCAAAAATGAAAATTTCAAAAGTGCCCCTATTTCTGCTTTCAACTTTAGGTACTATTCCAAAATGTATCACTGAGGTGACAGAAGTTGATTTCGGAGCATGATTTTTGAACAGGAGCTTTAACGGTTTTGTGACATATGATAACTTACCTAAGCCCCGGACCTATCGAATTGATCAAAAATGAAAATTTCAAAAGTGACCCTATTTCTGCTTTAAACTTTAGGTACTATTCCAAAATGTATCACTGAGGTGACAGAAGTTGATTTCGGAACATAATTTTTGAACAGGAGCTTTAACGGTTTTGTGACATATGATAACTTACCTAAGCCCCGGACCTATCGAATTGATCAAAAATGAAAATTTCAAAAGTGCCCCTATTTCTGCTTTAAACTTTAGGTACTATTCCAAAATGTATCACTGAGGTGACAGAAGTTGATTTCGGAACATAATTTTTGAACTGGAGCTTTAATGGTTTTGTGACATATGATAACTTACCTAAGCCCCGGACCTATCGAATTGATCAAAAATGAAAAATTCAAAAGTGCCCCTATTTCTGCTTTAAACTTTAGGTACTATTCCAAAATGTATCAGTGAGGTGACAGAAGTTGATTTCGGAACATAATTTTTGAACAGGAGCTTTAACGGTTTTGTGACATATGATAACTTACCTAAGCCCCGAACCTATCGAATTGGTCAAAAATTAAAATTTCAAAAGTGCCCCTATTTCTGCTTTCAACTTTAGGTACTATTCCAAAATGTATCACTGAGGTGACAGAAGTTGATTTCGGAGCATGATTTTTGAACAGGAGCTTTAACGGTTTTGTGACATATGATAACTTACCTAAGCCCCGGACCTATCGAATTGGTCATAAATGAAAATTTCAAAAGTGCCCCTATTTCTGCTTTAAACTTTAGGTACTATTCCAAAATGTATCACTGAGGTGACAGAAGTTGATTTCGGAACATAATTTTTGAACAGGAGCTTTAACGGTTTTGTGACATATGATAACTTACCTAAGCCCCGGACCTATCGAATTGATCGAAAATGAAAATTTTAAATGTGCCCCTATTTCTGCTTTAAACTTTAGGTACTATTCCAAAATGTATCACTGAGGTGACAGAAGTTGATTTCGGAACATAATTTTTGAACAGGAGCTTTAACGGTATTGTGACATATGATAACTTACCTAAGCCCCGGACCTATCGAATTGATCGAAAATGAAAATTTCAAATGTGCCCCTATTTCTGCTTTAAACTTTAGGTACTATTCCAAAATGTATCACTGAGGTGACAGAAGTTGATTTCGGAACATAATTTTTGAACAGGAGCTTTAACGGTTTTGTGACATATGATAACTTACCTAAGCCCCGGACCTATCGAATTGATCAAAAATGAAAATTTCAAAAGTGCCCCTATTTTTGCTTTAAACTTTAGGTACTATTCCAAAATGTATCACTGAGGTGACAGAAGTTGATTTCGGAACATCATTTTTGAACAGGAGCTTTAACGGTTTTGTGACATATGATAACTTACCTAAGCCCCGGACCTATCGAATTGATCAAAAATGAAAAATTCAAAAGTGCCCCTATTTCTGCTTTAAACTTTAGGTACTATTCCAAAATGTATCATTGAGGTGACAGAAGTTGATTTCGGAACATAATTTTTGAACAGGAGCTTTAACGGTTTTGTGACATATGATAACTTACCTAAGCCCCGAACCTATCGAATTGGTCAAAAATGAAAATTTCAAATGTACCCCTATTTCTGCTTTAAACTTAAGGTACCATTCCAAAATGTATCACTGAGGTGACAGAAGTTGATTTCGGAGCATGATTTTTGAACAGGTCCTTTAACGGTTTTGTGACAAATAATAACTTACCTAAGCCCCGGACCTATTGAATTGATCAAAAATGAAAATTTCAAAAGTGCCCCTATTTCTGCTTTAAACTTTAGGTACTATTCCAAAATGTATCACTGAGGTGACAGAAGTTGATTTCGGAGCATGATTTTTGAACAGGAGCTTTAACGGTTTTGTGACATATGATAACTTACCTAAGCCCCTGACCTATCGAATTGGTGAAAAATGAAAATTTCAAAAGTGCCCCTATTTCTGCTTTAAACTTTAGGTACTATTCCAAAATGTATCACTGAGGTGACAGAAGTTGATTTCGGAACATAATTTTTGAACAGGAGCTTTAACGGTTTTGTGACATATGATAACTTACCTAAGCCCTGGACCTATCGAATTGGTCAAAAATGAAAATTTCAAAAGTGCCCCTATTTCTGCTTTAAACTTTAGGTACTATTCAAAAATGTATCACTGAGGTGACAGAAGTTGATTTCGGAACATAATTTTTGAACAGGAGCTTTAACGGTTTTGTGACATATGATAACTTACCTAAGCCCCGAACCTATCGAATTGGTCAAAAATGAAAATTTCAAAAGTGCCCCTATTTCTGCTTTCAACTTTAGGTACTATTCCAAAATGTATCACTGAGGTGACAGAAGTTGATTTCGGAGCATGATTTTTGAACAGGAGCTTTAACGGTTTTGTGACATATGATAACTTACCTAAGCCCCGGACCTATCGAATTGATCAAAAATGAAAATTTCAAAAGTGCCCCTATTTCTGCTTTAAACTTTAGGTACTATTCCAAAATGTATCACTGAGGTGACAGAAGTTGATTTCGGAACATAATTTTTGAACAGGAGCTTTAACGGTTTTGTGACATATGATAACTTACCTAAGCCCCGGACCTATCGAATTGATCAAAAATGAAAATTTCAAAAGTGCCCCTATTTCTGCTTTAAACTTTAGGTACTATTCCAAAATGTATCACTGAGGTGACAGAAGTTGATTTCGGAACATAATTTTTGAACAGGAGCTTTAACGGTTTTGTGACATATGATAACTTACCTAAGCCCCGGACCTATCGAATTGGTCAAAAATGAAAATTTCAAAAGTGCCCCTATTTCTGCTTTAAACTTTAGGTACTATTCCAAAATGTATCACTGAGGTGACAGAAGTTGATTTCGGAACATAATTTTTGAACAGGAGCTTTAACGGTTTTGTGACATATGATAACTTACCTAAGCCCCGAACCTATCGAATTGGTCAAAAATGAAAATTTCAAAAGTGCCCCTATTTCTGCTTTCAACTTTAGGTACTATTCCAAAATGTATCACTGAGGTGACAGAAGTTGATTTCGGAGCATGATTTTTGAACAGGAGCTTTAACGGTTTTGTGACATATGATAACTTACCTAAGCCCCGGACCTATCGAATTGGTCATAAATGAAAATTTCAAAAGTGCCCCTATTTCTGCTTTAAACTTTAGGTACTATTCCAAAATGTTTCACTGAGGTGACAGAAGTTGATTTCGGAGCATGATTTTTGAACAGGAGCTTTAACAGATTTGTGACATATGATAACTTACCTAAGCCCCAGACCTATCGAATTGGTCAAAAATGAAAATTTCGAAAGTGCCCCTATTTCTGCTTTAAACTTTAGGTACTATTCCAAAATGTATCACTGAGGTGACAGAAGTTGATTTCGGAGCATGATTTTTGAACAGGAGCTTTAACGGTTTTGTGACATATGATAACTTACCTAAGCCCCGGACCTATCGAATTGATCGAAAATGAAAATTTCAAATGTGCCCCTATTTCTGCTTTAAACTTTAGGTACTATTCCAAAATGTATCACTGAGGTGACAGAAGTTGATTTTGGAACATAATTTTTGAACAGGAGCTTTAACGGTTTTGTGACATATGATAACTTACCTAAGCCCCGGACCTATCGAATTGATCGAAAATGAAAATTTCAAATGTGCCCCTATTTCTGCTTTAAACTTTAGGTACTATTCCAAAATGTATCACTGAGGTGACAGAAGTTGATTTCGGAACATAATTTTTGAACAGGAGCTTTAACGGTTTTGTGACATATGATAACTTACCTAAGCCCCGGACCTATCGAATTGATCAAAAATGAAAATTTCAAAAGTGCCCCTATTTTTGCTTTAAACTTTAGGTACTATTCCAAAATGTATCACTGAGGTGACAGAAGTTGATTTCGGAACATCATTTTTGAACAGGAGCTTTAACGGTTTTGTGACATATGATAACTTACCTAAGCCCCGGACCTATCGAATTGATCAAAAATGAAAAATTCAAAAGTGCCCCTATTTCTGCTTTAAACTTTAGGTACTATTCCAAAATGTATCATTGAGGTGACAGAAGTTGATTTCGGAACATAATTTTTGAACAGGAGCTTTAACGGTTTTGTGACATATGATAACTTACCTAAGCCCCGAACCTATCGAATTGGTCAAAAATGAAAATTTCAAAAGTGCCCCTATTTCTGCTTTCAACTTTAGGTACTATTCCAAAATGTATCACTGAGGTGACAGAAGTTGATTTCGGAGCATGATTTTTGAACAGGAGCTTTAACGGTTTTGTGACATATGATAACTTACCTAAGCCCCGGACCTATCGAATTGATCAAAAATGAAAATTTCAAAAGTGACCCTATTTCTGCTTTAAACTTTAGGTACTATTCCAAAATGTATCACTGAGGTGACAGAAGTTGATTTCGGAACATAATTTTTGAACAGGAGCTTTAACGGTTTTGTGACATATGATAACTTACCTAAGCCCCGGACCTATCGAATTGATCAAAAATGAAAATTTCAAAAGTGCCCCTATTTCTGCTTTAAACTTTAGGTACTATTCCAAAATGTATCACTGAGGTGACAGAAGTTGATTTCGGAACATAATTTTTGAACTGGAGCTTTAATGGTTTTGTGACATATGATAACTTACCTAAGCCCCGGACCTATCGAATTGATCAAAAATGAAAAATTCAAAAGTGCCCCTATTTCTGCTTTAAACTTTAGGTACTATTCCAAAATGTATCAGTGAGGTGACAGAAGTTGATTTCGGAACATAATTTTTGAACAGGAGCTTTAACGGTTTTGTGACATATGATAACTTACCTAAGCCCCGAACCTATCGAATTGGTCAAAAATGAAAATTTCAAAAGTGCCCCTATTTCTGCTTTCAACTTTAGGTACTATTCCAAAATGTATCACTGAGGTGACAGAAGTTGATTTCGGAGCATGATTTTTGAACAGGAGCTTTAACGGTTTTGTGACATATGATAACTTACCTAAGCCCCGGACCTATCGAATTGATCAAAAATGAAAATTTCAAAAGTGACCCTATTTCTGCTTTAAACTTTAGGTACTATTCCAAAATGTATCACTGAGGTGACAGAAGTTGATTTCGGAACATAATTTTTGAACAGGAGCTTTAACGGTTTTGTGACATATGATAACTTACCTAAGCCCCGGACCTATCGAATTGATCAAAAATGAAAATTTCAAAAGTGCCCCTATTTCTGCTTTAAACTTTAGGTACTATTCCAAAATGTATCACTGAGGTGACAGAAGTTGATTTCGGAACATAATTTTTGAACTGGAGCTTTAATGGTTTTGTGACATATGATAACTTACCTAAGCCCCGGACCTATCGAATTGATCAAAAATGAAAAATTCAAAAGTGCCCCTATTTCTGCTTTAAACTTTAGGTACTATTCCAAAATGTATCAGTGAGGTGACAGAAGTTGATTTCGGAACATAATTTTTGAACAGGAGCTTTAACGGTTTTGTGACATATGATAACTTACCTAAGCCCCGAACCTATCGAATTGGTCAAAAATTAAAATTTCAAAAGTGCCCCTATTTCTGCTTTCAACTTTAGGTACTATTCCAAAATGTATCACTGAGGTGACAGAAGTTGATTTCGGAGCATGATTTTTGAACAGGAGCTTTAACGGTTTTGTGACATATGATAACTTACCTAAGCCCCGGACCTATCGAATTGGTCATAAATGAAAATTTCAAAAGTGCCCCTATTTCTGCTTTAAACTTTAGGTACTATTCCAAAATGTATCACTGAGGTGACAGAAGTTGATTTCGGAACATAATTTTTGAACAGGAGCTTTAACGGTTTTGTGACATATGATAACTTACCTAAGCCCCGAACCTATCGAATTGGTCAAAAATGAAAATTTCAAAAGTGCCCCTATTTCTGCTTTCAACTTTAGGTACTATTCCAAAATGTATCACTGAGGTGACAGAAGTTGATTTCGGAGCATGATTTTTGAACAGGAGCTTTAACGGTTTTGTGACATATGATAACTTACCTAAGCCCCGGACCTATCGAATTGATCAAAAATGAAAATTTCAAAAGTGACCCTATTTCTGCTTTAAACTTTAGGTACTATTCCAAAATGTATCACTGAGGTGACAGAAGTTGATTTCGGAACATAATTTTTGAACAGGAGCTTTAACGGTTTTGTGACATATGATAACTTACCTAAGCCCCGGACCTATCGAATTGATCAAAAATGAAAATTTCAAAAGTGCCCCTATTTCTGCTTTAAACTTTAGGTACTATTCCAAAATGTATCACTGAGGTGACAGAAGTTGATTTCGGAACATAATTTTTGAACTGGAGCTTTAATGGTTTTGTGACATATGATAACTTACCTAAGCCCCGGACCTATCGAATTGATCAAAAATGAAAAATTCAAAAGTGCCCCTATTTCTGCTTTAAACTTTAGGTACTATTCCAAAATGTATCAGTGAGGTGACAGAAGTTGATTTCGGAACATAATTTTTGAACAGGAGCTTTAACGGTTTTGTGACATATGATAACTTACCTAAGCCCCGAACCTATCGAATTGGTCAAAAATTAAAATTTCAAAAGTGCCCCTATTTCTGCTTTCAACTTTAGGTACTATTCCAAAATGTATCACTGAGGTGACAGAAGTTGATTTCGGAGCATGATTTTTGAACAGGAGCTTTAACGGTTTTGTGACATATGATAACTTACCTAAGCCCCGGACCTATCGAATTGGTCATAAATGAAAATTTCAAAAGTGCCCCTATTTCTGCTTTAAACTTTAGGTACTATTCCAAAATGTATCACTGAGGTGACAGAAGTTGATTTCGGAACATAATTTTTGAACAGGAGCTTTAACGGTTTTGTGACATATGATAACTTACCTAAGCCCCGGACCTATCGAATTGATCGAAAATGAAAATTTTAAATGTGCCCCTATTTCTGCTTTAAACTTTAGGTACTATTCCAAAATGTATCACTGAGGTGACAGAAGTTGATTTCGGAACATAATTTTTGAACAGGAGCTTTAACGGTATTGTGACATATGATAACTTACCTAAGCCCCGGACCTATCGAATTGATCAAAAATGAAAATTTCAAAAGTGCCCCTATTTTTGCTTTAAACTTTAGGTACTATTCCAAAATGTATCACTGAGGTGACAGAAGTTGATTTCGGAACATCATTTTTGAACAGGAGCTTTAACGGTTTTGTGACATATGATAACTTACCTAAGCCCCGGACCTATCGAATTGATCAAAAATGAAAAATTCAAAAGTGCCCCTATTTCTGCTTTAAACTTTAGGTACTATTCCAAAATGTATCATTGAGGTGACAGAAGTTGATTTCGGAACATAATTTTTGAACAGGAGCTTTAACGGTTTTGTGACATATGATAACTTACCTAAGCCCCGAACCTATCGAATTGGTCAAAAATGAAAATTTCAAATGTACCCCTATTTCTGCTTTAAACTTAAGGTACCATTCCAAAATGTATCACTGAGGTGACAGAAGTTGATTTCGGAGCATGATTTTTGAACAGGTCCTTTAACGGTTTTGTGACAAATAATAACTTACCTAAGCCCCGGACCTATTGAATTGATCAAAAATGAAAATTTCAAAAGTGCCCCTATTTCTGCTTTAAACTTTAGGTACTATTCCAAAATGTATCACTGAGGTGACAGAAGTTGATTTCGGAGCATGATTTTTGAACAGGAGCTTTAACGGTTTTGTGACATATGATAACTTACCTAAGCCCCTGACCTATCGAATTGGTGAAAAATGAAAATTTCAAAAGTGCCCCTATTTCTGCTTTAAACTTTAGGTACTATTCCAAAATGTATCACTGAGGTGACAGAAGTTGATTTCGGAACATAATTTTTGAACAGGAGCTTTAACGGTTTTGTGACATATGATAACTTACCTAAGCCCTGGACCTATCGAATTGGTCAAAAATGAAAATTTCAAAAGTGCCCCTATTTCTGCTTTAAACTTTAGGTACTATTCAAAAATGTATCACTGAGGTGACAGAAGTTGATTTCGGAACATAATTTTTGAACAGGAGCTTTAACGGTTTTGTGACATATGATAACTTACCTAAGCCCCGAACCTATCGAATTGGTCAAAAATGAAAATTTCAAAAGTGCCCCTATTTCTGCTTTCAACTTTAGGTACTATTCCAAAATGTATCACTGAGGTGACAGAAGTTGATTTCGGAGCATGATTTTTGAACAGGAGCTTTAACGGTTTTGTGACATATGATAACTTACCTAAGCCCCGGACCTATCGAATTGATCAAAAATGAAAATTTCAAAAGTGCCCCTATTTCTGCTTTAAACTTTAGGTACTATTCCAAAATGTATCACTGAGGTGACAGAAGTTGATTTCGGAACATAATTTTTGAACAGGAGCTTTAACGGTTTTGTGACATATGATAACTTACCTAAGCCCCGGACCTATCGAATTGATCAAAAATGAAAATTTCAAAAGTGCCCCTATTTCTGCTTTAAACTTTAGGTACTATTCCAAAATGTATCACTGAGGTGACAGAAGTTGATTTCGGAACATAATTTTTGAACAGGAGCTTTAACGGTTTTGTGACATATGATAACTTACCTAAGCCCCGGACCTATCGAATTGGTCAAAAATGAAAATTTCAAAAGTGCCCCTATTTCTGCTTTAAACTTTAGGTACTATTCCAAAATGTATCACTGAGGTGACAGAAGTTGATTTCGGAACATAATTTTTGAACAGGAGCTTTAACGGTTTTGTGACATATGATAACTTACCTAAGCCCCGAACCTATCGAATTGGTCAAAAATGAAAATTTCAAAAGTGCCCCTATTTCTGCTTTCAACTTTAGGTACTATTCCAAAATGTATCACTGAGGTGACAGAAGTTGATTTCGGAGCATGATTTTTGAACAGGAGCTTTAACGGTTTTGTGACATATGATAACTTACCTAAGCCCCGGACCTATCGAATTGGTCATAAATGAAAATTTCAAAAGTGCCCCTATTTCTGCTTTAAACTTTAGGTACTATTCCAAAATGTTTCACTGAGGTGACAGAAGTTGATTTCGGAGCATGATTTTTGAACAGGAGCTTTAACAGATTTGTGACATATGATAACTTACCTAAGCCCCAGACCTATCGAATTGGTCAAAAATGAAAATTTCGAAAGTGCCCCTATTTCTGCTTTAAACTTTAGGTACTATTCCAAAATGTATCACTGAGGTGACAGAAGTTGATTTCGGAGCATGATTTTTGAACAGGAGCTTTAACGGTTTTGTGACATATGATAACTTACCTAAGCCCCGGACCTATCGAATTGATCGAAAATGAAAATTTCAAATGTGCCCCTATTTCTGCTTTAAACTTTAGGTACTATTCCAAAATGTATCACTGAGGTGACAGAAGTTGATTTTGGAACATAATTTTTGAACAGGAGCTTTAACGGTTTTGTGACATATGATAACTTACCTAAGCCCCGGACCTATCGAATTGATCGAAAATGAAAATTTCAAATGTGCCCCTATTTCTGCTTTAAACTTTAGGTACTATTCCAAAATGTATCACTGAGGTGACAGAAGTTGATTTCGGAACATAATTTTTGAACAGGAGCTTTAACGGTTTTGTGACATATGATAACTTACCTAAGCCCCGGACCTATCGAATTGATCAAAAATGAAAATTTCAAAAGTGCCCCTATTTTTGCTTTAAACTTTAGGTACTATTCCAAAATGTATCACTGAGGTGACAGAAGTTGATTTCGGAACATCATTTTTGAACAGGAGCTTTAACGGTTTTGTGACATATGATAACTTACCTAAGCCCCGGACCTATCGAATTGATCAAAAATGAAAAATTCAAAAGTGCCCCTATTTCTGCTTTAAACTTTAGGTACTATTCCAAAATGTATCATTGAGGTGACAGAAGTTGATTTCGGAACATAATTTTTGAACAGGAGCTTTAACGGTTTTGTGACATATGATAACTTACCTAAGCCCCGAACCTATCGAATTTGTCAAAAATGAAAATTTCAAATGTGCCCCTATTTCTGCTTTAAACTTAAGGTACCATTCCAAAATGTATCACTGAGGTGACAGAAGTTGATTTCGGAGCATGATTTTTGAACAGGTCCTTTAACGGTTTTGTGACAAATAATAACTTACCTAAGCCCCGGACCTATTGAATTGATCAAAAATGAAAATTTCAAAAGTGCCCCTATTTCTGCTTTAAACTTTAGGTACTATTCCAAAATGTATCACTGAGGTGACAGAAGTTGATTTCGGAGCATGATTTTTGAACAGGAGCTTTAACGGTTTTGTGACATATGATAACTTACCTAAGCCCCGGACCTATCGAATTGGTGAAAAATGAAAATTTCAAAAGTGCCCCTATTTCTGCTTTAAACTTTAGGTACTATTCCAAAATGTATCACTGAGGTGACAGAAGTTGATTTCGGAACATAATTTTTGAACAGGAGCTTTAACGGTTTTGTGACATATGATAACTTACCTAAGCCCTGGACCTATCGAATTGGTCAAAAATGAAAATTTCAAAAGTGCCCCTATTTCTGCTTTAAACTTTAGGTACTATTCAAAAATGTATCACTGAGGTGACAGAAGTTGATTTCGGAACATAATTTTTGAACAGGAGCTTTAACGGTTTTGTGACATATGATAACTTACCTAAGCCCCGAACCTATCGAATTGGTCAAAAATGAAAATTTCAAAAGTGCCCCTATTTCTGCTTTCAACTTTAGGTACTATTCCAAAATGTATAACTGAGGTGACAGAAGTTGATTTCGGAGCATGATTTTTGAACAGGAGCTTTAACGGTTTTGTGACATATGATAACTTACCTAAGCCCCGGACCTATCGAATTGATCAAAAATGAAAATTTCAAAAGTGCCCCTATTTCTGCTTTAAACTTTAGGTACTATTCCAAAATGTATCACTGAGGTGACAGAAGTTGATTTCGGAACATAATTTTTGAACAGGAGCTTTAACGGTTTTGTGACATATGATAACTTACCTAAGCCCCGGACCTATCGAATTGATCAAAAATGAAAATTTAAAAAGTGCCCCTATTTCTGCTTTAAACTTAAGGTACCATTCCAAAATGTATCACTGAGGTGACAGAAGTTGATTTCTGAGTATGATTTTTGAACAGGCGCTTTAACGGTTTTGTGACATATGATAACTTACCTAAGCCCCGGACCTATCGAATTGATCAAAAATGAAAATTTCAAAAGTGCCCCTATTTCTGCTTTAAACTTTAGGTACTATTCCAAAATGTTTCACTGAGGTGACAGAAGTTGATTTCGGAGCATGATTTTTGAACAGGAGCTTTAACAGATTTGTGACATATGATAACTTACCTAAGCCCCAGACCTATCGAATTGGTCAAAAATGAAAATTTCGAAAGTGCCCCTATTTCTGCTTTAAACTTTAGGTACTATTCCAAAATGTATCACTGAGGTGACAGAAGTTGATTTCGGAGCATGATTTTTGAACAGGAGCTTTAACAGATTTGTGACATATGATAACTTACCTAAGCCCCAGACCTATCGATTTGGTCAAAAATGAAAATTTCGAAAGTGCCCCTATTTCTGCTTTAAACTTTAGGTACTATTCCAAAATGTATCACTGAGGTGACAGAAGTTAATTTCGGAACATAATTTTTGAACAGGAGCTTTAACGGTTTTGTGACATATGATAACTTACCTAAGCCCCGGACCTATCGAATTGATCGAAAATGAAAATTTCAAATGTGCCCCTATTTCTGCTTTAAACTTTAGGTACTATTCCAAAATGTATCACTGAGGTGACAGAAGTTGATTTCGGAACATCATTTTTGAACAGGAGCTTTAACGGTTTTGTGACATATGATAACTTACCTAAGCCCCGGACCTATCGAATTGATCAAAAATGAAAAATTCAAAAGTGCCCCTATTTCTGCTTTAAACTTTAGGTACTATTCCAAAATGTATCATTGAGGTGACAGAAGTTGATTTCGGAACATAATTTTTGAACAGGAGCTTTAACGGTTTTGTGACATATGATAACTTACCTAAGCCCCGAACCTATCGAATTGGTCAAAAATGAAAATTTCAAATGTGCCCCTATTTCTGCTTTAAACTTAAGGTACCATTCCAAAATGTATCACTGAGGTGACAGAAGTTGATTTCGGAGCATGATTTTTGAACAGGTCCTTTAACGGTTTTGTGACAAATAATAACTTACCTAAGCCCCGGACCTATTGAATTGATCAAAAATGAAAATTTCAAAAGTGCCCCTATTTCTGCTTTAAACTTTAGGTACTATTCCAAAATGTATCACTGAGGTGACAGAAGTTGATTTCGGAGCATGATTTTTGAACAGGAGCTTTAACGGTTTTGTGACATATGATAACTTACCTAAGCCCCGGACCTATCGAATTGGTGAAAAATGAAAATTTCAAAAGTGCCCCTATTTCTGCTTTAAACTTTAGGTACTATTCCAAAATGTATCACTGAGGTGACAGAAGTTGATTTCGGAACATAATTTTTGAACAGGAGCTTTAACGGTTTTGTGACATATGATAACTTACCTAAGCCCTGGACCTATCGAATTGGTCAAAAATGAAAATTTCAAAAGTGCCCCTATTTCTGCTTTAAACTTTAGGTACTATTCAAAAATGTATCACTGAGGTGACAGAAGTTGATTTCGGAACATAATTTTTGAACAGGAGCTTTAACGGTTTTGTGACATATGATAACTTACCTAAGCCCCGGACCTATCGAATTGATCAAAAATGAAAATTTCAAAAGTGCCCCTATTTTTGCTTTAAACTTTAGGTACTATTCCAAAATGTATCACTGAGGTGACAGAAGTTGATTTCGGAACATCATTTTTGAACAGGAGCTTTAACGGTTTTGTGACATATGATAACTTACCTAAGCCCCGGACCTATCGAATTGATCAAAAATGAAAAATTCAAAAGTGCCCCTATTTCTGCTTTAAACTTTAGGTACTATTCCAAAATGTATCATTGAGGTGACAGAAGTTGATTTCGGAACATAATTTTTGAACAGGAGCTTTAACGGTTTTGTGACATATGATAACTTACCTAAGCCCCGAACCTATCGAATTGGTCAAAAATGAAAATTTCAAATGTGCCCCTATTTCTGCTTTAAACTTAAGGTACCATTCCAAAATGTATCACTGAGGTGACAGAAGTTGATTTCGGAGCATGATTTTTGAACAGGTCCTTTAACGGTTTTGTGACAAATAATAACTTACCTAAGCCCCGGACCTATTGAATTGATCAAAAATGAAAATTTCAAAAGTGCCCCTATTTCTGCTTTAAACTTTAGGTACTATTCCAAAATGTATCACTGAGGTGACAGAAGTTGATTTCGGAGCATGATTTTTGAACAGGAGCTTTAACGGTTTTGTGACATATGATAACTTACCTAAGCCCCGGACCTATCGAATTGGTGAAAAATGAAAATTTCAAAAGTGCCCCTATTTCTGCTTTAAACTTTAGGTACTATTCCAAAATGTATCACTGAGGTGACAGAAGTTGATTTCGGAACATAATTTTTGAACAGGAGCTTTAACGGTTTTGTGACATATGATAACTTACCTAAGCCCTGGACCTATCGAATTGGTCAAAAATGAAAATTTCAAAAGTGCCCCTATTTCTGCTTTAAACTTTAGGTACTATTCAAAAATGTATCACTGAGGTGACAGAAGTTGATTTCGGAACATAATTTTTGAACAGGAGCTTTAACGGTTTTGTGACATATGATAACTTACCTAAGCCCCGAACCTATCGAATTGGTCAAAAATGAAAATTTCAAAAGTGCCCCTATTTCTGCTTTCAACTTTAGGTACTATTCCAAAATGTATAACTGAGGTGACAGAAGTTGATTTCGGAGCATCATTTTTGAACAGGAGCTTTAACGGTTTTGTGACATATGATAACTTACCTAAGCCCCGGACCTATCGAATTGATCAAAAATGAAAATTTCAAAAGTGCCCCTATTTCTGCTTTAAACTTTAGGTACTATTCCAAAATGTATCACTGAGGTGACAGAAGTTGATTTCGGAACATAATTTTTGAACAGGAGCTTTAACGGTTTTGTGACATATGATAACTTACCTAAGCCCCGGACCTATCGAATTGATCAAAAATGAAAATTTAAAAAGTGCCCCTATTTCTGCTTTAAACTTAAGGTACCATTCCAAAATGTATCACTGAGGTGACAGAAGTTGATTTCTGAGTATGATTTTTGAACAGGCGCTTTAACGGTTTTGTGACATATGATAACTTACCTAAGCCCCGGACCTATCGAATTGATCAAAAATGAAAATTTCAAAAGTGCCCCTATTTCTGCTTTAAACTTTAGGTACTATTCCAAAATGTTTCACTGAGGTGACAGAAGTTGATTTCGGAGCATGATTTTTGAACAGGAGCTTTAACAGATTTGTGACATATGATAACTTACCTAAGCCCCAGACCTATCGAATTGGTCAAAAATGAAAATTTCGAAAGTGCCCCTATTTCTGCTTTAAACTTTAGGTACTATTCCAAAATGTATCACTGAGGTGACAGAAGTTGATTTCGGAGCATGATTTTTGAACAGGAGCTTTAACAGATTTGTGACATATGATAACTTACCTAAGCCCCAGACCTATCGATTTGGTCAAAAATGAAAATTTCGAAAGTGCCCCTATTTCTGCTTTAAACTTTAGGTACTATTCCAAAATGTATCACTGAGGTGACAGAAGTTAATTTCGGAACATAATTTTTGAACAGGAGCTTTAACGGTTTTGTGACATATGATAACTTACCTAAGCCCCGGACCTATCGAATTGATCGAAAATGAAAATTTCAAATGTGCCCCTATTTCTGCTTTAAACTTTAGGTACTATTCCAAAATGTATCACTGAGGTGACAGTAGTTGATTTCGGAACATAATTTTTGAACAGGAGCTTTAACGGTTTTGTGACATATGATAACTTACCTAAGCCCCGAACCTATCGAATTGGTCAAAAATGAAAATTTCAAAAGTGCCCCTATTTCTGCTTTAAACTTTAGGTACTATTCCAAAATGTATCACTGAGGTGACAGAAGTTGATTTCGTAACATCATTTTTGAACAGTAGCTTTAACGGTTTTGTGACATATGATAACTTACCTAAGCCCCGGACCCATCGAATTGGTCAAAAATGAAAATTTCAAAAGTGCCCCTATTTCTGCTTTAAACTTAAGGTACCATTCCAAAATGTTTCACTGAGGTGACAGAAGTTGATTTCGGAGCATGATTTTTGAACAGGTCCTTTAACGGTTTTGTGACATATGATAACTTACCTAAGCCCTGGACCTATCGAATTGATCAAAAATTAAAATTTAAAAAGTGCCCCTATTTCTGCTTTAAACTTAAGGTACCATTCCAAAATGTATCACTGAGGTGACAGAAGTTGATTTCGGAGCATGATTTTTGAACAGGCGCTTTAACGGTTTTGTGACATATGATAACTTACCTAAGCCCCGGACCTATCGAATTGATCAAAAATGAACATTTCAAAAGGGCCCCTATTTCTGCTTTAAACTTTAGGTACTATTCCAAAATGTATCACTGAGGTGACAGAATTTGATTTCGGAGCATGATTTTTGAACAGGAGCTTTAACAGATTTGTGACATATGATAACTTACCTAAGCCCCAGACCTATCAAATTGATCAAAAATGAAAATTTCAAAAGTGCCCCTATTTCTGCTTTAAACTTTAGGTACTATTCCAAAATGTATCACTGAGGTGACAGAAGTTGATTTCGGAACATCATTTTTGAACAGGAGTTTTAATGGTTTTGTGACATATGATAACTTACCTAAGCCCCGGACCTATCAAATTGATCAAAAATGAACATTTCAAAAGTGCCCCTATTTCTGCTTTAAACTTTAGGTACTATTCCAAAATGTATCACTGAGTTGACAGAAGTTGATTTCGGAACATAATTTTTGAACAGGAGCTTTAATGGTTTTGTGACATATGATAACTTAACTAAGCCCCGGACCTATCAAATTGGTCAAAAATGAAAATTTCAAAAGTGTCCCTATTTCTGCTTTAAACTTTAGGTACTATTCCAAAATGTATCACTGAGGTGACAGAAGTTGATTTCGGAACATAATTTTTGAACAGGAGCTTTAACGGTTTTGTGACGTATGATAACTTACCTAAGCCCCGGACCTATCGAATTGGTCAAAAATGAAAATTTCAAAAGTGCCCCTATTTCTGCTTTAAACTTTAGGTACTATTCCAAAATGTATAATTGAGGTGACAGAAGTTGATTTCGGAACATCATTTTTGAACAGGAGCTTTAACGGTTTTGTGACATATGATAACTTACCTAAGCCCCGGACCTATCGAATTGATCAAAAATGAAAAATTCAAAAGTGCCCCTATTTCTGCTTTAAACTTTAGGTACTATTCCAAAATGTATCACTGAGGTGACAGAAGTTGATTTCGGAACATCATTTTTGAACAGGTCCTTTAACGGTTTTGTGACATATAATAACTTACCTAAGCCCCGGACCTATCGAATTGATCAAAAATGAAAATTTCAAAAGTGCCCCTATTTCTGCTTTAAACTTTAGGTACTATTCCAAAATGTATCACTGAGGTGACAGAAGTTGATTTCGGAGCATGATTTTTGAACAGGAGCTTTAACGGTTTTGTGACATATGATAACTTACCTAAGCCCCGGACCTATCGAATTGGTCAAAAATGAAAATTTCAAAAGTGCCCCTATTTCTGCTTTAAACTTTAGGTACTATTCCAAAATGTATCACAGAGGTGACAGAAGTTGATTTCGGAACATAATTTTTGAACAGGAGCTTTAACGGTTTTGTGACATATGATAACTTACCTAAGCCCCGGACCTATCGAATTGATCAAAAATGAAAAATTCAAAAGTGCCCCTATTTCTGCTTTAAACTTTAGGTACTATTCCAAAATGTATCACTGAGGTGACAGAAGTTGATTTCGGATCATAATTTTTGAACAGGAGCTTTAATGGTTTTGTGACATATGATAACTTACCTAAGCCCCGGACCTATCGAATTGGTCAAAAATGAAAATTTCAAAAGTGCCCCTATTTCTGCTTTAAACTTTAGGTACTATTCCAAAATGTATCACTGAGGTGACAGAAGTTGATTTCGGAACATAATTTTTGAACAGTGTTATGATTCCCGTACTCCAGACCAGAGAAGATCTTATGGCAGAGGTCTGAGTACTGGAAAGATATGCTGGTTACGGGAGCAGGAAAGCCTAGTAACCCCTGGCGCCCTAACTCCGTTGTCTCGCCCGTGTTATCAGAAATCCCCTGCGAGACTATGGTTGCTTGAGCCCATGGCCGCCGCGTTTGAAGGGCGGATTATATCTGCCCAACTTCGATGCCCCCTCAGGTCTTAATGGGAGACAAGGGGAAATCCGAGACAGGGTGATAACAAGGGGCCCTCTGACTAAGCAACCAGGCCAGGGGCTACAAGCTAACTAACTTAAACCAAAAGTATGTGCGGACAAACTGCCAGGGAAAAGGACAACCAAAGATCCACTGATCCGTTACTCCTATCCAGCACCGCTGGATACCAGAGTGGATTTGTGGGAGCGGAATCCTCCGCAAAAGCTCCGGAACACAATGAAACTAAATAATAAACAGTAAGCGGTCAAGCCGCAACACACGGCTACGCCGCGACTCACGAACACCACAGGATGTTAAAGGTGCTCGGTCGGACTCCAGGAATAGATGACAACTTCCGAGTACTGGACCACTGAGGACAGGAACAACCGGATTGAGCAGGACTGGAAACTCTCTGTAACTGACACAGCAAACAGGAAGCTATCACCGGCGTCTGTGAGAAGTCCTGAGAGTGCTTAAATTTGGGAGCCCTCCAATCAAGAACCAGACAGGGTAATCACATAATCATGCCGTGCAGCTGCATGCTGCATGGCCAGGATACAATTGAACTGATTAATTAAGACCCAGCAACGGGGAACGCGGTCCGACCGTGGCGTCCCCGTTGCTAGGGTCTGAGCGGCTCCGTGCGCCCGGCGTCTAGCGTTGCTAGGGAGC
Organism: Pseudophryne corroboree; assembly: GCF_028390025.1. Classification (NCBI taxonomy): domain Eukaryota; kingdom Metazoa; phylum Chordata; class Amphibia; order Anura; family Myobatrachidae; genus Pseudophryne; species Pseudophryne corroboree. The sequence continues at coordinate 59,906,009 of NC_086446.1, read as the reverse complement.
CAGCGGCTGTCTGCCTGCGGCGTCCCTAGTTGCTAGGCGCCGGGCCGCACTGACGGGCGGACCCTCGGCGCCTAACAGTACCCCCCCCTTGAGGAGGGGTCAAGGAACCCCTAAGGCCAGGTTTCTGAGGAAATTCTCGAAAAAATGCCCTTTTGAGCCTCGGGGCATGGAGATCCTCATCCAGGACCCAAGACCTTTCTTCTGGACCATAACCTCTCCAATGTACCAAAAAATAAAGCCGACCCCGGGACAACTTGGAATCGAGAACCTTCTCCACCAAGAACTCCTGCTGACCCTGTACATCTATTGGTGATTTCCCCTGAGAGATCTTGCGAGGAAATTTACTGGACGAAACATATGGTTTCAACAAGGAGCAATGGAAGGTATTTCCGATCCGTAAAGTTTTTGGTAAACGTAACCGGAAAGCAACTGGATTGACTTTTTTGATAATATGAAATGGTCCAATAAATTTAGGACCCAATCTGGCTGAGGTTTGTCGAAGTTTAATGTTGCGAGTCGACAACCATACCCTATCTCCTACTTTAAAAGTGCACGGCCGCCGGAGCCTGTCAGAAAATTTTTTCTCCCGAAATGCCGCTTTTCTGAGAGCCAGGTGCACTTTTCTCCAAATGAGTTTGAGATGAGAGGTCAAGGTCAGCGAGGAGACAGAGGAATGTTGAAAAAAGGAATTAGCTCTGGGGTGAAAACCAAAAACTGTAAAAAATGGAGACACATTGGTGGAGGAATGACAGGCATTGTTGTAAGCAAACTCCGCCAACGGAAGAAACTCAGACCAGTCATTTTGGAGTTTGGCCGAGTACAAACGCAAATATTGTTTTAATGATTGATTAACTCGCTCAGTCTGCCCGTTGGATTGGGGATGGTAGCCAGACGTTAAAGATAATTTCATCTTTAATGAGGCACAAAAAGACTTCCAAAATTGTGCAATGAATTGTGGACCCCGATCAGAAACAATATCAGTGGGTAATCCATGGAGTCTGAAAACATGGCGGAGGAACAAGACTGCCAATCCCTGGGCAGATGGCAATCAGGGAAGGGCAATGAAATGGGCCATTTTGCTAAAACGGTCCACTACCACCCATATGACTCGGCATCCGGCTGACAGAGGGAGGTCCACCACAAAATCCATGGAAATATGAGACCATGGCCTAAGAGGAACATTCAAGGGCATAAGTTGACCGATAGGCAAGGAACGGGGAACCTTATGCTGTGCACAGACCTGACAAGAAAAAACAAACTCCTTAATGTCTTTGGAAAGACCAGGCCACCATACTGAGCGGGAAACTAATTCAAAAGTTTTAGCGATCCCCGGATGCCCGGCAACTTTGCTATCATGAAACTCCGTCAAAACAGTTGCTCTCAAAAACTCGGGGACATAAAGACGACCAGCAGGAGTATTTCCAGGAGCTTGATGTTGAAGCTGCTTTAACTGGGTAAATAAATCTTGTGTGAGGCCTGCCCGAATGACTGAAGATGGAAGTATGGGAGTAACAGGACTGTTGTCTTGAACTGGAAGAAAACTGCGTGACAGGGCATCTGCCTTGGTATTCTTGGAACCTGGCCTGAAGGTGATAATGAACTTGAAACGAGTAAAAAATAAAGCCCAACGAGCTTGCCGGGCATTCAGCCGCTTAGCTGATTCAATGTATTGAAGATTTTTGTGATCAGTCAAAACTGAAATGGTATGAGTGGCTCCTTCAAGCCAATGCCTCCACTCCTCGAAAGCCCATTTAATAGCCAGTAATTCCCGGTTACCAACATCGTAGTTAGATTCAGCAGATGAGAATTTCCTGGACATAAAGGCACAAGGATGTAATTCTAGAGAATCCGGATCCTTCTGAGATAGGATAGCCCCTACTCCAACCTCCGAGGCATCAACCTCAACAATGAAAGGCAATTCTGGGTTGGGATGTCTGAGGACTGGGGCTGAGACAAAGGCTTGTTTCAAGGCCTGAAAAGATAACTCAGCTTCACGTGACCAGTTGGTAGGATCTGCTCCCTTCTTAGTCAGTGCCACTATGGGAGCAACTAGGTCGGAGAAAGAGTGAATAAATCTTCTATAGTAATTCGCAAACCCTAAAAAGCGCTGAATTGCTTTTAAGTTGGTGGGTTGCGCCCAACTAAGGATGGCTTGGAGCTTCTTTGGTTCCATACAGAATCCCCGAGGGGAAATGATGTACCCTAAAAAGGATACCTCCGTGACATGAAATTCACACTTCTCCAGCTTGGCATATAGGTGATTTTCACGTAATTTTTTTAGAACCTGACGCACCTGGGTAACATGTTGTTCTATAGAGTCAGAATATATCAAAATATCGTCTAAGTAGACTACAACGAATCTTCCAAGAAATTCACGGAGCACATCGTTAATGAGATCCTGGAAAACTGCCGGAGCGTTAGACAGGCCGAATGGCATAACCAGATACTCATAGTGACCCGACTGAGTACTGAATGCCGTTTTCCACTCATCCCCTGACTTGATTCGGATGAGGTTATATGCTCCTCTCAGGTCAATCTTAGAAAAAATCACAGCCGAACGTAGCTGATCAAAGAGGACAGAAATCAACGGCAAAGGGTAAGTATTTTTTACTGAGATCTTATTCAAGGCTCTAAAGTCAATGCAAGGTCTGAGTGATCCATCCTTCTTCTCCACGAAGAAGAAGCCTGCACTTAAAGGGGATTTAGATGGCCTGATAAATCCTTTCCCTAGGCTTTCTTTAACATACTCATTCATGGCCACAGTTTCAGGTCCGGACAATGCATATAACCTTCCCTTAGGCAAAGTGGCACCAGGAATTAGCTCAATAGCACAATCATAAGGCCTATGGGGAGGCAGAATGTCCGCATTGCCCTTGGAAAATACATCAACAAAATCCTGGTATTCCACAGGAATGGGTGCGGGAATGACAGCAGCTATTCTGATGGGAAACGTAATACATTCCTTATTACAGATGGTACCCCATTGTGAGATCTCCCCCGACTGCCAATCAATGATGGGATTATGAAAGGCCAGCCAAGGGTGACCCAGAACCACTGGAACTGCTGGGCAATGGGTAAGGAAAAACTCAATTTTTTCAGAATGCAGAGCTCCTACCGAAAGTAGAACAGGAGGTGTACAGAGAGAAATAACCCCATTGGACAAGGGACTCCCATCTAAACCATGCATGGTGATACACCTACCCAAGGCTAACTGAGGAATACCTAAGGCCTTGGCCCATGTTAAATCCATAAAGTTCCCTGCAGCTCCACTGTCCACAAAAGCCGAGACCGAGGAACAGAGGCTGCCAAAGGAAACTTTAGCTGGGACTAACAGTGAATTATTTGAGGAGATAAGCTGCAGACCAAAGTGAACCCCCTCACAAATCACTTGGTCGAGGCGTTTCCCGACTTGTTCGGACAATTACGGGCAAAATGTCCCTTACCTCCACAGTATAAACAAAGACCAGAATTTTGCCTTCTGGTTCTTTCTTCAGGAGACAGTTTGGAGAGGCCTATCTGCATGGGCTCCTCTATGTCCACAGGAATGGAAAAAACACAAGGAGTAGACCCGACAGATGCTCCTTTTTCAGCCCTCCGCTCTCTGAGACGACGATCAATCTTAATAGAGAGCTCCATGAGTTTATCGAGAGTCTCAGGAGCGGGATACTGAAGGAGACTGTCTTTTATAGACTCGGATAAGCCGAGGCTGGGTCATTCCATCCACAGTCGTTCGACCAATGGCGAAACTCCGTACAATAAATCTCTGCGGGATTCCTACCCTGTCTGAGAGCACGCAACTGACTCTCGGCGGATGCCTCTCTATCAAGGTCGTCATACAATAGCCCTAAAGACCCCAGAAAGGCGTCTACAGACAATAAAGCCGGATCGTCTGTTCTTAAACCAAAAGCCCAAGTCTGAGGATCCCCCTGAAGTAAAGAAATAATAATTCCAACCCGCTGAGATTCCGTACCTGAGGAGACTGGTCTTAAACGAAAATAAAGTTTACAAGACTCTTTAAAATTAAAAAACTGCTTTCTATCCCCAGAAAAACGGTCAGGCAAATGCATTTTTGGTTCAGGAATGACCCTCGGGGAAGTCCGTAACAGATCTTCCTGTGACCTCACCCGAAGGGACAGATCCTGAACCATCTGAGTAAGTTCTTGAATCTGGCTAACTAGAAGCTGGCCAGGATTTGGCCCAACACCGGTGGGATTCATGAGGCCGACAAATCTTCCAACTGAATAAGGGAAAAAATTAAATCCTGTTTAATTTTAAATTTTAGTCTGGCCGGTGATAATGTTATGATTCCCGTACTCCAGACCAGAGAAGATCTTATGGCAGAGGTCTGAGTACTGGAAAGATATGCTGGTTACGGGAGCAGGAAAGCCTAGTAACCCCTGGCGCCCTAACTCCGTTGTCTCGCCCGTGTTATCAGAAATCCCCTGCAAGACTATGGTTGCTTGAGCCCATGGCAGCCGCGTTTGAAGGGCGGATTATGTCTGCCCAACTTCGATGCCCCCTCAGGTCTTAATGGGAGACAAGGGGAAATCCGAGACAGGGTGATAACAAGGGGCCCTCTGACTAAGCCACCAGGCAAGGGGCTACAAGCTAACTAACTTAAACCAAAAGTATGTGCGGACAAACCGCCAGGGAAAAGGACAACCAAAGATCCACTGATCCGTTACTCCTATCCAGCACCGCTGGATACCAGAGTGGATTTGTGGGAGCGGAATCCTCCGCAAAAGCTCCGGAACACAATGAAACTAAATAATAAACAGTAAGCGGTCAAGCCGCAACACACGGCTACGCCGCGACTCACGAACACCACAGGATGTTAAAGGTGCTCGGTCGGACTCCAGGAATAGATGACAACTTCCGAGTACTGGACCACTGAGGACAGGAACAACCGGATTGAGCAGGACTGGAAACTCTCTGTAACTGACACAGCAAACAGGAAGCTATCACCGGCGTCTGTGAGAAGTCCTGAGAGTGCTTAAATTTGGGAGCCCTCCAATCAAGAACCAGACAGGGTAATCACATAATCATGCCGTGCAGCTGCATGCTGCACGGCCAGGATACAATTGAACTGATTAATTAAGACCCAGCAACGGGGAACGCGGTCTGACCGTGGCGTCCCCGTTGCTAGGGTCTGAGCGGCTCCGTGCGCCCGGCATCTAGCGTTGCTAGGGAGCCAGCGGCTGTCTGCCTGCGGCGTCCCAAGTTGCTAGGCGCCGGGCCGCACTGACGGGCGGACCCTCTGCGCCTAACAAACAGGAGCTTTAATGGTTTTGTGACATATGATAACTTACCTAAGCCCCGGACCTATCGAATTGGTCAAAAATGAAAATTTCAAAAGTGCCCCCTATTTCTGCTTTAAACTTTAGGTACTATTCCAAAATGTATCACTGAGGTGACAGAAGTTGATTTCGGAACATAATTTTTGAACAGGAGCTTTAACGGTTTTGTGACATATGATAACTTACCTAAGCCCTGGACCTATCGAATTGGTCAAAAATGAAAATTTCAAAAGTGCCCCTATTTCTGCTTTAAACTTTAGGTACTATTCCAAAATGTTTCACTGAGGTGACAGAAGTTGATTTCGGAGCATGATTTTTGAACAGGAGCTTTAACAGATTTGTGACATATGATAACTTACCTAAGCCCCAGACCTATCGATTTGGTCAAAAATGAAAATTTCGAAAGTGCCCCTATTTCTGCTTTAAACTTTAGGTACTATTCCAAAATGTATCACTGAGGTGACAGAAGTTAATTTCGGAACATAATTTTTGAACAGGAGCTTTAACGGTTTTGTGACATATGATAACTTACCTAAGCCCCGGACCTATCGAATTGATCGAAAATGAAAATTTCAAAAGTGCCCCTATTTCTGCTTTAAACTTTAGGTACTATTCCAAAATGTATCACTGAGGTGACAGAAGTTGATTTCGGAACATAATTTTTGAACAGGAGCTTTAACGGTTTTGTGACATATGATAACTTACCTAAGCCCCGGACCTATCGAATTGGTCAAAAATGAAAATTTCAAAAGTGCCCCTATTTCTGCTTTAAACTTTAGGTACTATTCCAAAATGTATCACTGAGGTGACAGAAGTTGATTTCGGAACATAATTTTTGAACAGGAGCTTTAACGGTTTTGTGACATATGATAACTTACCTAAGCCCCGAACCTATTGAATTGGTCAAAAATGAAAATTTCAAAAGTGCCCCTATTTCTGCTTTCAACTTTAGGTACTATTCCAAAATGTATCACTGAGGTGACAGAAGTTGATTTCGGAGCATGATTTTTGAACAGGAGCTTTAACGGTTTTGTGACATATGATAACTTACCTAAGCCCCGGACCTATCGAATTGGTCATAAATGAAAATTTCAAAAGTGCCCCTATTTCTGCTTTAAACTTTAGGTACTATTCCAAAATGTATCACTGAGGTGACAGAAGTTGATTTCGGAACATAATTTTTAACAGGAGCTTTAACGGTTTTGTGACATATGATAACTTACCTAAGCCCCGGACCTATCGAATTAATCAAAAATGAAAATTTCAAAAGTGCCCCTATTTCTGCTTTAAACTTTAGGTACTATTCCAAAATGTTTCACTGAGGTGACAGAAGTTGATTTCGGAGCATGATTTTTGAACAGGAGCTTTAACAGATTTGTGACATATGATAACTTACCTAAGCCCCAGACCTATCGAATTGGTCAAAAATGAAAATTTCGAAAGTGCCCCTATTTCTGCTTTAAACTTTAGGTACTATTCCAAAATGTATCACTGAGGTGACAGAAGTTGATTTCGGAGCATGATTTTTGAACAGGAGCTTTAACAGATTTGTGACATATGATAACTTACCTAAGCCCCAGACCTATCGAATTGGTCAAAAATGAAAATTTCGAAAGTGCCCCTATTTCTGCTTTAAACTTTAGGTACTATTCCAAAATGTATCACTGAGGTGACAGAAGTTGATTTCGGAACATAATTTTTGAACAGGAGCTTTAACGGTTTTGTGACATATGATAACTTACCTAAGCCCCGGACCTATCGAATTGATCGAAAATGAAAATTTCAAATGTGCCCCTATTTCTGCTTTAAACTTTAGGTACTATTCCAAAATGTATCACTGAGGTGACAGAAGTTGATTTCGGAACATAATTTTTGAACAGGAGCTTTAACGGTTTTGTGACATATGATAACTTACCTAAGCCCCGGACCTATCGAATTGATCGAAAATGAAAATTTCAAATGTGCCCCTATTTCTGCTTTAAACTTTAGGTACTATTCCAAAATGTATCACTGAGGTGACAGAAGTTGATTTCGGAACATAATTTTTGAACAGGAGCTTTAACGGTTTTGTGACATATGATAACTTACCTAAGCCCCGGACCTATCGAATTGATCGAAAATGAAAATTTCAAATGTGCCCCTATTTCTGCTTTAAACTTTAGGTACTATTCCAAAATGTATCACTGAGGTGAGAGAAGTTGATTTCGGAACATAATTTTTGAACAGGAGCTTTAACGGTTTTGTGACATATGATAACTTACCTAAGCCCCGGACCTATCGAATTGATCAAAAATGAAAATTTCAAAAGTGCCCCTATTTTTGCTTTAAACTTTAGGTACTATTCCAAAATGTATCACTGAGGTGACAGAAGTTGATTTCGGAACATCATTTTTGAACAGGAGCTTTAACGGTTTTGTGACATATGATAACTTACCTAAGCCCCGGACCTATCGAATTGATCAAAAATGAAAAATTCAAAAGTGCCCCTATTTCTGCTTTAAACTTTAGGTACTATTCCAAAATGTATCATTGAGGTGACAGAAGTTGATTTCGGAACATAATTTTTGAACAGGAGCTTTAACGGTTTTGTGACATATGATAACTTACCTAAGCCCCGAACCTATCGAATTGGTCAAAAATGAAAATTTCAAATGTGCCCCTATTTCTGCTTTAAACTTAAGGTACCATTCCAAAATGTATCACTGAGGTGACAGAAGTTGATTTCGGAGCATGATTTTTGAACAGGTCCTTTAACGGTTTTGTGACAAATAATAACTTACCTAAGCCCCGGACCTATTGAATTGATCAAAAATGAAAATTTCAAAAGTGCCCCTATTTCTGCTTTAAACTTTAGGTACTATTCCAAAATGTATCACTGAGGTGACAGAAGTTGATTTCGGAGCATGATTTTTGAACAGGAGCTTTAACGGTTTTGTGACATATGATAACTTACCTAAGCCCCGGACCTATCGAATTGGTGAAAAATTAAAATTTCAAAAGTGCCCCTATTTCTGCTTTAAACTTTAGGTACCATTCCAAAATGTATCACTGAGGTGACAGAAGTTGATTTCGGAACATAATTTTTGAACAGGAGCTTTAACGGTTTTGTGACATATGATAACTTACCTAAGCCCTGGACCTATCGAATTGGTCAAAAATGAAAATTTCAAAAGTGCCCCTATTTCTGCTTTAAACTTTAGGTACTATTCAAAAATGTATCACTGAGGTGACAGAAGTTGATTTCGGAACATAATTTTTGAACAGGAGCTTTAACGGTTTTGTGACATATGATAACTTACCTAAGCCCCGAACCTATCGAATTGGTCAAAAATGAAAATTTCAAAAGTGCCCCTATTTCTGCTTTCAACTTTAGGTACTATTCCAAAATGTATCACTGAGGTGACAGAAGTTGATTTCGGAGCATGATTTTTGAACAGGAGCTTTAACGGTTTTGTGACATATGATAACTTACCTAAGCCCCGGACCTATCGAATTGATCAAAAATGAAAATTTCAAAAGTGCCCCTATTTCTGCTTTAAACTTTAGGTACTATTCCAAAATGTATCACTGAGGTGACAGAAGTTGATTTCGGAACATAATTTTTGAACAGGAGCTTTAACGGTTTTGTGACATATGATAACTTACCTAAGCCCCGGACCTATCGAATTGATCGAAAATGAAAATTTCAAATGTGCCCCTATTTCTGCTTTAAACTTTAGGTACTATTCCAAAATGTATCACTGAGGTGACAGAAGTTGATTTCGGAACATCATTTTTGAACAGGAGCTTTAACGGTTTTGTGACATATGATAACTTACCTAAGCCCCGGACCTATCGAATTGATCAAAAATGAAAAATTCAAAAGTGCCCCTATTTCTGCTTTAAACTTTAGGTACTATTCCAAAATGTATCATTGAGGTGACAGAAGTTGATTTCGGAACATAATTTTTGAACAGGAGCTTTAACGGTTTTGTGACATATGATAACTTACCTAAGCCCCGGACCTATCGAATTGATCAAAAATGAAAATTTCAAAAGTGCCCCTATTTTTGCTTTAAACTTTAGGTACTATTCCAAAATGTATCACTGAGGTGACAGAAGTTGATTTCGGAACATCATTTTTGAACAGGAGCTTTAACGGTTTTGTGACATATGATAACTTACCTAAGCCCCGGACCTATCGAATTGATCAAAAATGAAAAATTCAAAAGTGCCCCTATTTCTGCTTTAAACTTTAGGTACTATTCCAAAATGTATCATTGAGGTGACAGAAGTTGATTTCGGAACATAATTTTTGAACAGGAGCTTTAACGGTTTTGTGACATATGATAACTTACCTAAGCCCCGGACCTATCGAATTGGTCAAAAATGAAAATTTCAAAAGTGCCCCTATTTCTGCTTTAAACTTTAGGTACTATTCCAAAATGTATCACTGAGGTGACAGAAGTTGATTTCGGAACATAATTTTTGAACAGGAGCTTTAACGGTTTTGTGACATATGATAACTTACCTAAGCCCCGAACCTATTGAATTGGTCAAAAATGAAAATTTCAAAAGTGCCCCTATTTCTGCTTTCAACTTTAGGTACTATTCCAAAATGTATCACTGAGGTGACAGAAGTTGATTTCGGAGCATGATTTTTGAACAGGAGCTTTAACGGTTTTGTGACATATGATAACTTACCTAAGCCCCGGACCTATCGAATTGGTCATAAATGAAAATTTCAAAAGTGCCCCTATTTCTGCTTTAAACTTTAGGTACTATTCCAAAATGTATCACTGAGGTGACAGAAGTTGATTTCGGAACATAATTTTTAACAGGAGCTTTAACGGTTTTGTGACATATGATAACTTACCTAAGCCCCGGACCTATCGAATTAATCAAAAATGAAAATTTCAAAAGTGCCCCTATTTCTGCTTTAAACTTTAGGTACTATTCCAAAATGTTTCACTGAGGTGACAGAAGTTGATTTCGGAGCATGATTTTTGAACAGGAGCTTTAACAGATTTGTGACATATGATAACTTACCTAAGCCCCAGACCTATCGAATTGGTCAAAAATGAAAATTTCGAAAGTGCCCCTATTTCTGCTTTAAACTTTAGGTACTATTCCAAAATGTATCACTGAGGTGACAGAAGTTGATTTCGGAGCATGATTTTTGAACAGGAGCTTTAACAGATTTGTGACATATGATAACTTACCTAAGCCCCAGACCTATCGAATTGGTCAAAAATGAAAATTTCGAAAGTGCCCCTATTTGTGCTTTAAACTTTAGGTACTATTCCAAAATGTATCACTGAGGTGACAGAAGTTGATTTCGGAACATAATTTTTGAACAGGAGCTTTAACGGTTTTGTGACATATGATAACTTACCTAAGCCCCGGACCTATCGAATTGATCGAAAATGAAAATTTCAAATGTGCCCCTATTTCTGCTTTAAACTTTAGGTACTATTCCAAAATGTATCACTGAGGTGACAGAAGTTGATTTCGGAACATAATTTTTGAACAGGAGCTTTAACGGTTTTGTGACATATGATAACTTACCTAAGCCCCGGACCTATCGAATTGATCGAAAATGAAAATTTCAAATGTGCCCCTATTTCTGCTTTAAACTTTAGGTACTATTCCAAAATGTATCACTGAGGTGACAGAAGTTGATTTCGGAACATAATTTTTGAACAGGAGCTTTAACGGTTTTGTGACATATGATAACTTACCTAAGCCCCGGACCTATCGAATTGATCGAAAATGAAAATTTCAAATGTGCCCCTATTTCTGCTTTAAACTTTAGGTACTATTCCAAAATGTATCACTGAGGTGACAGAAGTTGATTTCGGAACATAATTTTTGAACAGGAGCTTTAACGGTTTTGTGACATATGATAACTTACCTAAGCCCCGGACCTATCGAATTGATCAAAAATGAAAATTTCAAAAGTGCCCCTATTTTTGCTTTAAACTTTAGGTACTATTCCAAAATGTATCACTGAGGTGACAGAAGTTGATTTCGGAACATCATTTTTGAACAGGAGCTTTAACGGTTTTGTGACATATGATAACTTACCTAAGCCCCGGACCTATCGAATTGATCAAAAATGAAAAATTCAAAAGTGCCCCTATTTCTGCTTTAAACTTTAGGTACTATTCCAAAATGTATCATTGAGGTGACAGAAGTTGATTTCGGAACATAATTTTTGAACAGGAGCTTTAACGGTTTTGTGACATATGATAACTTACCTAAGCCCCGAACCTATCGAATTGGTCAAAAATGAAAATTTCAAATGTGCCCCTATTTCTGCTTTAAACTTAAGGTACCATTCCAAAATGTATCACTGAGGTGACAGAAGTTGATTTCGGAGCATGATTTTTGAACAGGTCCTTTAACGGTTTTGTGACAAATAATAACTTACCTAAGCCCCGGACCTATTGAATTGATCAAAAATGAAAATTTCAAAAGTGCCCCTATTTCTGCTTTAAACTTTAGGTACTATTCCAAAATGTATCACTGAGGTGACAGAAGTTGATTTCGGAGCATGATTTTTGAACAGGAGCTTTAACGGTTTTGTGACATATGATAACTTACCTAAGCCCCGGACCTATCGAATTGGTGAAAAATTAAAATTTCAAAAGTGCCCCTATTTCTGCTTTAAACTTTAGGTACCATTCCAAAATGTATCACTGAGGTGACAGAAGTTGATTTCGGAACATAATTTTTGAACAGGAGCTTTAACGGTTTTGTGACATATGATAACTTACCTAAGCCCTGGACCTATCGAATTGGTCAAAAATGAAAATTTCAAAAGTGCCCCTATTTCTGCTTTAAACTTTAGGTACTATTCAAAAATGTATCACTGAGGTGACAGAAGTTGATTTCGGAACATAATTTTTGAACAGGAGCTTTAACGGTTTTGTGACATATGATAACTTACCTAAGCCCCGAACCTATCGAATTGGTCAAAAATGAAAATTTCAAAAGTGCCCCTATTTCTGCTTTCAACTTTAGGTACTATTCCAAAATGTATCACTGAGGTGACAGAAGTTGATTTCGGAGCATGATTTTTGAACAGGAGCTTTAACGGTTTTGTGACATATGATAACTTACCTAAGCCCCGGACCTATCGAATTGATCAAAAATGAAAATTTCAAAAGTGCCCCTATTTCTGCTTTAAACTTTAGGTACTATTCCAAAATGTATCACTGAGGTGACAGAAGTTGATTTCGGAACATAATTTTTGAACAGGAGCTTTAACGGTTTTGTGACATATGATAACTTACCTAAGCCCCGGACCTATCGAATTGATCGAAAATGAAAATTTCAAATGTGCCCCTATTTCTGCTTTAAACTTTAGGTACTATTCCAAAATGTATCACTGAGGTGACAGAAGTTGATTTCGGAACATCATTTTTGAACAGGAGCTTTAACGGTTTTGTGACATATGATAACTTACCTAAGCCCCGGACCTATCGAATTGATCAAAAATGAAAAATTCAAAAGTGCCCCTATTTCTGCTTTAAACTTTAGGTACTATTCCAAAATGTATCATTGAGGTGACAGAAGTTGATTTCGGAACATAATTTTTGAACAGGAGCTTTAACGGTTTTGTGACATATGATAACTTACCTAAGCCCCGGACCTATCGAATTGATCAAAAATGAAAATTTCAAAAGTGCCCCTATTTTTGCTTTAAACTTTAGGTACTATTCCAAAATGTATCACTGAGGTGACAGAAGTTGATTTCGGAACATCATTTTTGAACAGGAGCTTTAACGGTTTTGTGACATATGATAACTTACCTAAGCCCCGGACCTATCGAATTGATCAAAAATGAAAAATTCAAAAGTGCCCCTATTTCTGCTTTAAACTTTAGGTACTATTCCAAAATGTATCATTGAGGTGACAGAAGTTGATTTCGGAACATAATTTTTGAACAGGAGCTTTAACGGTTTTGTGACATATGATAACTTACCTAAGCCCCGAACCTATCGAATTGGTCAAAAATGAAAATTTCAAATGTGCCCCTATTTCTGCTTTAAACTTAAGGTACCATTCCAAAATGTATCACTGAGGTGACAGAAGTTGATTTCGGAGCATGATTTTTGAACAGGTCCTTTAACGGTTTTGTGACAAATAATAACTTACCTAAGCCCCGGACCTATTGAATTGATCAAAAATGAAAATTTCAAAAGTGCCCCTATTTCTGCTTTAAACTTTAGGTACTATTCCAAAATGTATCACTGAGGTGACAGAAGTTGATTTCGGAGCATGATTTTTGAACAGGAGCTTTAACGGTTTTGTGACATATGATAACTTACCTAAGCCCCGGACCTATCGAATTGGTGAAAAATTAAAATTTCAAAAGTGCCCCTATTTCTGCTTTAAACTTTAGGTACCATTCCAAAATGTATCACTGAGGTGACAGAAGTTGATTTCGGAACATAATTTTTGAACAGGAGCTTTAACGGTTTTGTGACATATGATAACTTACCTAAGCCCTGGACCTATCGAATTGGTCAAAAATGAAAATTTCAAAAGTGCCCCTATTTCTGCTTTAAACTTTAGGTACTATTCAAAAATGTATCACTGAGGTGACAGAAGTTGATTTCGGAACATAATTTTTGAACAGGAGCTTTAACGGTTTTGTGACATATGATAACTTACCTAAGCCCCGAACCTATCGAATTGGTCAAAAATGAAAATTTCAAAAGTGCCCCTATTTCTGCTTTCAACTTTAGGTACTATTCCAAAATGTATCACTGAGGTGACAGAAGTTGATTTCGGAGCATGATTTTTGAACAGGAGCTTTAACGGTTTTGTGACATATGATAACTTACCTAAGCCCCGGACCTATCGAATTGATCAAAAATGAAAATTTCAAAAGTGCCCCTATTTCTGCTTTGAACTTTAGGTACTATTCCAAAATGTATCACTGAGGTGACAGAAGTTGATTTCGGAACATAATTTTTGAACAGGAGCTTTAACGGTTTTGTGACATATGATAACTTACCTAAGCCCCGGACCTATCGAATTGATCGAAAATGAAAATTTCAAATGTGCCCCTATTTCTGCTTTAAACTTTAGGTACTATTCCAAAATGTATCACTGAGGTGACAGAAGTTGATTTCGGAACATCATTTTTGAACAGGAGCTTTAACGGTTTTGTGACATATGATAACTTACCTAAGCCCCGGACCTATCGAATTGATCAAAAATGAAAAATTCAAAAGTGCCCCTATTTCTGCTTTAAACTTTAGGTACTATTCCAAAATGTATCATTGAGGTGACAGAAGTTGATTTCGGAACATAATTTTTGAACAGGAGCTTTAACGGTTTTGTGACATATGATAACTTACCTAAGCCCCGAACCTATCGAATTGGTCAAAAATGAAAATTTCAAATGTGCCCCTATTTCTGCTTTAAACTTAAGGTACCATTCCAAAATGTATCACTGAGGTGACAGAAGTTGATTTCGGAGCATGATTTTTGAACAGGTCCTTTAACGGTTTTGTGACAAATAATAACTTACCTAAGCCCCGGACCTATTGAATTGATCAAAAATGAAAATTTCAAAAGTGCCCCTATTTCTGCTTTAAACTTTAGGTACTATTCCAAAATGTATCACTGAGGTGACAGAAGTTGATTTCGGAGCATGATTTTTGAACAGGAGCTTTAACGGTTTTGTGACATATGATAACTTACCTAAGCCCCGGACCTATCGAATTGGTGAAAAATGAAAATTTCAAAAGTGCCCCTATTTCTGCTTTAAACTTTAGGTACTATTCCAAAATGTATCACTGAGGTGACAGAAGTTGATTTCGGAACATAATTTTTGAACAGGAGCTTTAACGGTTTTGTGACATATGATAACTTACCTAAGCCCTGGACCTATCGAATTGGTCAAAAATGAAAATTTCAAAAGTGCCCCTATTTCTGCTTTAAACTTTAGGTACTATTCAAAAATGTATCACTGAGGTGACAGAAGTTGATTTCGGAACATAATTTTTGAACAGGAGCTTTAACGGTTTTGTGACATATGATAACTTACCTAAGCCCCGAACCTATCGAATTGGTCAAAAATGAAAATTTCAAAAGTGCCCCTATTTCTGCTTTCAACTTTAGGTACTATTCCAAAATGTATCACTGAGGTGACAGAAGTTGATTTCGGAACATAATTTTTGAACAGGAGCTTTAACGGTTTTGTGACATATGATAACTTACCTAAGCCCCGGACCTATCGAATTGATCAAAAATGAAAATTTAAAAAGTGCCCCTATTTCTGCTTTAAACTTAAGGTACCATTCCAAAATGTATCACTGAGGTGACAGAAGTTGATTTCTGAGTATGATTTTTGAACAGGCGCTTTAACGGTTTTGTGACATATGATAACTTACCTTAGCCCCGGACCTATCGAATTGATCAAAAATGAAAATTTCAAAAGTGCCCCTATTTCTGCTTTAAACTTTAGGTACTATTCCAAAATGTTTCACTGAGGTGACAGAAGTTGATTTCGGAGCATGATTTTTGAACAGGAGCTTTAACAGATTTGTGACATATGATAACTTACCTAAGCCCCAGACCTATCGAATTGGTCAAAAATGAAAATTTCGAAAGTGCCCCTATTTCTGCTTTAAACTTTAGGTACTATTCCAAAATGTATCACTGAGGTGACAGAAGTTGATTTCGGAGCATGATTTTTGAACAGGAGCTTTAACAGATTTGTGACATATGATAACTTACCTAAGCCCCAGACCTATCGAATTGGTCAAAAATGAAAATTTCGAAAGTGCCCCTATTTCTGCTTTAAACTTTAGGTACTATTCCAAAATGTATCACTGAGGTGACAGAAGTTGATTTCGGAGCATGATTTTTGAACAGGAGCTTTAACAGATTTGTGACATATGATAACTTACCTAAGCCCCAGACCTATCGATTTGGTCAAAAATGAAAATTTCGAAAGTGCCCCTATTTCTGCTTTAAACTTTAGGTACTATTCCAAAATGTATCACTGAGGTGACAGAAGTTGATTTCGGAACATTATTTTTGAACAGGAGCTTTAACGGTTTTGTGACATATGATAACTTACCTAAGCCCCGGACCTATCGAATTGATCGAAAATGAAAATTTCAAAAGTGCCCCTATTTCTGCTTTAAACTTTAGGTACTATTCCAAAATGTATCACTGAGGTGACAGAAGTTGATTTCGGAACATAATTTTTGAACAGGAGCTTTAACGGTTTTGTGACATATGATAACTTACCTAAGCCCCGGACCTATCGAATTGATCAAAAATGAAAATTTCAAAAGTGAACCTATTTTTGCTTTAAACTTTAGGTACTATTCCAAAATGTATCACTGAGGTGACAGAAGTTGATTTCGGAACATAATTTTTGAACAGGAGCTTTAACGGTTTTGTGACATATGATAACTTACCTAAGCCCCGGACCTATCGAATTGTTCAAAAATGAAAATTTCAAAAGTGCCCCTATTTCTGCTTTAAACTTTAGGTACTATTCCAAAATGTTTCACTGAGGTGACAGAAGTTGATTTCGGAGCATGATTTTTGAACAGGAGCTTTAACAGATTTGTGACATATGATAACTTACCTAAGCCCCAGACCTATCGAATTGGTCAAAAATGAAAATTTCGAAAGTGCCCCTATTTCTGCTTTAAACTTTAGGTACTATTCCAAAATGTATCACTGAGGTGACAGAAGTTGATTTCGGAGCATGATTTTTGAACAGGAGCTTTAACAGATTTGTGACATATGATAACTTACCTAAGCCCCAGACCTATCGAATTGGTTTAAAATGAAAATTTCGAAAAAGTGCCTCTATTTCTGCTTCAAACTTTAGGTACTATTCCAAAATGTATCACTGAGGTGACAGAAGTTGATTTCGGAACATAATTTTTGAACAGGAGCTTTAACGGTTTTGTGACATATGATAACTTACCTAAGCCCCGGACCTATCGAATTGATCGAAAATGAAAATTTCAAATGTGCCCCTATTTCTGCTTTAAACTTTAGGTACTATTCCAAAATGTATCACTGAGGTGACAGAAGTTGATTTCGGAACATCATTTTTGAACAGGAGCTTTAATGGTTTTGTGACATATGATAACTTACCTAAGCCCCGGACCTATCAAATTGTTCAAAAATGAAAATTTCAAAAGTGCCCCTATTTCTGCTTTAAACTTTAGGTACTATTCCAAAATGTATCACTGAGGTGACAGAAGTTGATTTCGGAACATCATTTTTGAACAGGAGCTGTAACGGTTTTTTGACATATGATAACTTACCTAAGCCCCGAACCTATCGAATTGGTCAAAAATGAAAATTTCAAAAGTACCCCTATTTCTGCTTTAAACTTAAGGTACCATTCCAAAATGTATCACTGAGGTGACATAAGTTGATTTCGGAGCATGATTTTTGAACAGGTCCTTTAACGGTTTTGTGACATATAATAACTTACTTAAGCCCCGGACCTATCGAATTGATCAAAAATGAAAATTTCAAAAGTGCCCCTATTTCTGCTTTAAACTTTAGGTACTATTCCAAAATGTATCACTTAGGTGACAGAAGTTGATTTCGGAGCATGATTTTTGAACAGGAGCTTTAACGGTTTTGTGACATATGATAACTTACCTAAGCCCCGAACCTATCAAATTGGTGAAAAATGAAAATTTCAAAAGTGCCCCTTTTTCTGCTTTAAACTTTAGGTACTATTCCAAAATGTATCACTGAGGTGACAGAAGTTGATTTCGGAACATAATTTTTGAACAGGAGCTTTAACGGTTTTGTGACATATGATAACTTACCTAAGCCCTGGACCTATCGAATTGGTCAAAAATGAAAATTTCAAAAGTGCCCCTATTTCTGCTTTAAACTTTAGGTACTATTCCAAAATGTATCACTGAGGTGACAGAAGTTGATTTCGGAACATAATTTTTGAACAGGAGCTTTAACGGTTTTGTGACATATGATAACTTACCTAAGCCCCGAACCTATCGAATTGGTCAAAAATAAAAATTTCAAAAGTGCCCCTATTTCTGCTTTAAACTTTAGGTACTATTCCAAAATGTATCACTGAGGTGACAGAAGTTGATTTCGGAGCATGATTTTTGAACAGGAGCTTTAACGGTTTTGTGACATATGATAACTTACCTAAGCCCCGGACCTATCGAATTGATCAAAAATGAAAATTTCAAAAGTGCCCCTATTTCTGCTTTAAACTTTAGGTACTATTCCAAAATGTATCACTGAGGTGACAGAAGTTGATTTCGGAACATAATTTTTGAACAGGAGCTTTAACGGTTTTGTGGCATATGATAACTTACCTAAGCCCCGGACCTATCGAATTGATCAAAAATGAAAATTTCAAAAGTGAACCTATTTTTGCTTTAAACTTTAGGTACTATTCCAAAATGTATCACTGAGGTGACAGAAGTTGATTTCGGAACATCATTTTTGAACAGGAGCTTTAACGGTTTTGTGACATATGATAACTTAACTAAGCCCCGGACCTATCGAATTGGTCAAAAATGAAAATTTCAAAAGTGCCCCTATTTCTGCTTTAAACTTTAGGTACTATTCCAAAATGTATCACTGAGGTGACAGAAGTTGATTTCGGAGCATGATTTTTGAACAGGAGCTTTAACGGTTTTGTGACATATGATAACTTACCTAAGCCCCGGACCTATCGAATTGGTGAAAAATTAAAATTTCAAAAGTGCCCCTATTTCTGCTTTAAACTTTAGGTACTATTCCAAAATGTATCACTGAGGTGACAGAAGTTGATTTCGGAACATAATTTTTGAACAGGAGCTTTAACGGTTTTGTGACATATGATAACTTACCTAAGCCCTGGACCTATCGAATTGGTCAAAAATGAAAATTTCAAATGTGCCCCTATTTCTGCTTTAAACTTTAGGTACTATTCCAAAATGTATCACTGAGGTGACAGAAGTTGATTTCGGAACATAATTTTTGAACAGGAGCTTTAACGGTTTTGTGACATATGATAACTTACCTAAGCCCCGGACCTATCGAATTGATCGAAAATGAAAATTTCAAATGTGCCCCTATTTCTGCTTTAAACTTTAGGTACTATTCCAAAATGTATCACTGAGGTGACAGAAGTTGATTTCGGAACATAATTTTTGAACAGGAGCTTTAACGGTTTTGTGACATATGATAACTTACCTAAGCCCCGGACCTATCGAATTGATCGAAAATGAAAATTTCAAATGTGCCCCTATTTCTGCTTTAAACTTTAGGTACTATTCCAAAATGTATCACTGAGGTGACAGAAGTTGATTTCGGAACATAATTTTTGAACAGGAGCTTTAACGGTTTTGTGACATATGATAACTTACCTAAGCCCCGGACCTATCGAATTGATCGAAAATGAAAATTTCAAATGTGCCCCTATTTCTGCTTTAAACTTTAGGTACTATTCCAAAATGTATCACTGAGGTGACAGAAGTTGATTTCGGAACATAATTTTTGAACAGGAGCTTTAACGGTTTTGTGACATATGATAACTTACCTAAGCCCCGGACCTATCGAATTGATCAAAAATGAAAATTTCAAAAGTGCCCCTATTTTTGCTTTAAACTTTAGGTACTATTCCAAAATGTATCACTGAGGTGACAGAAGTTGATTTCGGAACATCATTTTTGAACAGGAGCTTTAACGGTTTTGTGACATATGATAACTTACCTAAGCCCCGGACCTATCGAATTGATCAAAAATGAAAAATTCAAAAGTGCCCCTATTTCTGCTTTAAACTTTAGGTACTATTCCAAAATGTATCATTGAGGTGACAGAAGTTGATTTCGGAACATAATTTTTGAACAGGAGCTTTAACGGTTTTGTGACATATGATAACTTACCTAAGCCCCGAACCTATCGAATTGGTCAAAAATGAAAATTTCAAATGTGCCCCTATTTCTGCTTTAAACTTAAGGTACCATTCCAAAATGTATCACTGAGGTGACAGAAGTTGATTTCGGAACATAATTTTTGAACAGGAGCTTTAACGGTTTTGTGACATATGATAACTTACCTAAGCCCCGGACCTATCGAATTGATCAAAAATGAAAATTTCAAAAGTGAACCTATTTTTGCTTTAAACTTTAGGTACTATTCCAAAATGTATCACTGAGGTGACAGAAGTTGATTTCGGAACATCATTTTTGAACAGGAGCTTTAACGGTTTTGTGACATATGATAACTTAACTAAGCCCCGGACCTATCGAATTGGTCAAAAATGAAAATTTCAAAAGTGCCCCTATTTCTGCTTTAAACTTTAGGTACTATTCCAAAATGTATCACTGAGGTGACAGAAGTTGATTTCGGAGCATGATTTTTGAACAGGAGCTTTAACGGTTTTGTGACATATGATAACTTACCTAAGCCCCGGACCTATTGAATTGGTGAAAAATTAAAATTTCGAAAGTGCCCCTATTTCTGCTTTAAACTTTAGGTACTATTCCAAAATGTATCACTGAGGTGACAGAAGTTGATTTCGGAGCATGATTTTTGAACAGGAGCTTTAACAGATTTGTGACATATGATAACTTACCTAAGCCCCAGACCTATCGATTTGGTCAAAAATGAAAATTTCGAAAGTGCCCCTATTTCTGCTTTAAACTTTAGGTACTATTCCAAAATGTATCACTGAGGTGACAGAAGTTGATTTCGGAACATAATTTTTGAACAGGAGCTTTAACGGTTTTGTGACATATGATAACTTACCTAAGCCCCGGACCTATCGAATTGATCGAAAATGAAAATTTCAAAAGTGCCCCTATATTCTGCTTTAAACTTTAGGTACTATTCCAAAATGTATCACTGAGGTGACAGAAGTTGATTTCGGAACATAATTTTTGAACAGGAGCTTTAACGGTTTTGTGACATAAAATAACTTACCTAAGCCCCGGACCTATCGAATTGATCAAAAATGAAAATTTCAAAAGTGAACCTATTTTTGCTTTAAACTTTAGGTACTATTCCAAAATGTATCACTGAGGTGACAGAAGTTGATTTCGGAACATAATTTTTGAACAGGAGCTTTAACGGTTTTGTGACATATGATAACTTACCTAAGCCCCGGACCTATCGAATTGTTCAAAAATGAAAATTTCAAAAGTGCCCCTATTTCTGCTTTAAACTTTAGGTACTATTCCAAAATGTTTCACTGAGGTGACAGAAGTTGATTTCGGAGCATGATTTTTGAACAGGAGCTTTAACAGATTTGTGACATATGATAACTTACCTAAGCCCCAGACCTATCGAATTGGTCAAAAATGAAAATTTCGAAAGTGCCCCTATTTCTGCTTTAAACTTTAGGTACTATTCCAAAATGTATCACTGAGGTGACAGAAGTTGATTTCGGAGCATGATTTTTGAACAGGAGCTTTAACAGATTTGTGACATATGATAACTTACCTAAGCCCCGGACCTATCGAATTGGTCAAAAATGAAAATTTCGAAAAAGTGCCTCTATTTCTGCTTCAAACTTTAGGTACTATTCCAAAATGTATCACTGAGGTGACAGAAGTTGATTTCGGAACATAATTTTTGAACAGGAGCTTTAACGGTTTTGTGACATATGATAACTTACCTAAGCCCCGGACCTATCGAATTGATCGAAAATGAAAATTTCAAATGTGCCCCTATTTCTGCTTTAAACTTTAGGTACTATTCCAAAATGTATCACTGAGGTGACAGAAGTTGATTTCGGAACATCATTTTTGAACAGGAGCTTTAATGGTTTTGTGACATATGATAACTTACCTAAGCCCCGGACCTATCAAATTGTTCAAAAATGAAAATTTCAAAAGTGCCCCTATTTCTGCTTTAAACTTTAGGTACTATTCCAAAATGTATCACTGAGGTGACAGAAGTTGATTTCGGAACATCATTTTTGAACAGGAGCTGTAACGGTTTTTTGACATATGATAACTTACCTAAGCCCCGAACCTATCGAATTGGTCAAAAATGAAAATTTCAAAAGTACCCCTATTTCTGCTTTAAACTTAAGGTACCATTCCAAAATGTATCACTGAGGTGACATAAGTTGATTTCGGAGCATGATTTTTGAACAGGTCCTTTAACGGTTTTGTGACATATAATAACTTACTTAAGCCCCGGACCTATCGAATTGATCAAAAATGAAAATTTCAAAAGTGCCCCTATTTCTGCTTTAAACTTTAGGTACTATTCCAAAATGTATCACTTAGGTGACAGAAGTTGATTTCGGAGCATGATTTTTGAACAGGAGCTTTAACGGTTTTGTGACATATGATAACTTACCTAAGCCCCGAACCTATCAAATTGGTGAAAAATGAAAATTTCAAAAGTGCCCCTTTTTCTGCTTTAAACTTTAGGTACTATTCCAAAATGTATCACTGAGGTGACAGAAGTTGATTTCGGAACATAATTTTTGAACAGGAGCTTTAACGGTTTTGTGACATATGAAAACTTACCTAAGCCCTGGACCTATCGAATTGGTCAAAAATGAAAATTTCAAAAGTGCCCCTATTTCTGCTTTAAACTTTAGGTACTATTCCAAAATGTATCACTGAGGTGACAGAAGTTGATTTCGGAACATAATTTTTGAACAGGAGCTTTAACGGTTTTGTGACATATGATAACTTACCTAAGCCCCGAACCTATCGAATTGGTCAAAAATAAAAATTTCAAAAGTGCCCCTATTTCTGCTTTAAACTTTAGGTACTATTCCAAAATGTATCACTGAGGTGACAGAAGTTGATTTCGGAGCATGATTTTTGAACAGGAGCTTTAACGGTTTTGTGACATATGATAACTTACCTAAGCCCCGGACCTATCGAATTGATCAAAAATGAAAATTTCAAAAGTGCCCCTATTTCTGCTTTAAACTTTAGGTACTATTCCAAAATGTATCACTGAGGTGACAGAAGTTGATTTCGGAACATAATTTTTGAACAGGAGCTTTAACGGTTTTGTGACATATGATAACTTACCTAAGCCCCGGACCTATCGAATTGATCAAAAATGAAAATTTCAAAAGTGAACCTATTTTTGCTTTAAACTTTAGGTACTATTCCAAAATGTATCACTGAGGTGACAGAAGTTGATTTCGGAACATCATTTTTGAACAGGAGCTTTAACGGTTTTGTGACATATGATTACTTAACTAAGCCCCGGACCTATCGAATTGGTCAAAAATGAAAATTTCAAAAGTGCCCCTATTTCTGCTTTAAACTTTAGGTACTATTCCAAAATGTATCACTGAGGTGACAGAAGTTGATTTCGGAGCATGATTTTTGAACAGGAGCTTTAACGGTTTTGTGACATATGATAACTTACCTAAGCCCCGGACCTATCGAATTGGTGAAAAATTAAAATTTCAAAAGTGCCCCTATTTCTGCTTTAAACTTTAGGTACTATTCCAAAATGTATCACTGAGGTGACAGAAGTTGATTTCGGAACATAATTTTTGAACAGGAGCTTTAACGGTTTACTGACATATGATAACTTACCTAAGCCCTGGACCTATCGAATTGGTCAAAAATGAAAATTTCAAAAGTGCCCCTATGTCTGCTTTCAACTTTAGGTACTATTCCAAAATGTATCACTGAGGTGACAGAAGTTGATTTCGGAGCATGATTTTTGAACAGGAGCTTTAACGGTTTTGTGACATATGATAACTTACCTAAGCCCCGGACCTATCGAATTGATCAAAAATGAAAATTTCAAAAGTGCCCCTATTTCTGCTTTAAACTTTAGGTACTATTCCAAAATGTATCACTGAGGTGACAGAAGTTGATTTCGGAACATAATTTTTGAACAGGAGCTTTAACGGTTTTGTGACATATGATAACTTACCTAAGCCCCGAACCTATCGAATTGGTCAAAAATGAAAATTTCAAAAGTGCCCCTATTTCTGCTTTCAACTTTAGGTACTATTCCAAAATGTATCACTGAGGTGACAGAAGTTGATTTCGGAGCATGATTTTTGAACAGGAGCTTTAACGGTTTTGTGACATATGATAACTTACCTAAGCCCCGGACCTATCGAATTGATCAAAAATGAAAATTTCAAAAGTGCCCCTATTTCTGCTTTAAACTTTAGGTACTATTCCAAAATGTATCACTGAGGTGACAGAAGTTGATTTCGGAACATAATTTTTGAACAGGAGCTTTAACGGTTTTGTGACATATGATAACTTACCTAAGCCCCGGACCTATCGAATTGATCAAAAATGAAAATTTAAAAAGTGCCCCTATTTCTGCTTTAAACTTAAGGTACCATTCCAAAATGTATCACTGAGGTGACAGAAGTTGATTTCTGAGCATGATTTTTGAACAGGCGCTTTAACGGTTTTGTGACATATGATAACTTACCTAAGCCCCGGACCTATCGAATTGATCAAAAATGAAAATTTCAAAAGTGCCCCTATTTCTGCTTTAAACTTTAGGTACTATTCCAAAATGTTTCACTGAGGTGACAGAAGTTGATTTCGGAGCATGATTTTTGAACAGGAGCTTTAACAGATTTGTGACATATGATAACTTACCTAAGCCCCAGACCTATCGAATTGGTCAAAACTGAAAATTTCGAAAGTGCCCCTATTTCTGCTTTAAACTTTAGGTACTATTCCAAAATGTATCACTGAGGTGACAGAAGTTGATTTCGGAGCATGATTTTTGAACAGGAGCTTTAACAGATTTGTGACATATGATAACTTACCTAAGCCCCAGACCTATCGATTTGGTCAAAAATGAAAATTTCGAAAGTGCCCCTATTTCTGCTTTAAACTTTAGGTACTATTCCAAAATGTATCACTGAGGTGACAGAAGTTGATTTCGGAACATAATTTTTGAACAGGAGCTTTAACGGTTTTGTGACATATGATAACTTACCTAAGCCCCGGACCTATCGAATTGATCGAAAATGAAAATTTCAAAAGTGCCCGTATTTCTGCTTTAAACTTTAGGTACTATTCTAAAATGTATCACTGAGGTGACAGAAGTTGATTTCGGAACATAATTTTTGAACAGGAGCTTTAACGGTTTTGTGACATATGATAACTTATCTAAGCCCCGGACCTATCGAATTGATCAAAAATGAAAATTTCAAAAGTGAACCTATTTTTGCTTTAAACTTTAGGTACTATTCCAAAATGTATCACTGAGGTGACAGAAGTTGATTTCGGAACATAATTTTTGAACAGGAGCTTTAACGGTTTTGTGACATATGATAACTTACCTAAGCCCCGGACCTATCGAATTGTTCAAAAATGAAAATTTCAAAAGTGCCCCTATTTCTGCTTTAAACTTTAGGTACTATTCCAAAATGTTTCACTGAGGTGACAGAAGTTGATTTCGGAGCATGATTTTTGAACAGGAGCTTTAACAGATTTGTGACATATGATAACTTACCTAAGCCCCTGACCTATCGAATTGGTCAAAAATGAAAATTTCGAAAGTGCCCCTATTTCTGCTTCAAACTTTAGGTACTATTCCAAAATGTATCACTGAGGTGACAGAAGTTGATTTCGGAGCATGATTTTTGAACAGGAGCTTTAACAGATTTGTGACATATGATAAACTTACCTAAGCCCCAGACCTATCGAATTGGTCAAAAATGAAAATTTCGAAAAAGTGCCTCTATTTCTGCTTCAAACTTTAGGTACTATTCCAAAATGTATCACTGAGGTGACAGAAGTTGATTTCGGAACATAATTTTTGAACAGGAGCTTTAACGGTTTTGTGACATATGATAACTTACCTAAGCCCCGGACCTATCGAATTGTTCAACAATGAAAATTTCAAAAGTGCCCCTATTTCTGCTTTAAACTTTAGGTACTATTCCAAAATGTTTCACTGAGGTGACAGAAGTTGATTTCGGAGCATGATTTTTGAACAGGAGCTTTAACAGATTTGTGACATATGATAACTTACCTAAGCCCCAGACCTATCGAATTGGTCAAAAATGAAAATTTCGAAAGTGCCCCTATTTCTGCTTTAAACTTTAGGTACTATTCCAAAATGTATCACTGAGGTGACAGAAGTTGATTTCGGAGCATGATTTTTGAACAGGAGCTTTAACAGATTTGTGACATATGATAAACTTACCTAAGCCCCAGACCTATCGAATTGGTCAAAAATGAAAATTTCGAAAAAGTGCCTCTATTTCTGCTTCAAACTTTAGGTACTCTTCCAAAATGTATCACTGAGGTGACAGAAGTTGATTTCGGAACATAATTTTTGAACAGGAGCTTTAACGGTTTTGTGACATATGATAACTTACCTAAGCCCCGAACCTATCGAATTGGTGAAAAATGAAAATTTCAAAAGTGCCCCTTTTTCTGCTTTAAACTTTAGGTACTATTCCAAAATGTATCACTGAGGTGACAGAAGTTGATTTCGGAACATAATTTTTGAACAGGAGCTTTAACGGTTTTGTGACATATGATAACTTACCTAAGCCCTGGACCTATCGAATTGGTCAAAAATGAAAATTTCAAAAGTGCCCCTATTTCTGCTTTAAACTTTAGGTACTATTCCAAAATGTATCACTGAGGTGACAGAAGTTGATTTCGGAACATAATTTTTGAACAGGAGCTTTAACGGTTTTGTGACATATGATAACTTACCTAAGCCCCGAACCTATCGAATTGGTCAAAAATAAAAATTTCAAAAGT